>NW_027266274.1:12792500-13215000 GCF_022045235.1 Haliotis cracherodii
TTTGTAATCCTGTTGTTAGTAATCCTGTTGTTTGTAATCCTGTTGTTTGAAATCCTGTTGTTAGTAATACTGTTGTTAGTAATACTGTTGTTTGTAATCCTGTTGTTAGTAATACTGTTGTTAGTAGTCCTGTTGTTTGAAATCCTGTTGTAGTAATCCTGTTGTTAGTAATACTGTTGTTAGTAATCCTGTTGTTATTAATCCTGTTGTTTGTAATCCTGTTGTTTGTTATCCTGTTGTTTGTAATCCTGTTGTTTGAAATCCTGTTGTTAGTAATCCTGTTGTTTGTTATCCTGTTGTTTGTTATCCTGTTGTTTGTAATCCTGTTGTTTGTAATCCTGTTGTTTGTTATCCTGTTGTTTGTAATCCTGTTGTTAGGAATCCTGTTGTTAGTAATCCTGTTGTTTGTAATCCTGTTGTAGTAATCCTGTTGTTAGTAACCCTGTTGTTTGAAATCCTGTTGTTTGTAATCCTGTTGTTAGTAATACTGTTGTTAGTAGTCCTGTTGTTTGTAATCCTATTGTAGTAATCCTGTTGTTAGTAATACTGTTGTTAGTAGTCCTGTTGTTTGAAATCCTGTTGTTAGTAATCCTGTTGTTAGTAATCCTGTTGTTTGTAATCCTGTTGTTTGTAATCCTGTTGTTTGTAATCCTGTTGTTAGTAATCCTGTTGTAATAATCCTGTTGTTAGTAATGCTTTTGTTTGTAATCCTGTTGTAGTAATCCTGTTGTTTGTAATCCTGTTGTTTGTAATCCTGTTGTTTGTAATCCTGTTGTTAGTAATCCTGTTGTAGTAATCCTGTTGTTAGTAATGCTTTTGTTTGTAATCCTGTTGTAGTAATCCTGTTGTTTGTAATCCTGTTGTTTGTAATCCTGTTGTTAGTAATGCTTTTGTTTGTAATCCTGTTGTTTGGAATCCTGTTGTTTGTAATCCTGTTGTAGTAATCCTGTTGTTAGTAACCCTGTTGTTTGTAATCCTGTTGTTTGTAATCCTGTTGTTTGTAATCCTGTTGTTTGTAATCTGGTTGTTAGTAACCCTGTTGTTTGTAATCCTGTTGTTTGTAATCCTGTTGTTTGTAATCCTGTTGTTTGTAATCCGGTTGTTATTAATCCTGTTGTTTGTAATCCTGTTGTTTGTTATCCTGTTGTTTGTAATCCTGTTGTTTGAAATCCTGTTGTTAGTAATCCTGTTGTTTGTTATCCTGTTGTTTGTAATCCTGTTGTTTGTAATCCTGTTGTTTGTAATCCTGTTGTTTGTTATCCTGTTGTTTGTAATCCTGTTGTTAGGAATCCTGTTGTTAGTAATCCTGTTGTTTGTAATCCTGTTGTAGTAATCCTGTTGTTAGTAACCCTGTTGTTTGAAATCCTGTTGTTTGTAATCCTGTTGTTTGTTATCCTGTTGTTTGTAATCCTGTTGTTAGTAATCCTGTTGTAGTAATCCTGTTGTTTGTAATCCTGTTGTTTGTAATCCTGTTGTTTGTAATCCTGTTGTTAGTAATCCTGTTGTAGTAATCCTGTTGTTTGTAATCCTGTTGTTTGTAATCCTGTTGTTTGTAATCCTGTTGTTAGTAATCCTGTTGTAGTAATCCTGTTTTGTAATCCTGTTGTAGTAATCCTGTTGTTAGTAATCCTGTATTTTGTAATCCTGTTGTAATAATCCTGTTGTTAGTAATGCTTTTGTTTGTAATCCTATTGTTTGTAATCTTGTTTTGGATAATCCTGAATATTCCAATTTCCTCATCATCCTGCATCTGGACCAAGTTGCTCCATATCATGGAACATTTGGCAAAGGAATCATTGTGTCACTTACTGTAAACAACCTCCTTCCCTCTCACAAATTTTCAGGCTGTTAATAACAGTTATCGTAAAATAGCTGTCAGGAACATTTCAGGAGCCTTAATATGTGACTTCCCCGAAATCAATGTGAAATAGGCAATAACAGCACCAATGTAAAGTGTGTAACATCTGTTATGTGACTCGCTTTGCTACAAATTGCTTTCCCGTCGTAACAATATTGCCTGTATGATGAGAGATTTTAGCAGAGTGAACCCATAGTCAAGGCCATAAGCACAAATACTAGCATTAGGGGACACGTTTCTTATGTTTTCTTTACAGATGCATTTTCAAACAAGTGATAATCTGAGACTAAAATAGGGGGCGCTGGTGGCCAAGTAATCTAAGGCGCCACGATTCCCTTTGCAGTGTTGCGTCCCTTGGGCACGCCAGAAACATATGATTGTGGGTTTGAATCCCGGTTCGCCCCGATCATATTTCTAGGTTTGTCAGCACCATACCCCTGCTCGTGGGTTTCACCGAAGTGGTAAACGTCTGAGACCTGCATCACTTTGGGCTTTCCTCCCACATTAAGCTGACGCGTCGTGATATGACTGGAATAGTGTTAAAAGCAGCGTTAAACCCAAATCACTCACTCACTCACTCACTCTAAGACTAAAATAAAGATATTTGAATTTTCTCTTTGTCATCCAATGGCTGAAACTTTGATAGATTAGAAAAATGAAAAAGACCGAACTGTAATTATGAAACATAACATTAACATGATAACATGTCAATAAAATAAATGCTCAATTGCATTGTCTCTCACTGTGGTTATAGCAAATACCTAGTTTATAAAGACCCTCCCTGAGAGAAATAATTACACATACATGTTAATTTGTTCTTAAAATTCTTGAAAAAAACCCCAGAAATTGCCTACCACAAAAATTACATTGTTGTAAGATGTTTTTCTTTAAAAAACTTCAGTCTCATAGTTTTGAATAAAAATATATATGGTTTTGTAGCATTTTTGTAGATTTTAAGAAAAGAACTTAGTTTAAGTCAATTTGATTCAGGTTTAATTTGTCAAAAATTAAAGATAATGACATCTGACGTTCACTGAGAAAACAATATGCGAAATGTTTTCTTGTTGCCGATTCCCTGTGTATTGTCGACATATGCCAGTTTTCTGTTGCTGTCTGTCGGTTTTCATTGGTCGGCCTGAAGCTGATGGGCATCCAGCTGTTGTCTGGGTAATATTCTGTCTGACTTTCATTTATTTTTGTAACTACAACTTTGGAATAAATGATGCCAACATTCTCTGTTTTCTGTTTAGGCCTCAGAATCAATGGTGTTTGCATGTTCTGTTTTCTGTTTTGATCTTGGAATCAATGGTGCTTGCATGCATTGTTTTCTGTTTTGATCTTGGAATCAATGGTGCTTGCATGCATTGTTTTTTGTTTTGATCTTGGAATCAATGGTGCTTGCATGCGTTGTTTTCTGTTTTCATCTTGGAATCAATGGTGCTTGCATGCGTTGTTTTCTGTTTTGAGCTTGGAATCAATGGTGCTTGCATGCGTTGTTTTCTGTTTTGATCTTGGAATCAATGGTGCTTGCATGTTTTGTTTTCTGTTTTGATCTTGGAATCAATGGTGCTTGCATGCATTGTTTTCTGTTTTGATCTTGGAATCAATGGTGCTTGCATGCATTGTTTTTTGTTTTGATCTTGGAATCAATGGTGCTTGCATGCGTTGTTTTTTGTTTTGATCTTGGAATCAATGGTGCTTGCATGCATTGTTTTTTGTTTTGATCTTGGAATCAATGGTGCTTGCATGCATTGTTTTCTGTTTTGATCTTGGAATCAATGGTGCTTGCATGCATTGTTTTTTGTTTTGATCTTGGAATCAATGGTGCTTGCATGCGTTGTTTTCTGTTTTCATCTTGGAATCAATGGTGCTTGCATGCGTTGTTTTCTGTTTTGAGCTTGGAATCAATGGTGCTTGCATGTTTTGTTTTCTGTTTGGTCTTACAATCAACGATTCTAACATGCCCTGTTTTTTCTATTCTACTCCTTCAAACGACACTCTTCTTGTGTGTACACCATTGACTTGTCTCCAGGTCTTTCAAAAGAAGATCATCGGATTAAATCGGAAATACTGAGTTTTCTGGGTTTTTTTTATGCCACTTTTAGATCAATATCATGATGGTTAAATGAGCTTCACACAATGTACCTGTTTGGGGAATTGAACCTGGGTCTTTAGTGTGTCAACCACCCCACCACCCTTAATCAATTTATAGAACAGTGTTCCAGAATGACCACCAGAGAAAAGATGGTGATCACATTTGCAAACATCTTCCCAAGGCAAATGAGTTCACTGACTGTTAAGGTCCAGTTTCCACCCTTGCCGAACTAGATTGGAATTTCTGGGTTCGATTTTAGCGTCACCAGTGGCTATTACGTGTAAAGTCCCTTCTATCTCCTATTGACAAATCAGATTCTACCTCTCATATCACTTGCATTTACTTCAAACAAAATGGCGTCACCCAGTCAAGACGATCTGATCTATAATCAAGATCTATATTGTGATAAAACGAGTCTTACTTCTTGAAGTGCATCAAATCATGTGAGCACCTTGATAAAAAACATGAAAAGATTTTGAAAATATCTTTTGATAAGCTGACGGTACATCCTTGCAAATCCTGCATTTGACCGAAATCACACGGCAGTTTAGAAACTGGATGTTGATTTCGTTTCGCGAATTTGATTTGACTATGCATAGACTCAATAGTCCAGCCATTATTCCAGCCTAGTTCAGCAAGGGTCGAAACTGGACTTTTACAGTCAGTTAACTCCCTTCCCTCAGGAAGATGATTTGTAAATGACTATATCTGGCACATATCTGTTTCTGTTTCTTGTATACTTAATGAACAATTGTATACACATTTCTAAGATGTATTTGTTATAAGCAACTTAATTCTCAAGACACCTGCCTTCATTTGGTCATGTTAACTGTTGGAGGCATGGGTGGCCCAGTCGTCTAAGGCGCCGCGATTCGCTGTGCAGAGTAGCGTCCCTTGGGCATGCCAGAAACCTATGATTGTGGGTTCGAATCCCGGTTCCCCCGATCATGTTTCTAGGTTTGTCAGCACCATACCCGTGCTTGTGGGTTTCACCGAAGTGGTAAACGTCTGGGACCTGCATCACTTTGGGCTTTCCTCCCACATTAAGCTGACACGCTGTGATATAACTGGAATAATGTTAAAAGCGACATTAAACCAAACTCGCTCACTCACTGATGTTCACTGTTAAATACACTATTTAGGGTAAATACAGATTACCACAATCCCCACACAGTGACATGTTTCCTTACGCTGATCAAGTAACAGAATCCATGCACTGCAATGAAGCCTCTCTTCTACAGACTGGTTCCCGGCTGGTTTTGCACAGCATCATCTTTATGGTATAGAGAAACATATTGTTACATATCTATTTGATTCACTTATTTTTACCATATATCATGTCAATTGTTAAATTACCAATATTTCACATTAAGCAGGATTAAAATAGAATGTTTTTAAAATGTGTTTTCACACAATAAAATACAATCACTTGTAGAACCTCTTTTCTTCCTTAACCAAGACATTGTTTGGAAAGCAGTCGATGCCTGCACTGAAACCATCTCATTAGACCTCCTGATGGCTGTAAATGAGCACCGGCACTGTCATGGCCGTGTCGATGAAGACAAAGCTGCTGCTGATGCTGGAAACTCCATTTCCTGCCAGCCTTGTTAATAGCACTGTGGCTTTTGTTCAGGGATGACAAGGTTACAGTCTGTTTCAGGTTGGACATTTGTAGATGAGCTGCCTTGATGTTTAGGACACACTTTTGTATATTTTGATTTATGAATTTTCATCTTGGTCAAATATTGCTGAAAAAGGTATAAACAGTTTATTTCATCATCCTTTTTGAGGATAGAAATAGTTTAAGATACAACTTCTAACATAATAAATTGGGTGGAAGGAGACAGTGAGTATGGTTTTGCACTGCTTTTAGCAATATTCCAGCAATATTCCAGCAATATTCCAGCAATATCCCTGCAATATTCAAGCAATATTTCAGCAATATCCCAGCAATATTCCAGCAATATCCCAGCAATATTCCAGCAATATTTCAGCATTATCCCAGCAATATTCCAGCAATATCCCAGCAATATTCCAGCAATATTTCAGCATTATCCCAGCAATATTCTAGCAATATCCCAGCAATATTCCAGCAATATTTTAGCAATATCCCAGCAATATTCTAGCAATATCCCAGCAATATTCTGGCAATATCCCAGCAATATTCCAGCAATATTCCAGCAATATTTCAGCAATATTCCAGCAATATTCTAGCAATATTCCAGCAATATTTCAGCAATATTTCAGCAATATTCCAGCAATTTTCAAGCTATATTTCAGCATAGCCCAGCAATTTTCCAGCAATATTCCAGCAATATTTCAGCAACATCCCAGCAATATCCCAGCAATATTTCAGCAATATTCCAGCAATATTCTAGCAATATTCTAGCAATATTCCAGCAATATTCCAGCAATATTCCAGCAATATCATAGTGGGGACATCAGAAATAGACTTCACACTAGGACGAGTCCAATTTTCTACCTGGGTACCCAACCCACTATTACCCAACCCTACCTTGGTACCCCATGTATGTCTCAAGAGATGGTGAGAAAGTGTCCGATTGAGAATGGTTTAAACGGAGCCCTGGCTATTAGTATTTAGATACATGTATAAAATGATCTGGTCATGTATGCACTGAAGGTGACTGATCATGTTTTATCTTTATTTAAACAAATAGAAATCAGAAGGAATGCTTCGAAGTCAGAAAGAAATGCCAACATCTTGTAGCTTAACCATTTTTTGTCATTTAACAATATATCACGTGACCAGCCATAGGTCTCGGTAGTCATGTGGGTGGCTGGGTTCTAATCAGGACCCACCCGACCCGAGTTACCCATCCCAGCCCTACTTTACACATTGCACCCGTGTGGGGAATCGAACCCAGGTCTTTGGCGTGATGTGTGAACACTTTTACCACAAGGCTACTCCACCGCCCCAGAATAGGGAAGAATGTCCGTGATCTATATTCCCATCCATACTGAAAACATGATCAGAGTTCTGTAGCTCAAAGTTGGCACTTTTTAAGGACATATTCTGGATAATTTCAGTGCCTTAAATATTGTATTGTTGCACATATGTTTGTGTGTTGTTATTTATTAATTTATAATAAGCCTCAGTCTGTCAAAGACTTGACAGTCTTATGTATTTTGGCAAAATAGGAAATGTTTATCAGAGCTCCAGATAAGCTTTTGGTGTTGTTGGTATTTTACCCATGCATTTTAAAATCATTGGGTATCTGTAATTCTATCTGGGTATTTAAATTTCTCTTACCCACTAGTTTTTACCCATGTGGGTATTTAAGTTAAATATTTAAAAACACTATTCATCTAGTCCCTGCAAACTGGTGTCGTGTGGGTCCGAGAGCTTCATAGGACTAAAAAATACCACGATAATTCCACAAGAAAGTGTGATGGCAAATGATCATGATGTAACTGTCAGCATGGAGTTTGGCAAGGTTGTTGACGGAATGCACGTTTATAATTTCAAAATAAGTTGCTGATTTGCTAATCGAATACGTAGGGTTACTTCACAATATTTTGATGATATGCACAAGTTATATTTTTGTAGCGTATCTGTAATGTTCGTTGCATATTTGATATGCGTGGATTTTATTTTACTGCATATTTCTGCAGTAGAATAGTTTAATACACCTCACTCACTTTGATTGTCCCCTGGCATTTTGACTGTAATGGTTCCATGGAAAGAAGGAAATGCCTGACTATGTCTTCAGTGTTGATATATTTACCTTGAGTTTTAATTGAGACATTTTTTTGTCAAATAATATGATTGTGTTGACAGAAAGCATCACTGTTCCTTAGGCCACACATTTTTTATGTTTCGTTTCACGAGCCCACTGCTCCTGCTGAAAAGCAGCTGGAAAAGAAATAAATTAAACATAAAAGTATGTATTTTTATTATGTCTCCTGCTATAAATATAGACCCTCTTATATAATATATTGTAACAAAGGCCATGATATGTATTTTAGTGGTATGCTTTGTCTAATGAGGCATGAGTTATGCCCCTTAGATCATGGGGGGAGGAATATAAAAACAAGTATTGTCCACACAGCTTTGTCCTCCATCATTTATCATCAAGTGTGACACACCCCGTCAGCTGCTTAAAACATTACAATCACCTGATCAAGGAGTAAGCATATACTCCGAAATGTTGTGTTCCTTATAATAAAGAAGTTGACATCCATCACTACTCTTACTTATGTGTATCAGTTCCAAATACCTTCCAAAGACTTGGTTGCAATAAACTCATGTGATATACTATGTTAGATTTAAACCATAACCAATAAAAGGGATGCTATGAGTGAGTGAGTTTGGTTTAACGCCGCTTTTAACAGTATTCCAGTTATATTGGGCGTGTCAGCTTAATGTGGGAGGAAAGCCCGAAGTCATGCAGGTCTCAGACGTTTACCACTTCGGTGAAACCCACGAGCATGGGTATAGTGCTGACAAACCTAGAAACATAATCGGGGTGAACCGGGATTCGAACCCACAATCATAGGTTTCTGGCATGCCCAAGGGATGCAACTCTGCACAGCGAATCGCAGCGCCTTAGACGACTGGGCTACCTGTGCCCCCTTGGCTGTTATGAAAGGCCTTACATTTTACACTGGGGCAAATTTAGCTGGTGAGGAGGATTGGTTTAGCAGATCAAGGCCGTGGAAGTTAGAAAAGCAGCTTATTTGTTTTATCCCAGCAGTAAGAAATGTTCAGCCTCTCCATATCTCCCATTTAGTATACCATGCTATGACCATCCACCACTGACAGCAGAAGATGCCCTTTGATGGAACAAAAGATATAAAAAGTGAATGTTTCTGATGTAAGGTCAAATCAATTTATTTTTTGGGAGAGAAGGTTGAAAAAAATATCAAAGGGCGATTTTTGACAGAATTCATGTTGCAACTTAGGACTTGTTAGGTGATGGAAATGTTATTTGTTCTATTTTCCTAAAAGAACATTTTCATTCTTGAATATTTTACACTAACAATAATACCACTAACAAACAGTTTTTGAGACTACTGGGTAAGCATAGTTTTAACATTGTGAGAACTATACCATCATACCACAAACAGATCACCATATGCTACCAGGTCATCAGGTCACCAGGTCAGTTAAAGAGCCACAGGCCTGAAACTTGCTTGGTTAGATGTCAATCATATGTAGTTCCTTTTAAAGTTTGAGGCATCTTGACAGGAATCAAATATGGCTGCTGGCAGCCATTATATCTGCAGACTAACGAGTCTATGCATAGTCCAATCAACATCCGTTTCATAATTTTGGTTGATTGCAGGATTTGCAAGCCAAGTGTTCCGCCACCTCGAATTTACAGATATTTTCCAAATCTTTTCATGTTTTTAATCAAGGTGCTTCGCCAAGTTAAGTAAAAAAGTTTTATTTCAACATAGATTTTGATTATCAATCAGATTGTCTTGACTGGCCATTTTGTTTGAAGCAAATGCAAGTGATATGAAAAGTGGAATCTGATTGGTCAACAGAAGGAACATAGAAGGGACATAACTCATAATAGCCTCTGGTGGCAATACGATTGAGCCTGTAAATTCTAATCTAGTTCAGCAAGCTTTGAAACTGGACATTTACTGTCAGTTAATGTACTTGCCTCGTTAAGATGAGGGATGACTTGTTTAATGGACGTTGTTAAATGAATGTTACAACACTACTTTCATATAGCCTTCGTCATAAGCAATACCCAGCATGTCGTAAAATACAAATAAAAGTCCTTCACCGGCGTCAGATTGACTTATATTAAACAGTATAACACTCCATACGTGACAGTTTGAGTTATGCTGTGATCACAAAATCACAACAACAGTCATCGAATGGCACCGTGTGCCATGTTTTGGTGTCTATTTTCGGTCTATGTCTAGACATTGTTAAGAGGCTTTGTGTCTCTCATGTAAAGTAGTGTCTCTGTGTTTTGAGGGTAATTATCAGCTGCGAGATATATATGTATATAATTTGAGCTTAATGACAAAAAAAGGTGATTTTGAATGACTTTAATCCTATTTGAGACTGCCAATTACCCAAGACTGACATTTAGTTGCAGAAATCCTGATAGAAACCATTGAATGAAAGTAACCACTGAATTTAGTTTATCTTATGTTAAAGGTATCTCGTGGGTATAAGTACCGTATTTTCTTGAGTATAGTGCGCAAGTCAAAGTGTGTCATTTATGATATATGTATCCATTCTCTGTCAACTAAAGTTCATTTCAAGGTGTCAATAGCGGTATTCTGACCGTGGTTGCTGTTAATAACGGTGAGTTGTGCGATCTTCTGATCGCTTCACACACGATTTCGCCGAAATTAATAAAAACAATATTAAAAGGAATTTTGAATAAAATTAATGAAATAAGTTACAAACATAAGTCCAGATATACAGAGAACACTTTTTATAGCCCGACAGTGTAATTACATGATTATTTTGCATACTTCAGTATGGATTTGTTGACATGGTATATCCGGTGTTTCGTGCTCACGGTAATGTCTTTCCATGGGGGAAAAAATCATCCAAACTCTTAATTCGTGTATAATGCGCACCCCCTTCTACACAACTGTGTTTTTTCGAAAAAAAGTGCGCACTATACTCAAGAAAATAGGGTAAATGTCAGGTCTGTTGGGGGTGTTGTTATGTAAGTCATCATGTTTTGTGGTCACAGCAGAGCAACATTGATGTGTGACACAGTGTTGGAAATAGCTGCTTGTCATCAAGCCAAATGCCAGTGACTTTAAAATAGGGCAAGTAACATTTCGGTAAAGCTGGCCCAATTGTCTAGTTGGAAATTCTAGTCAATACATATTTATTTCTACGAATCGCCCTCTCAGCTAATGTGTCATTTAATGTCCATGTCTGTTGTAATTTTGTTTTGATTTTGTATTTATCAGGAAACCAACGCGAAGTAGTAAACTGGGTTTTTGCTGTACACTGATTATGACTGTTTGTTTGTTGTTTTATGCAATATTCCAGCTATATGATGGCAACCTGTAAATAATCAAGTCTGGACCAGACAATCCAGTGATTCACATCATGAGCATCGATCCACGCAACTGGTGACATGCATCAACCAAGTCAGCATGCCTGACCACCAGATCCCGTTAGTCGCCTCTTACGACAAGTACACACACACGTTACAAACTATAAGTGTGAAAGTCTAAGAATGTCCATAAACATCTGACAAACTTACACAGTACCATATACATATATGTAGTACCAAACAGCCATGCTGCCTCGTTGGTAAGTTCTCAAAACATGTTAGAAACATTTAGGTTATCACAAAATGAGTCTACTAAAGCCATAAACATGGGCTGGTAAAATGTGATGAGGGCGTGCATCATTTTTGGTTAAAATGCCCTCCTGGCCAATGGCAACTACAGAGATACCTTGCTATAACGCTACCTTTGGGGGTCCAAATAATTGATGAGCGTTATAGACAATCAGCAGTTTAACTGAGGTGGAGCAGTAGGGGGTAGATGACCAACACAGCAGTACATGCTTGCTCTGCCTTCCTAACAGGGTCTGTGATGCACGTTTGAGAAAAAAAGATTAGAATAATACAGTTGTAGTTGTTTATGATTCATAGTGTGAAAAAAGATTTATCGAGTGTTATGCGTTTTTAAAAGCCCATCGTATCCATTCAGCGAATTCAGGTGAATGAACTTGTTTAACAAACTTGGTCAATACAATTATTAAAAATTTGAAAAAAACATCACTAGACATAATGATTTAACATTTAAATTAAATTTCCTACTCTACAAGGCATTGTTCTATATACAGGGATTAAGATTACAGTGTGTATTTTCTCGTAAACTAAGCCGGAAATAGCAATCAGCTGTGCCACATTTTCTCCCTATCTGTGGGTAATTCAGCTAAGAAGTGGCCAATGATATAACTTAATAATGTATACAGTGATGACACACAGCCCTGTATTCAGGGTTCATAAAAGATGCTGTCTGTCTGTCTCTCCATCACATTTCGTTTCCGAGGGAGAACTCCAAAACCATGAGATATATATATATATATCTTAACCAAACTTGGCACATAGATCGGTCTAGTCATGAAGTGATGCCTTTTGAAAAAAATAATTTTTGAATTTCCATGGCATTGACTTTGACATGGACTGAAAATGGCAGTCGTGCTCCTTTCTGTGAGCGATATCTTAACCAAACTTGGCACATAGATCGGTCTAGTCGTGAAGTGGTGCCTTTTGAAAAAATTATTTTTTGAATTTCCATGGCATTGACTTTGACATGGACTAAAAATGGCAGTAGTGCTCCTTTCCGTGAGCGATATCTTAACCAAACTTGGCACATAGATCGGTCTAGTCGTGAAGTGGTGCCTTTTGAAAACATTATTTTTCAAGTTTCCATGGCAATGACTTTGACTTTGACTGAAAATGGCAGTAGTCTCATTCCGAAGCAGATCTTGAAAACCGTACAATATTTCTGGCATATAGATAGATCTAGTTTACTATGTTCTCCCCCCACCATACCCCGGACCAACCCCAGTCCCTTTAAAACTTTCTTGAGGATAGAAATGAAAAACACAAATACAATATGGATGACCTAATATGTAATGGACAGGAATGTCTGGATCACAGTCTGCAGATGTGTTGAATGACCTGATTTAAACTTACAAACTCTGCCAGAGTCTATCTTGTTTCAATTTAATTGTCCCAATCTGCAATCCCCAAAGAGCAATATTCAGGATACAATTAGTTGTGCTAGATTGGGACAAGTTGTATCCTGCCATTACAATCCCAGTTTGACCCATGGGGCCAGGCAGTACTGACCGTCTGACCAGTGAGTGCAGCACGAAAGGCCAGGTCTGGATGCTCATTGTGGGTCAGTATTGAAGACCTTGGCATGAATGTTTGTATGTCAAACTGTTGTGTCTGAGAATTTCTTAACAAGATATTTTCTTCAAACCAACAAACATCTCAAATGTCATATTGTCAGAGATATGCAATAGCACATCAAATACAAAGTGAAATAATTCCACCTTTTTGACAGGTTATGTATTGATTTTTATGGCAAAATACATCATACTTGATAACTGCATGGTCCCGTACATTCCTTGCCCATTTTACAAAGGGGGCCCTTGATTATTTTAATAACTTTCCACAGCAAAACAATTTGCTCAATTGACCAAAGTTTCTGTGGATATACCTCAATGACATCAGCCCCGTGAAGATCCGGGTAGAATAGATCTTCAGCAACCCATGCTTGTTGTTAAAGGCGACTATGCTTGTCGTAAGAGGTGACGAACAGGATCGGGTAGTCAGGCTCGCTGACTTGGTTGATGCATGTCATCGTATTCCAATTGTGTGGATCAATGCTCATGATGTCAGTTACTGGATTGTCTGCTCCAGACTCGATTATTTACAGACTGCCGTCATATAGCTGGAATATTTCTGAGTGTGGCATCAAACAACAAACAAACAAACAAACAAACAAACAAACAAACAAACAAATTAAGGTCTGAAAAAAGAAGCCATGAGGGGTGATAGATAAGTTTTAAGCCTCTAGGGCAGGGAGAGTCCAAATTTATTTCCCCGGTGCCTAGGTCTCAGGAGATGTCTCAAAATGTCTGATTGGGAACATTTTTAGCATAGCCCTGGCAAAACATATTTAGATACATGTATTAAACAATCTGCTCATGCATACACTGAAGTTGACTCATGTTATATCTTTATTCAACTATATGAAAAGTCAAAAGGAATGGGCGCATAACCAGAAAGAAAAACAAACGTTAGTTACTATAACCATAGAGTTCTAGATAATTTTTGTTATTAAACAATATATCACATGACTAACCACAGGTCTAGTAGCCTAGTGGTTAAAGCGTTCGCTCATCACGCCGAAGATCCGGGTTCGATTCCCAACATTGGTACAATGTGTGAAGCCCATTTCTGGTGTCCCCCGCCGTGATATAGCTGGAATATTGCTAAAAGTGGTGTAAAACCAAACTCACTCACTCACTCACTCACTCTGGGGCTTTGAAACTTTTCCCGAAAATAAAACAGTTGTATTTTGGACGAAATATGTCCGAATTGTTACCTTGTTTCGTTTTGTCGCTGTGTGAACATCTTACTGCACTTCGTAATGTTGATGGGGTGGTCGGGTAGCCTAGTGGTTAAAGCGTTCGCTCGTCACGCCGAAGACCCGGGTTCGATTCCCGACATGGGTACAATGTGTGAAGCCCATTTCTGGTGTCCCCCGCCGTGATATAGCTGGAATATTGCTAAAAGCGGTGTAAAACCAAACTCACTCACTCACTCACTCACTCACTCACTCTGGGGCTTTGAAACTTTTCCCGAAAATAAAACAGTTGTATTTTGGACGAAATATGTCCGAATTGTTACCTTGTTTCGTTTTGTCGCTGTGTGAACATCTTACTGCACTTCGTAATGTTGATGGGGTGGTCGGGTAGCCTAGTGGTTAAAGCGTTCGCTCGTCACGCCGAAGACCCGGGTTCGATTCCCGACATGGGTACAATGTGTGAAGCCCATTTCTGGTGTCCCCCCGCCGTGATATAGCTGGAATATTGCTAAAACGGCGTAAAACAATACTCACTCACTCGTAATGTTGACATGACAGGCAGACTCTAAACAAACGTGACGTCTCATAGTCTAGGGTTAGAGTAGCATCCCTTTGATAAAGGGCAGTAACTCTAGCAGGCTGAGTGATGGATTACACCGAAAGGAAAGTAGAAACAATATGTGGAGGCAACTGTTGGATGGCCTCTCTGTAGTTACGACCACTGTATAAGAAACAGGTTCCAGTTGCAACCATATTGACTGTTGTCACTGTCTGACTGACACGTCACTTACCCTCTGCTTTAATATATATTAATGTGCACATTCCGGGAAAACTGTTTTGGAAATGTTTGTGAGAGATGGGAAGAGATTTTTCAAAAAAATTGAAGAATGACAATATATGATAAAGCTGTTATCATGCTTGTGTGTTTGGGGATGGTAAATATCCTGTATTATGAATAAACATTATGTATTTAGCTCCCCAAGGCTTGCTAGATACAATGTTTATTCCTAATATAGGATATATTTACCATCCCCAAACACACTCGCGTGATAACCTCTCTTTGTGCGTCCCACGGGATAAAATATCTTTTTTGCTCTGTTTCCATTAAATACATCTGTGCATACTGGACACACGTTTCTGCTGGTGTGAAACTCTGAATATGTTTTCTCAGCAGTGGATTTTATCTAGATTTTATTCATCACAAAGTGTGTTCAGTTTAATTCCTGATTTAACTCCAGTTCATCACAACGTGCCACCAACACTACGGTTTTCATGTACCTTACAGAGAGTGTAATGGTTGTCAGTTGCTGCAGCAATACCCTCTCATATAGACTGGTTCATGGTTGTATGTGCTCTGCATCACCATTATCATGTGTAGATGTATTCTGGCCTATTTTAGTTTATACTCATATTGGGAATTTTTTATTTCCAATGTAAAATAACACAAATATATATATATATAAAACTAGTTCAAGCGCATTCTGTAACCTTCACAACTGCAAACATGGCAGTTATCAATACAGTGCCACCTAAAACAAATATAAAAAAAATGACAATGTCCCTTATAGCATGCACACAATAGATGGGCTAGTCCAACTTGAGTTAGCTCCCCTTAGTGAAGGTTACACTGAAACATCTCCAGTGGAACTACCTCTCCTTGATCAGGTTTAAAAACAAATAATGGGATTATTTTCCCTCAAATTCTGACACTGCACCTTTAATGTGCACATGTCCAGATGACAAATGACATGAAACATGAAATTGACTGAAGGTTCCAGAAGATTCACACTAACATCCAACCTTCTCTCATTAGCATATGTTAGGCAATCCAATCAAGAATGAGTAAGTCCAGTGTCCACTTCTCAAATTACTGGTCAGTTGTATTACATGAATATATCACTCCTTGCATTGGGAATGGTTTTGTTTCTTGGATGGGCAGAATTCTTTTTAGAAAACAAGAATTGTTTAATTCTTTTTCCACGATTATGAAGCTTCATGGTCAAGAGGGCCTAAAGATTGATAAAAAAGTGTTTTGTTTGATTTAACTTTTGGGTGGACAGACTCCCCTCCCTAATTACAAAGAAACAATGTCTCAACTACACACGTTTTGTTGTTGTTTGTTTATTGCCACCCTAGTAATAATCCATCTACCTGACAGCGGTCTGTAAATAATTGAGTCATGAGTCTCTACCCAATAAGGAAATGTGTGACATCACGTAGCATTAGCAACAAAAAGGGACTGAAAGCCCATTTTGAATATGGATGTTAGGAATAATAATCCCTCCTCCCTCATTCCACACTGACCTCTTTCTCCAGAATGCTATTCTGTACCCTTCATAGAACACATTCTCCTCATTTTCTACCTGCACTCCTGTAGACCCTCAACAGATCACATTCTTGTAATTATCAACCACTCCTGTAGACCCTCAATAGAACACATTCTCCTAATTATCAACCTCTCCTTAGACCCTCAATAGAACACATTCTAATTGTCGACCACTCCAATTGACCCTCAATAGAACACATTCTAATTGTTGACTACTCCTTAGACCCTCAATAGAACACATTGTAATTGTCGACTACTCCTTAGACCCTCAATAGAACACATTGTAATTGTCGACCACTCCAATTGACCCTCAATAGAACACATTCTAATTGTTGACCACTCCTTAGACCCTCAACAGAACACATTCTAATTGTCGACCACTCCAATTGACCCTCAGTAGAACACATTCTAATTGTTGACCAGTCCTGTTGACCATCAATAGAACTCATTCTAATTGTTGACCCTTTTCCTAAGGTCCTGCCCAAGTCCCCTGCTCCTGCTGAACCCCTCTCAACCTGTTCCCCAAGGTGTGAAAAAATGAATGTTTGATATTGACTGATTAGGTTCCTGCCCTCATGTACAATGATTAGTCTGCAATGAGAAACAAAAAGACCATATTCTGTATGACTTTCACATACCCACATAGCCTAATTGCAGACCTTACCGATAATTATCTGAAGCCAGAGGGGTCGCTTATCTGCTTCCCAAGGGACCTATGACGGTGATTTGTGAGCCAGGATGTTCATGCAGTCCTATGTGGTTCACGCTAAATGAATCACACGGTGATGTGTATCGAGAGCTTGTGACGCTCTCAGTGCAAGACTTATCAGGAAGCAATCCGACCAATATTCACTATTTACATGAAGAGATACACTAATACTCTCTGGCTGTCTGATTTATGGATTTGGTCAGTGGGATGTGATTTTCAGACTGTGGAAGGTGAGATGTTCTAGATGATCTTTAATCTTTAATATTGTACATTTTAGAGAGATGTTGGCATTGACAGGGATTGGCAGTAATTGGTCTATTGTCTGAACATTGAAATGTTTAGAGATTAAAGTGTGAGAAAAGGGTTATTGAACTGTCAACCATGAAACTGTGGCTAAGTGCCTCTGAGACAAATGTCTTGGCATGTGCATGTTTGGTGACGTATGCCTTGCAAGTAGTTTACTGGTGATTAGTCTCTGTGATTCTAGTTCTGAGTGATCTGCACAGGTCTAGTGTGATCTACACAGGTCTAGTCCTCTGTGATCTACACAGGTCTAGTGTGATCTACACAGGCCTAGTTCTCAGTGATCTACACAGGTCTAGTGTGATCTACACAGGTTTAGTTCTCAGTGATCTACACAGGTTTAGTTCTCAGTGATCTACACAGGTCTAGTGTGATCTACACAGGTTTAGTTCTCAGTGATCTACACAGGTCTAGTGTGATCTACACAGGCCTAGTTCTCAGTGATCTACACAGGTTTAGTTCTCAGTGATCTACACAGGTTTAGTTCTCAGTGATCTACACAGGCCTAGTTCTCAGTGATCTACACAGGTCTAGTGTGATCTACACAGGTTTAGTGTGATCTACACAGGTTTAGTTCTCAGTGATCTACACAGGTCTAGTGTGATCTACACAGGTTTAGTGTGATCTACACAGGCCTAGTTCTCAGTGATCTACACAGGTCTAGTTCTCAGTGATCTACACAGGTTTAGTTCTCAGTGATCTACACAGGCTTAGTTCTCAGTGATCTACACAGGTCTAGTGTGATCTACACAGGTTTAGTGTGATCTACACAGGCCTAGTTCTCAGTGATCTACACAGGGCTAGTTCTCAATGATCTACACAGGTCTAGTGTGATCTACACAGGTTTAGTTCTCAGTGATCTACACAGGTATTGTGTGATCTACACAGGTTTAGTGTGATCTTCACAGGCCTAGTTCTCAGTGATCTACACAGATCTAGTTCTCAGTGATCTACACAGATCTAGTTCTCAGTGATCTACACAGGTCTAGTTCTCAGTGATCTACACAGGTCTAGTGTAATCTACACAGGGCTAGTTCTTAGTGATCTACACAGATCAAATATCATAAAGTTATAACACTTGCTTTTTCTACCCTCATGGGTAATATATATGTATTTGTTATAAGTACACTCTCAATCTGTCTAAAGAAAAAATGGTAAGATCTATTTTTAGAAGATAATGCATAAAAGTTTGGGCAAAACTCTTCAACGTTTGCATGGTATTAAGTTATAATTACAAATCACATTGATGTACAGTCTGCCAACTCTAAATGGTTAATTCTTAAAGAATAAGTGTTAAATTTCAATAGAGGCAGAAACAGTGTTCAACCGTCATCTACATTCACAGAGTGGTTAAGTTTCTCCTGATGCTCTAGGCCTCTGTAGAGTGAGTGAGTGAGTATGGTTTTACGCCGCTTTTAGCAATATTCCAGCAATATCACGGCGGGGGACACCAGAAATTGGCTTCACACATTGTACCCAAGTCGGGAATCAAACCGGGTCTTCCGCGTGACAAGCAAAAGCTTTAACCACTAGGCTACCCGACCGCCCCCCTGTAGAGTAAATTTCCCCTTTTTCTCCACCACTTGCCCTGGGAATGTATAGGCAAACCTTCAAGGGTAAGAAACTCGCCAGAATAATTCCCGTACATGTTTTAAATTAATTTTCTCCAGGCATGGGGAAGTTGCCTTCTTAATGCAAATTGTGTGAATGGCAGGTGCTGCCTATAGGGCAGGACATGCCTACCCTTTCTGCGAACACCTGGTGTCATCATTTTCAGTGGAGCTGTGAAGATTCCGGGTTAGAATAGGTCTTCAGCAACCCATGCTTGCCATAAAAGGTGACTATGCTTGTCGTAAGAGACGACTAAAGGGATCGGGTGGTCAGGCTCGCTGACTTGGTTGATACATGTCATCGATCCCAATTGCGAGGATTGATGCTCATGATATTGTCTGGATTGTCTGGTCCAGACTCGATTATTTACAGACTGCTGTCATATAGCTGGAATATTGCTGAGTGCGGCGTTAAACAACAAACAAACCAACCATTTTCAGTGATCCATTCATATAATATTTGGGCTGTTTCAGTGGATAATCACGACTGTTTATTCTCTGGTATTTATATTTTGTAAAATATCCAGCGAACTTCACTGTACCAGCTTGCTGCATTAAGGAAACATTAGCAATGATTCCCAGTTCAGACTGCTGCCAAAAATACAAGACCTCTGTTTTGAACCACCAATTAAATAAATCAATAAATAAATGTTTCAAAGGGGAGCATTTTATTGTGGTCAAATTTGATAGCAGGTGCAGTAATTATTTATCAGCAAACATTACCTCAGAGATCGCCTAAATCCTTCGTAAATTGTTCATCAAGCCTGGTAGATTGGCTTTTGCCTCCATTGTCCCTTGGTAAGTAGGATGGGATGAAGTCGGTGGGAATTCTTCATTTGATTTCAGCTAAAACATTTTGTTGCCACTATTCTGAGATCCCAAGATTACCATTGCTTGGAATAATGATTAACTGTTGATATTGTCATAGCCCGCTAGGAATCTGTACAGTGGAACCCTGAACCACTGATTACTGGTACATACAATGGAACCATGTACCATTGATTACTGATACATACAATGGAACCATGTACCATTGATTACTGATACATACAATGGAACCATGTACCATTGATTACTGGTACATACAATGGAACCATGTACCATTGATTACTGATACATACAATGGAACCATGTACCATTGATTACTGATACATACAATGGAACCATGTACCATTGATTACTGGTACATACAATGGAACCATGTACCATTGATTACTGGTACATACAATGGAACCATGTACCACTGATTACTGGTACATACAATGGAACCATGTACCATTGATTACTGATACATACAATGGAACCATGTACCACTGATTACTGGTACATACTGTAAAACCCTGAACCATTGATTACTGGTACATACAATGGAACCATGTACCATTGATTACTGGTACATACTGTGAAACCCTGAACCATTGATTACTGACACATACAACAGAACCATGTACCATTGATTACTGACACATACAATGGAACCATGTACCATTGATTACTGGTACATACTGTGAAACCCTGAACCATTGATTACTGGTACATACAACAGAACCATTTACCATTGATTACTGACACATACAATAGAACCATGTACCATTAATTACTGGTTCATACTCTGAAACCCTGAACCATTGATTACTGACACATACAATGGAACCAGTGTACCATTGATTACTGATGTGTAGTATGAAACCCATTGACACTGATGACTGATGTGTACAGTGAAACCCGATACCATATGTTTCTACGGTAACTGCCTCTGGCAGTAGAAGTTTCCCATCTGGGTGACATTGATGGCAGTGGGTATGGCGCTGACTGTCCAGGGTTCGCAGTGCAGGCTCCAATCAAGGAAGCCATGTGACATGTGAGTTTGGTTAATGACCCGCACCTGGCCCCACATCCAGAGAAGACAATTAGACAGTTCCTGGTCATGGGGGAATAGGCATTTGCTCGCATGTAATCAGTTCTATTTACAAGGCGCCTGTGTTTTTACCACAGAGCAGCCCTGGTCCTAGAGGCCTTCTGAAACCAATTCTCAAATATCTGCTAAAATAGGTTTCAAGGAGCAAAAAAGTATTACCATACCTCTATGTCAGAATGGTTGTTTGTTTGTTTGTTTGTTTGTTGTTTAATGCTGCACTCAGCAATATTCCAGCTATATTACATCTGTCTGTAAATTATCGAGTCTCGACCAGACAAACCAGTGATTGACATCATGAGCATCAATCCATGCAATCGGGATACGATGACATGCATCAACTAAGATCAGTAAGCCTGACAATACACACATACTTCTTCATGGATATGGTGTGTTTCCGGTAGGGCAGGACATGCTGACCGTTTTGGTGAACCTCTGGCGCCTAACTGAATTTCAGTGATCCATTCATATAACTTTTTCCAATATTTTGCCTTTTATGCCCCACCGAAAAATCGACATGGTTGTTCTCTGGCTTTGACGTTGACGGTTTATATTTAACAAATATGCACCGACATGTTTCTGTTCCATGGGATTTGCAGATTTAGAAACAGAAACTGAAACACATAATTTACTTCATGTAAACACATACAGTGGCATCTTCTTGAAGCAAGGGAGTTATCTCACAATAAAAGTCCAGTTTCCACCCTTGCCAAACTAGGCTGGAATTCCAGAGTTATTTTTTGGCTGCACTAACAAGTCTATGCATAGTCAAATCAAAATCTCATAACGAAATCTATCGGCATCCGGTTTGTCACCTGCCTTGTAGATATCGGTTGATTGCAGGATTTGTAACGCCAATTCGGCATCAACAGATATTTCCCAAATCTTTTGATGTTTATAATAAAGGTTTTCATGTGATTTGATGCACTTCATGAAGTAAGACCTGTTTTATCGCTAAATAGATTTTGATTATCGATCTGATTGTCTTAACTGTGCAGCGCCATTTTATTTGAGTGTGTGAGTGATTTGGGTTTAACGCTGCTTTTTACGTTATTCAAGTTATATCACGGCATGTCAGCTTAATGTGGGCGGGAAGCTCGAAGTGATGCAGGTCTCAGACGTTTACCACTTCGGTGAAACCCACGAGCAGGGGTATGGTGCTGACAAACCTAGAAACATAATTGGGGCGATCCAGGATTCGAACCCAACAATCATATGTTTCTGGCATGTCCAAGGTACGCAACTCTGCACAGCGTGCCCGCAATTTTGTTTGAAGCAAATGCACGTGATATCAGAGGTGGAATCTGATTGGTCAGTAGGATGGACATAGAAGGGACATAGCTTGTTATAGCCACTGGTGGCGCTATGATTATGCCCAGAAATTTCATCCTAGTTCGGCAAGGGTGGAATATGGACTTTTACAGTCTGTTAACTCCCTTGCCTCAGGAGGACGGTAGTGGTGTTCAACATGCAAGTTTTTGTTTTTTCATTTTTTTATCTTCCATTGCCTCGGGATGATGATACAGTGATGATATTTGTGGCGACAATAGCAACAAATATCCACAAGATCAGATTTTAGTGAGAATGAGTTTTAATTTTGTCGTTTTTTGTTGTTGGTACTTTTCTATTCCAGGAAATTGATCTGTGGTAATAGCTGTATGAAAGTAGTTGTACACAAGTACTACCTGACTAGATTGAGACAAGAAACAGACTAAGCTAGGCTTTAAAATGGTAATTGGTCAATATAAGGTAATTTTCTGTCTGCAAACAACTCACAGTGGGCCAATCAGTAGGGCACAGCTATAATAACATTAATGCCTTCCTGATATTTTCGATTGTATTAACCCTCTTGGTAGCTCAGATCTGAATATAGAGCAACACGGTAATTGTGACGGTAACATTCGAGAGATGGCTTCTGTTTTGGTAGAGTGACAGGATGGGTTTACCATGGAAATGTTCGTGGTTAGATGGAGGCTGAGACTGCCTGACTGCTTTGTGTCAGAAGATGATGTGCTTCCCACCATCAATATGTATGCTGCGGACTTGAAAGGAATATAAGTCTGTAGGTTAAGTACAAATACAGGCAGATGAAAGTTGACATCAATCTTTATGGCAGATTTTCAAGGGGAATGATCAAATTTCCAATGTTTAAAAATGATTATTTTGTCAGAACCATTTTATTTATGGATTTATTTATTTCGTTTATGGATGGATCTGCTTCCAGTAAAAATTGTAAAAATTAAATTAAGCCACAATAAATAAAACTATTCATAGGATTTTCACCAAAAAATGGAAGATGAGAGGAATTTTGTTTTAGTCCACCTGTCTTAAAATTACTGGAGCTTATGTCATGAGATGCTGGGGGCAGTGGGGTAGCCTAGTGGTCGAAGTGTTCGCTTGTCACACCAATGATCCGGGTTCGAATTCCACATGGGTACAATGTGTGAAGCCTATATTGCTGGAATATTGCTAAAGGCGGCGTGAAACCATGTTCATTCACTCACTCATGACTTCTGAATTTGTTCAAGAGGTTCGCATCTCATTTTCAATATGGCCGACTTGACAGCCATATTGAAAAAGCTACTTGTGGCCATGACTCAGTAATTTATGCTCAAGATGTGATGAAATTTGGTATATGTGTAGATAACAATGGGGCTCAACTTTCATGTTAGTTTTTTAGATATTTCAAATATTGACCTTGATGTGACCTAAGCACTTCAACCATACTGAAAATGGAAATATTATATTGCAATTACTCAGCTATCTTTGTTAAAAATCTCATGAAATTTGGTATAGTTGGCAGTGGAGCATCTTCCTGATACAAGGGTCTTATCTGACTATGAATGTCCAGTTTGCCGATCAAGGCTGGAATTATGGAGATATCTTTTGGCTGGACTAACAAGTCTATGCATTGTCCAATCTAAAGTGTGTAATGCAAAAACACAACCATATGAGAGCCTGGTGCTGAGACACAGCAACATGTCATGCATCATCTTCTCGAGGCAAGTGAGTTAACTGACTATAAAAGTCCAGTTTCCACCCTTGTGTTGCAGGATCAAGCACTGAGATCAGATTTTAGTAAGACTGAGTTGACAAATGGACAAAACTGAATTTAATTTAAATCTGTTTAATTTTTGTTGTTGGTACTTTTTAACTCCAGGTGATTGATCTGTGCTACTTGCTCTATGAAAGTAGTTGTACACAAGTACTACCTGACCTGACTGAGAAAATAGGTGAAGTACAATGGGGTTTAATGTCGTGTCCAAGATTATTGCACTTATATAGCAATGTGCATGCACGTGTGTGTGTGTGCGTGCATGCACGTTGCTATATAAGTGCAATAATCTTGGACACGACGTTAAACCCCGTGCATGCGTGCGTGCGTGCGCGCTTGTACTAGTCCGGACTGGTGCCGATTTATAGTGCTAGCTCACTGAAATACCATGCCGCAGTTTAACATGAATACCCCACTCAGACACAGTATACTGACTCCGAGCCGACCAGTCCTTGTTTTAGTCCCTTAATGCTGGGTGCCAGACAGGGTAACAACAAGTACCATCTTTTAGCCTCTTTTGGTATGACATGGCAGGGATCGAACTCGGACCTTCTGTTCTCCGAGCGGATGCTCTACCACTAGACCAGAGATACGGTCGACTGAGATAAGAAAGAGACAGCCAGGCTATAAAATGGTAATTGGTCAATATAAGGTCATTTCCTGTCTGAAAACTACTCACAGCGGGCCAATCAGTAGGGCACAGCTATTATAACATTAATGCCTCCCTGATATTTTTGATTGTATTAACCCTCTTGGTAGCTCAGATCTGAATATTGAGCAAGATGGTAATTGTGATGGTATTTATGACCACAACTCAATACACACAATAATGCTCTTAAATTATCCCCAAGAGCATTTTAGGCTCTGTGAACAGATTTCAGTCTTTTGTGAAACAATTTGACAAATTATTTTCTTTAGAGTGAGTGAGTGACTGTTGTTTTATGCTGCTTTTAGCAATATTCCAGCAATAGCATGGCAGGGGACACCAGAAATGGTCTTCATACATTGTTCCAATGTTGGGAATTGAACCGGGGTCTTCCGCGTGACGAGCGAACGCTTTAACCACTATGCTACCCAAAGGCCCTTAATTTCCTTAGAAGGCATATTAGCCTTAGAGTTGAAACTTTGTGTAAAGTGAATTTAAATGTTGTGTATTTATAAATGTAATCTCAGCCTTGTGTCTTTTGACATGAAATATATCAACACTAGTCAATAAAAGTAAACATTTATTGATTTGTGTTGATATATTTTTTCTCAAAAGACACTCGGGTGAGATTCTCTTTTGATCGTATGAACTATATTGTGAATGGGGCCTGACTGCTGGAGATTAATATCAACCATTGCTTTGTGGTTAATAAATGTTATCTTGTCATAGATGAAGCCCGATAATGGGGATTTATGGAGACAAATACAATGAAAACACATTGCTGATTGCAAATGATTTTACAGAAATACTCCTGATTTTCTATTCATATATTTGGAAACAAATTAATCTTGTCAGGTCATGATTAGAGGCACAAATACAAAGAGTGGTTGGCGTTTGTCATGCGAGTCTGCCGGACAGTGGAATGTCCTGTACTAGGTTCAAGGAAGGGGATAAAATTATTAGAGTTTGTTCCACACTCGCATCAGAACGGGATGGGCGGGATGGGACGGGATGGGATGGGATGGGATGGGATGGGATGGGACGGGACGGGCTGGGACAGGGTGGGATGGGATGGGACGGGCGGGACGGGACGGGCGGGACGGGATGAGATGGGATGGGATGGGACGGGGACGGACGGGATGGGAAGGGAAGGGAAGGGATGGTCCGGGATGGGATGGGGCGGGGCGGGGCGGGGTGGGGCGAGGCGGGACGGGACGGGACGGGGCAGGAACAGGAACAGGACCAGGGACTTTGGTGTTGAAGTGGGAGTGGAGAGGAGTGGAAATTGCCAGATTTAGAAACCGAAAGTGAAACATGTGATATACTTCTTGTTTATATTTTCTTGTAAGCACAGGGGCGGTCAGGTAGCCTAGTGGTTAAAGCGTTCGCTCGTCACGCCGAAGACCCGGGTTCGATTCCCAACATGGGTACAATATGTGAAGCCCATTTCTGGTGTCCCCCACCGTGATATTGCTGGAATATTGCTAAAAGCGGCGTAAAACCATACTCACTCACTCACTCACTCACTCACTCACTCACTCACTCACTCTTGTAAGCACATACAGTGGAAATAGCACTAATAACCACTTGAATATAAACAATTCCATGATGAGGTTTCCAAGGATTAACAGGGTGGTGTGGGGCTGGGCGGGACAGGGCGGGGCAGGGTGGGACTGGGCGGGGCGGGAGTGGAGTGGTGATGTGTGTCGTGTTATGTGCGGTGGTTGCATGTGGTGTGAAGGGTAGAAATGAATGGTCCCCACACACTGTACAAGGAAACCACACATGAACCAATGACATAAAACAAATCATCTAAATCCCAAACAGATTTACTCAACCCAAATAACCCCAACCACCGACTCCTAGTCTATTTTCTCCACAACTACTTTTGCTCATTATAACAAACATCCGGTTGTACCAGACTCCACACCATAGTTACATCTCTCCATCCATCACAGACAGGGCCACTGGAACACATCGTGTTCTATGGCAGGAACAGATACATTCGATTACATGTCTGTACCCACGACTACATGCAACCAAACTACCACGTTAATAGTGACATCTTTGTGTGATCCTTTCATCTTACTTGACAAATAAGCAGTTGCCGAAACATTCGTCTGAATTGATGGGTCTCATCAGCAGGAGCCTTTATCATGTTCAAACTTTGCATGGTGAACACACATTTAAACACAGATGTAATAAATATATTATTGACGCAGAGGAGCCATTTTTAGAGATCTTTCAAAATTGAAAAGTTTTGTGGAGTGTCAATATCTGACAGATAATCAAATAATGTTCAGCATGGATCTTTAACTTATACTGTCTAATTGGGCCATTATGTAGATTTTTCTGAAGCATTGTTTGCAAACAATTATTAGCTTATTACACAAGAGAAGTTTCTGCTTCAGTGACCACACTGTGGGAGGAGGCTCATTAGCAGGTCAGGAAGTGATTCTTTCTGGGGAATATATACCTCTGTCTTGTTTCCACAACGTGATTGGTTTCATACAACCATGGCATGTAACTTAGGCTTTGATAAACACTGGCTTGTAATCCAATCAAGCTGGCAAATAGAATTTTGTAACTCATCGGTAAGATAAATACACAGGCCTCCTCTTCAATTTACCTCTAATAAAAACATGACACCGAAGCAAGTTTACCACGGAATGCTCTAGTGTCGTAAAGTGTCATGCAGATTTCGGTCGACTGCAGGATCTGCAAAGCATGTGCACCGCTAACTCGTTGTCAACAGATATTTTCTAAATCTTTTCATGCTTTTAATCAAGGTGCTTACGTGATTTGATGCACTTCGCGATGTAAGACAATATAGCTCTTGATTATCAATCAGATCGTCTTGACTGGGCGCCACTGTTTTGTTTGAAGCAAATGCAAGTGATACGAGAGGTTGAATCTGATTGGTCAATAGGAGAGGCATACAAAGGACATAACTCGTACTAGCCACTGGTGGCGCTACGATCGAGCCCAGGAATTCCAGCCTAGTTCGGCAAGGGTGGAAACTGCACTTTTAAAGTGAATTAACTCTCTTGCCTCAGGAAGATGGTTATACATGTGCAACCTCACTTGTTGGGCTGTAGAAACGTTGGGATTTCTTTTGCATGTCGTCACAATCTTACACCAAGTGAACAGCGAAATTATGACTGATGGAACCACAACTCAACAACGCCATCGGCCAACTGCAAACAAGCTGGTTCATTTATGGCTGATTATTTGCAAAGAAACTAATTTGCTAATGTATCAATGTCCTAAGATACATCACCAATAATTACATATTTTGTAAAAGCGATCAATTCAGATTTTAGTTTTGTACAGACCCTGTCTTCTATGGCATGATGTAGTTGTTTGTTTTTCAGTTAATGTTAAATTTAAATGTTTGCCTTCGATTCAGTTTAAATAATTCATTTAAAACAAACTTTGGTGAAATGTGAATTTGTATCCTGTGGACACTTGTTTTTGAAGCCGACATGTGGAGATTAATGGGCAGCCATGGCAACGGACAGAACCTATCAGTATTGCGTTTTCCTGCATATCAATGTGTGAAGCCCATTTCTGGTATCCCCCGCCGTGATATTGCTGGAATAGTGCTAAAAGCGGCGTAAAACCATACTCACTCACTCACTCACTCACTGCATATCACTGTTTGGTAAAAATAGCAGTCACTGATCAATGCAGATCCATATTTTTTTAATTGTAGACTGTTTTGATAATGGATAACATTTGACATAAAAAGCTATCTAGCGTATTCAACATAATAAGCACCCAGGGCGCTCTCAAAATTAGAAATAGGGGCTCTTAATAGAATATAATTTTGGTGAGAAAAAAACAGAGTTGAAAGATTGTAAATTTCGGGGTTTATGCTGACAGCCTGAAATGATACAAAAGAAAAGTCTCTGTGTATTATACATGACAGATATATTTTCCCCATAATTAAGGGTGCATATAACACACCAGTACGTATTATACACGAATATATAAGTGTAAATTGATCAATCGGAAGGGGTGCTAATTGGGATTGTTCACTAGCCAATATATTAACAAATATCGCTTATTAGAGCAGGGCACTTATTACGTTGACTACGGTATATGCATCTACATCCATCACTTTCTTCGTCGAGAAGACTGTGATGAAACTATACTTCGTCCCTGATTCATCGACTCACAGGTCCAATGACTGCCTCCTTGAATGTTTTAAAGATTCATCTGTATGAAGAGTACTGGGAGCAGTGTCCAACCCAGACAGCGCGATTGCGCAATTCACGCTAAAAAAAAATCTAATCGCCCCTCATAAAAAACTCAAAGCGAGATCTGTCGCGCACAGTAATTTCTTGTACAGTCACTTACTTTATCAGCTGTTTATCCCTACCTTTAGATTCAATACTCACTCAATCTTTTAATCAATTAACGAAGAAAGACAGAGCACAGCAAACATTGTAAACAACTGTCGAAGACCGATCGATAATAACCGGAAGTTTGAACACAGGTTACGTCCCTTGGGTTGCTGAATAAATTATCGACAGGATTTGCATAGGAAACGAAATTTAATTTACTTTAGTAGAAAGCGTATCAAAACTTTGATCAAAGTTATGTTGTATTTTGTTGTTTAGTAATCAAAAACCTTTGACAAGATGTTAAAAGACAATAAATATTCTATCTTGAATAGTTCTGAAAATATTTTTTAGCATTTTAGTTCGTTTTAGTTTCGTTTCTGAAATCACACAATATGAATCGCCGACTGTCATTGCAGATGATCTTTTGAATAGGGAAAATGTCGCACAAAAAAAAAAAAATCCCGACTTTTTTAATCAAAATAGATGTTCTAAAAAAGACAGTGATGAAACCACAGTCACTGTAATTACTTCTCAAACTGAAGGGGAAATCAATCCCCGTCCTAGTGACTAAAAATAAATGCAGTTCTTTATTCTGATCTGTTACACTTTTATATGATGATGTTCCAGTACATAATACAAAATAAGACATTTTTGAAGAAAGCATTTATCCCACCTACTTTTTCAAAATCCCCCCTATTTTGTACATGATGGGGGGACAAGTCCCCCCTCGATTTTCAATTCTGGGTTGGACACTGACTGGGAGGTGATCATGGTGATGCTAGGTGTGTTTGGGTGAATTGTTTTTTAAGAAGCTGGAAACCTTTGTTTAGGCACGTTTCTACTTAGGATCAAAAGAAGAAAGTGTTATCCCCAAATTGTAACATCTGACCACTTTCTAAATGGCATTGTGTATTCATAGCTTTCAGCATGGGAGCTGTTTACACTTGCGAGAGGGGTACACAAGTATGTGATCAAGACGTCCAGTTGTCAGACTTTCATTTGTGGACGCATCGGTGGCTGAGTGGGTTAGATCACTGACTTTGTTTGATGGCGATTGGGTGCCTTACTCTGCTTTGTGGGTTCGAAACTGGGATTTCGAAGCTTTCTCAACCCGAAAAAGTATCATTTGTTACATTTGACCACTTTCTAAATGGCATTGTGTTCTCACTTAAATCTCATTAAAATCAGATCATTTACCTCAGTGTGTATAAATTTGAGGACACCTCCATCAGGTGATCTCTGTTTTGAACCAACGTCAAGGCTTCCTGGTACGTTTGAGCAGACGATTCAGACAACCATATCTGATTTCTATATCCTGAAAAGGAAGAATATTCTAGAAATCCGAATTAGAATAAATAATGCAGGATTATTGTTATTGTTGTGGATATTTACTACATCCTGTCATTTGTGAGTGCCATGGCCTCTACAAGAGGGTTTTTACAAAGTGCATATCTGTGTTCTGTGGCATATCAGTTTGACATAGATTGAAAGAAATGAAGTCGAATTATTTAGAAATCTGACATCTGCTTGGCAAAATAAACATCTGAGGACATCCCATTACGGTTCATGTCAGAACAACCTTTTTTCAGACCAATCAGAGTGTTGCTTACTAGATCAGGAAAATGACAGTGGGAATGTCTTTTTTGGTCAGGCAACCTCGAAAAGTTCAAAATGAGGTATACCGAACGACAGTTACAGACTTTACGACTGAACCCATCAAAATCATCATCTTTCTTTGCATTGCCCATTGCTCAGTACAGGTAGTACTGCCAAACAATCATGGACCGGTGAAGATTCCGGGGTAAAATAGGTCTTCAGCAACCCATGCTTGCCGTAAGAGGCGACTATGCTTGTCGTTAGAGGCGACTAACGGGATCGGGTGGTCAGGCTCGCTGACTTGGTTGATGCAGGTCATCGATACCAACTGCGTGGATCGATGCTCATGATGTCAATGATTGGATTGTCTGCTCAAGACATGACTATTTACAGACCGCCAGCATATAGCTGGAATATAGCTGAGTGTGGCATTAAACAACAAAGAAACCAAACAATCATGGCCATTTTTGTTCGACATTCAAGATACTTCTCTTGTTCTATTATCAGTTTTTTTCAATCGAGAATTTTATCAAAATATTTTTCAAAGCATAGCCTGCAGTTTGAAACTTGTGCCGTCTAGCTCAAGAAAGCAGTCTCTGATTGGCAAATGTTAATTTCTTGTTAGCCATTTCATTGGTCAGTTAAAGTTTGTCCAATGGTTGTCCTGACATGACCTGTAATAGGATGTCCTCGGACCTTTGATTTGCAGTTGTGAGAACTTACATCTGACTTTAATGAGATTGCATTTGTTTGGACAGAATAATTGTGAATACAATTGCCTGGGCCTGTAAAACTTAACTAATACCGTTCCCATGGCTACATATTCAGATAACTTTATGAAGAACACAAAAAATCTGACATCTGGCCTCAATAAAAAATAAGAAACATGTTTTTCTTACAGTAGTGTTAGCATTACTGATGTTGTTATTTTCGAATGAACTAAAAGAGTCCAAAGTGTATCAATTTGATATGAACTATGACATTATGTTTTTTAAGTAGAATAAAGAGTGTTCACATCTAAAGACAGAAATGTATATTTAGAGAGCTTGAGAAATAACAGTAATCTGCATGTACATGTTGAATGTTGTGACGACTGTTTACAGAGGAACCGCCCAACATGACATATTCCACATTCGGATAATGAATGTAGGATGTAGCTACATATCCCCTATCACTGTGGCGCGTACGTGACAGGCAGCTTGTCATGTCAGAGCAGTCACATATCTAACAAGTGTATTACTCAAGACATGGCTTGCAGATTGGGTTGTTGTTGCTTATTCCTCTCCTTCTGTAGATCTCTCTCCTCTATGTAACCCTTATACTTATCTCTGGACACCCCCATGTAACCCTCATACTTTCTCCAGATCCACCCATACATCTCTTTCTCTCTATTTACCCTCAATCTGTCCTGAGTACCAGCCACAAATCTCTGGCTTCTATATAACCCTCATACCTTCTCTATGTAATGCTGGCACTTCAACTGCAACCAGCTCTGTAACTCTGGCAGTGTTTCTATAGCTAGCCATGTAATTCTGGCACCTTCACTGGAACTAGCACTGCCTCTGGAACTAGCCATGCAACTCTGGTACTGCCACTGGAATTAGTCATGCAACTCTGGTACTGCCACTGGAACTAGCCATGCAACTCTGGTGCTGCCACTGGAACTAGTCATGCAACTCTGGTACTGCCACTGGAATTAGTCATGCAACTCTGGTAGTGCCACTGGAATTAGTCATGCAACTCTGGTACTGCCACTGGAACTAGCCATGCAACTCTGGTACTGCCACTGGAACTAGTCATGTTACTCTGGTACTACCTCTGGAACTAGTCATGTAACTCTGGTACTGCCACTGGAACTAGTCATGCAACTCTGGTACTGCCACTGGAACTAGTCATGCAACTCTGGTACCTCCACTGGAACTAGTCATGTTACTCTGGTACTACCTCTGGAACTAGTCATGTAACTCTGGTACTGCCACTGGAACTAGTCATGCAACTCTGGTACTGCCACTGGAACTAGTCATGCAACTCTGGTACTGCCACTGGAACTTGCCATGCAACTCTGGTACTGCCACTGGAACTAGTCATGCAACTCTGGCACTACTTCTGGAACTAGCCATGCAACTCTGGTACTGCCACTGGAACTAGTCATGTTACTCTGGTACTACCTCTGGAACTAGCCATGCAACTCTGGTGATGCCACTGGAACTAGTCATGTAACTCTGGTACTACCTCTGGAACTAGTCATGCAACTCTGGTACTGCCACTGGAACTAGTCATCTAACTCTGGTACTACCACTGGAACTAGTCATGCAACTCTGGTACTGTCACTGGAACTAGTCATGTAACGCTGGTGATGTCACTGGAACTAGTCATGCAACTCTGGTGATGTCACTGGAACTAGTCATGTAACTCTGGTACTACCTCTGGAACTAGTCATGTAACTTTGGTACTGCCACTGGAACTAGTCATCTAACTCTGGTACTACCTCTGGAACTAGTCATGCAACTCTGGTACTGCCACTGGAGCTAGTCATGCAACTCTTGTACTACCTCTGTAACTAGTCATGCAACTCTGGTGATGCCACTGGAACTAGTCATGCAACTCTGGTACTGCCTCTGTAACTAGTCATGCAACTCTGGTACTACCTCTGGAACTAGTCATGCAACTCTGGTACTGCCACTGGAACTTGCCATGCAACTCTGGTACTGCCACTGGAACTAGTCATGCAACTCTGGTACTGCCACTGGAACTTGCCATGCAACTCTGGTACTGCCACTGGAACTAGTCATGCAACTCTGGTACTGCCACTGGAACTTGCCATGCAACTCTGGTACTGCCACTGGAGCTAGTCATGCAACTCTTGTACTACCTCTGTAACTAGTCATGCAACTCTGGTGATGCCACTGGAACTAGTCATGCAACTCTGGTACTGCCTCTGTAACTAGTCATGCAACTCTGGTACTGCCACTGGAACTAGTCATGCAACTCTGGTACTGCCACTGGAACTAGTCATGTTACTCTGGTACTACCTCTGGAACTAGTCATGTAACTCTGGTACTGCCACTGGAACTAGTCATGCAACTCTGGTACTGTCACTGGAACTAGTCATGCAACTCTGGTACCTCCACTGGAACTAGTCATGTTACTCTGGTACTACCTCTGGAACTAGTCATGTAACTCTGGTACTGCCACTGGAACTAGTCATGCAACTCTGGTACTGCCACTGGAACTAGTCATGCAACTCTGGTACTGCCACTGGAACTTGCCATGCAACTCTGGTACTGCCACTGGAACTAGTCATGCAACTCTGGCACTACTTCTGGAACTAGCCATGCAACTCTGGTACTGCCACTGGAACTAGTCATGTTACTCTGGTACTACCTCTGGAACTAGCCATGCAACTCTGGTGATGCCACTGGAACTAGTCATGTAACTCTGGTACTGCCTCTGGAACTAGTCATGCAACTCTGGTACTGCCACTGGAACTAGTCATCTAACTCTGGTACTACCACTGGAACTAGTCATGCAACTCTGGTACTGTCACTGGAACTAGTCATGTAACGCTGGTGATGTCACTGGAACTAGTCATGCAACTCTGGTGATGTCACTGGAACTAGTCATGTAACTCTGGTACTACCTCTGGAACTAGTCATGTAACTTTGGTACTGCCACTGGAACTAGTCATGTAACTCTGGTACTACCTCTGGAACTAGTCATGCAACTCTGGTACTGCCACTGGAGCTAGTCATGCAACTCTTGTACTACCTCTGTAACTAGTCATGCAACTCTGGTGATGCCACTGGAACTAGTCATGCAACTCTGGTACTGCCTCTGTAACTAGTCATGCAACTCTGGTACTACCTCTGGAACTAGTCATGCAACTCTGGTACTACCACTGGAACTAGTCATGCAACTCTGGTACTGCCACTGGAACTAGTCATGCAACTCTGGTACTGCCACTGGAACTTGCCATGCAACTCTGGTACTGCCACTGGAACTAGTCATGCAACTCTGGTACTGCCACTGGAACTTGCCATGCAACTCTGGTACTGCCACTGGAACTAGTCATGCAACTCTGGTACTGCCACTGGAACTTGCCATGCAACTCTGGTACTGCCACTGGAGCTAGTCATGCAACTCTTGTACTACCTCTGTAACTAGTCATGCAACTCTGGTGATGCCACTGGAACTAGTCATGCAACTCTGGTACTGCCACTGGAATTAGTCATGCAACTCTGGCACTGCCACTGGAACTAGTCATGCAACTCTGGTACTACCTCTGGAACTAGTCATGTAACTCTGGTACTGCCACTGGAACTAGTCATGCAACTCTGGTACTACCTCTGGAACTAGTCATGTAACTCTGGTACTGCCACTGGAACTAGTCATGCAACTCTGGTACTGCCACTGGAACTAGTCATGCAACTCTGGTGATGCCACTGGAACTGGCCATGCACCTCTGGTACTGCCACTGGAACTAGTCATGCAACTCTGGTACTGCCACTGGAACTTGCCATGCAACTCTGGTACTGCCACTGGAGCTAGTCATGCAACTCTTGTACTACCTCTGTAACTAGTCATGCAACTCTGGTGATGCCACTGGAACTAGTCATGCAACTCTGGTACTGCCTCTGTAACTAGTCATGCAACTCTGGTACTGCCACTGGAATTAGTCATGCAACTCTGGTACTGCCACTGGAACTAGTCATGCAACTCTGGTACTGCCACTGGAACTAGTCATGCAACTCTGGTACTACCTCTGGAACTAGTCATGTAACTCTGGTACTGCCACTGGAACTAGTCATGCAACTCTGGTACTGCCACTGGAACTAGTCATGCAACTCTGGTGATGCCACTGGAACTGGCCATGCACCTCTGGTCAATCTCAGTCAAGAGATTGGGAGGTACCAAACCTAAGGCACTGAGAACAATGGGGAGTCGGACAACTTGGTACTTGGGATGCAAGCGTGACATTTCGAAAGCAGGGTCCGCATATTTGCCATGTCTTTCCTCAATCTTGTCAACCACATTATTATTATTATTATTATTATTATTATTATTATTATTATTATTATCCCTCAGATAGTATCCGTAAGAGTAATATGAGAATGAAGCAATTCAAGTTCAAATTCTTTGTTTAAATTTTCAATCACCAACATTCCCAATAAGACCTTGAATCTATGTGAGTGTTCCCAATGTAAAGTAATTCTCAAGTGTCTGGTTTAAATTTTTAAAAGCTCAGTTGCTTGCGTGATTGAGGATTGGAAAACACCTGGGGCGCCGATTCAGGAAATAAATCCTAGAATTCTGTTCTCTGTCATGGTAGCTTTTTACACTGAACAGACGGAAGACTTAACAATGCAGTTACATTTATTGACAATCATTAATCTAGCAAGACTGATTTGGGTTAAAAACGATTCTTCAGCATTGTAAGTGTTTTGCAATGGACAATCAAACAGAAATAAACTCCTTGACTGTAATTGTGTTTGACCTTCAAGCTATGCTTCTGAAGGGGGCACGGGTGGCCCAGTCGTCTAAGGCACTGCGATTCGCTGTGCAGAGTTGCCTCCCTTGGACACGCCAGAAACCTATGATTGTGGGTTCGAATCCCGGTTCGCCCTGATTATGTTTCTAGGTTTGTCAGCACCATACCCGTGCTCATGGGTTTCACCAAAGTGGTAAACGTCTGAGACCTGCATCACTTCGGGCTTTCCTCCCACATTAAGCTGACACGCCGATATAACTGGAATACTGTTAAAAGCGGCGTTAAACCCAACTCACTCACTCACTTTGTTCTGCAACTGGTTCCTGTATCAATACCCAGGGCTACAAAATCAAAACAGACTTTTTCGGTGCACAGTGCAGAGTTGTGCCCTTGTTGGGATCTTCGACAGATGATAATGTTTGGTTTGTCTTTGTCTATGACCTGCATCACTTCAAGCATTTCATTAAACTTAGCATCTGTGAAGATCCGAGTCACAATTGGTCACAACCATGCTTGTCGTAAGAGGCGACTATGCTTGTCATTAGAGGCGACAGGCTTGCTGACTTGGTTGATGCATGTCTTTGTATCCAAATTGCGTAGATTGATGTTCATGATGTCAATCAGTGGATTGTCTTGTCCAACCTCGATTATTTACAGACAGTCATATAGCTGGAATAATGCTTAGTGTGGCATTTAACAAACAAATTAACAAACAAACAAACAAACAAGCAAACAAACAAACAAACATTAAACATTAAAAAAAAATGAAGAGCTTCAACACAAGGCATGTCTGCCAAGTCTAGAAATATGATTGACAGACCAGTAGACTGAAGTGTGTATGATTTGATACAGGAGTCTCTGGCTTGAAGTCAAACTGCACGTACTAATTATGTTTGCCCAAACAAGATATGACAGTGTTCAGGCTGCAAGTGCATATAATGTTCCTTATTTGGTTGTTGGAGACATAAGACTTTATGTTTCAAGTTGTTTTGCATTATGCAAGGCCCTTCTCAAACAGGACATGACATGCAATGTGTTTGGCTGAACTTGTGCGGCCTTAGAGTCCTATAGAAGAGAACAAACTTGACTATATATAGATATTAGTGATTAGTTATTATTAATTTTCTACTGACTGTTTGAGATCCAAATGATCCATGTCATGTACCTGGGAATGAGCTTTATGTTTGTTTGTTTGTTTGTTTGTTGTTTAACACCTCACTCAGCAATAGTCCCAGCTATATGACGGCGGTCTGTAAGTAATCGAGTCTGGGCCAGACAATCCAGTGATTGAAGACCCAGGTATGGTGCTGACAAAACAAAAGATGATAGTCAGGCTGAACTAAAGATCAGCAGATCCTGGTGCTAGTAAGGGCTACAATTCTACACAGAGAACTGCAGCGCCTAGGATGCCTCTGAGCTACCTCTTCTAAAACAGATACTGTAAATCCTGAAATTAATGCATCTCCAAAAGAATGCAACCACTGGTCCCTAGCCAAGAATGTGACTCAATATGAATGCGACACCCCCTCCTCTCAAGCATCTGAAGAAAACATCCTCTGTCAGGTTTACAGGAGAATCCTAACCCTTATCCAACCTTACATTAATCCAATCACACACCACACACCAATTAGGACCGCTTATTAGCGCTGAGTAGAGTACTTCCCCCTTAAACAATACATGCGCGCTGGCTCGTGTCGGCCTTTGACGCAGTCGCAAAGAACAAGACACTGTGATACGTGGGTGGCGTCTATCTGGACTTAGAACTCTTGTCTGGACCCAAGAAGTGACAATTCACAGGTTGTAATTAGTGCTTGAATGACATTGTTTATATACTTGTTACAAGTGCTGCCCAATAAACAGTGATGTGGAATACATAGTTGTTTGTTTTCATCGTATGTCTAAGTTGGTATTTCTGCTATCCCAAATGTCTTATTGTTGATATAAATGTGATGTTTAATAATGCGAGCAAAGACCACACGCATTGTTTGCATTTAATTCACGCTCGCGCTAATTTCAAGAATTACAGTATATACTAAAGAAAATATGTTAAGGACCACCTGATTCATTCATATTATGGTCATTCTGTCATAGAAGACATGGCTTTATGAAAGGATCATGTGGTCCTCCACTTTTTTTTAGTAGTATATGTTGAGGAAACGACTACATACATGCACTTGTTGCTTTGTAAACCTTTAGCCACGTCCCAGGTACTTCTAGCAAGTCATTTTCCTCTACAGCAAGATCCACATAGTGATCTTTATTGGCCATAACTTTCTACAGATGTGCTTCTTAAGAACAAGGGAGATGAACAAGGCACAATTGGCTTGTATTGCATTGTTATCTGTGGAATGACAGCATGCCTTCTGCACATGTGCATCTGTGCACATGCATACATGCACTTGTGCCAAGAAGAGGTGTAGATTTCTGTCTCTCTACCCCCAGAATGGTTAAACCGGTTCATCGGTCCCAGAGGAATTCTGTGAACTTTTGATTCTCAGCAGATCCTCAGCATCCGTATCATGTTCAGGAATGAAGGATTGCTTGGATGGAAGTTTGATTCCACATTATCGGTTTTAAACTGCGCCAGGCTTAGGATGGTCATCATTATACTATCATCATAATCGTAATTCTTAATTCCCCACAGTCTAGTGGTAGAGCGTCTGCCCGGAGAGCAGAAGGTCCGGAGTTTAATCCCTGGCTGCCTCATACCAAAAGATATTAAAAGATGGTACTTGTTGTTATCCTGCCTTGCGCTTGGCATTAAGGGGCTAAAACCAGGACTGTTCGGCTCAGAGTCTGTATACTGTGTCTGGGTGGTGTATTCATGTTTAACTGCGGCATGGAATCTCAGTGGGCTAGCACTTTAAAATAGGCATTAGTCTGGACTGGTACGAGCAGCCACACACACACACACACACATACACGTCCACACACGCACGCACGCACGTGTGCATGCATGTCGCTATGTTAGTGCAATAATCTTGGACGCGAGGATAAATCCAATTTCACCTCACCTCTCCTCACCTTAATTATATAAATTATAGCACTATGTAAATAATGGCTGCATGTTTTCTTGAGAGCACAATCAGGTTTATGTATTTAAACATAGTGAAAAGTTGGTTTGGTATGTCTTCTTGAGAGCAATCCGTGATTAAACATAACAAATTTACACACTGTTTTTCGTTAGTTCATACTTTTCATAATGATGTCACTATCGTGCCGTTATAGACATCCAACATCATACGCTTCGTTCATCACAAGGGAAGGCTGCAATCTATAAAATACTGATTTCCCTGGTTTTATGAACAATGTCTAAAAACATTTGAAGATATTAATCTATAAACATGACCAAATGGCAAATGTTTATAGATGTCCGGTTCTCAAGGAGGAAAAGGAAAAATACCAGTGTTTTGAAATCTGAAAAATCATTTCAATTTGGCCATACCTATCGGCCATGGGAAGGATCAATTTAATAATGCTCACAAAATCCTGCTTCCTCTCTTGATTAAGGAAAATAACTGCATGTGTTTTTATTACAAAGAGAAAACAAGCCATTCTGGCGAAAAGGAATATTATTCACAGTAATGACAAATATTGCAAAGTACACTTAAATATCAATTTGTCCTGAGTTTGATCACATGGTTACAATCGAGGTGAGGTCGATTGTCAGGTGAGGTCAATTGTCAGGTGAGGTCGATTGTCAGGTGAGGTCGATTGTCAGGTGAGGTCGATTGTCCGGCCAGTAAATATTTAGTCTGGATCAGACAAGCAAAGATCCAAGTCACCGAGCCTAACACCCACTCTAATTGGTCAACACTTACGACTAGCATAAATAAAAGTCATTGGATTTCTGGGGACGTATTCTAAGATTGAATCCACATGTGAGAGGGGATGTGATTGGTTGCCATGGTATGGTATTAAGGAATGTGATTGGTTGATATGGTATGGCGTTAAGGAATGTGATTAATTGATATGGTATGACGTTAAGGAATGTGATTAATTGATATGGTATGGCGTTAAGGAATGTGATTGCTTGATATGGTATGGCGTTAAGGAATGCCACAACTTGCCACAACTCCCCATCAGAAGGTTGACCACAAAGCATCCCAGCATCTGTTGGGATGAAGCTGTAGAAATGTCGACCGGTCCATCCGGACCATTTGTACGTGGCTGCATTGCTAGAACAAACATGTACTGATTTCTAGCTCACCACAATCTTGATAAAAAGGTCAGATTTTGCTGAATACACAAGTCCTCAGCCAGAGCAAACACTGATTGCTGACTTGTTCACAATAAAACATATGTTGACTTTAAGAGGAAAAAAATCATCATCGCAATGTGATATGCTCAAGAGCTTTCAAATCTCATGAGACATGTGCCATGATCTTGATTTTTTGTCACTGGCTTGAAATGGGATTAATATGAAACTGACATGTTTCATATGCCAGAAATATTTCAGTTCATTTTTGTAAATAATCTGAAAGGTTCATCCCTGTGCAAATGAGTGCATTTCATTAAAATCAGAATTTAGGGCTCGCTACCACTACTTAAAGATATGAAGACATTCCATTACTAGCAGATCAGAACGACCTATCACAAGCTTTAACCTACCCATGAAATGACAAAAAAGAGACCCATGAAGATCTGGGGTAAAATAGGTCTTCAGCAACCCATATTTGCCGTAAAAGGGGACTATGCTTGTCGTAAAAGGCACCTGACGGGATCGGGTGGTCAGGCTCGCTGACTTGGTTGATGCATGTCATCGATCCCAATGGCGTGGATCGATACTCATGATATTAATCACTGGGTTGTCTGGTCCAGACTCGATTATTTACAGACCGCCGTCATATAGCTGGAATATTGCTGAGTGCAGCGTTAAACAACAAACCAACCAGCCAACCAACCAACAAACCGAAAGTTTATGGTAGTGCTTCCCACGGGCTATGTAAAGTCATCCATTTCAAATGTTTATCCCAGTGAAGCAGGATCTAGGCACTGTTGTATGACCTGTACCTGCTCACAATGCCTGTGTTAACCTTTTCGAGGTTGCATGATTAGAAAAGACATTCAGACTTTCACTTTCACAATCTCATTAGCGACACAGAGAGGGGCCAGAAAGGTCATTTTGACATGACCCGTAATGGGATGTCCTCAGATCTTTATGCGGAGTGCTGTACAACAGTTACTGGTACCGTATTCGACGTAATAAGCGCCCCCCTCTAATAAGCGTCCACACTGATATTTGTTGTATTGGCTTGTGAACAATCCCAATTAGCACCCTTCCTATTGATCCATTTTCACAAGACTTATTTATTTAGGTATAAGGGGCGGTCGGGTAGCCTAGTGGTTAAAGCCTTCGCTCTTCACGCTGAAGACCCGGGTTCGATTCCCGACATGGGTACAATATGTGAAGCCCATTTCTGGTGTCCCCTGCCGTGATATTGCTGGAATATTGCTAAAAGCGTCGTAAAACCATACTCACTCACTATTCGTGTATAATACGTACTCGTGTGTTATATGCACCCTTAATTACAGCCAATTAAATTCTGGAAAAATATATCTGTCGTGTATAATACACACATACTTTTCTTTTGTATCATTTCAGGCTGTCAGCGTAAACCATGAAATTTACGATCTTTCAACGCTTTCACCAAAATTATAATTTGTATATATAGGAAGAGCCCCCTATTTCTAATTTTGAGAGCGCCCTTGGCGCTTATAATGTTGAATACGGTATGTTGAGGAGTCCTCAACATTCTAGGGCAGAATATTTTAGGTTTTAGATTTTAGACTATCAGGGCCACACTTTTCAGTTTCATGGTATGTGTAGTATTTGCAAAACAGTTATCTTGAATAGGTTTAAATAGAAATAAATTTGTGTAACTCAATATTTAAAAAATATTTTGCATAAAGTTTTGGGTTGGGTGGAGAAACAAATGCGATGTTTGAAGTTCTTGATGTTTACTATTCACACGTGCATGTATTTAGTTCAGAGTTCCTCTTCGATACATGTCATCGATCCCCATCGATTGATGCTCATGATGTCAATCACTGGATTGTCTGGTCCAGACTCCATTATTTTACAGACCCATGTCATATAGCTGGAATATTGCTGAGTGTGGTGTTTAACAACAAACAAACAAACAAACAAACAAACAAACAAACAAACATGGAGTGGAGGGGACAGTGGGGTAGCCTAGTGGTTAAAGCTTCTGCTCAACACAATGAAGGCCTTAGTTTCCTACCCCCAATACAAGTTAATGTCAAAAATAGAGTGGTCAGATAGAGATTTAAATTTAAACTATTTTCTGGCTCTGGTTAACGAATCTGTACCAAAACAATAATCTAATGAATATATTTCTGACTGTGGCATAAAACAACAGTCATTCAATCTCTAGAGTGGGACAGTTTAGGCATTTTGATAGACTAACATCTTGTCTCTGAAATGAACATATCGTACAGAAAAAAAGTTGTTCAGTTATCTTAATAAAAATATAATAAAAGGGAGCCCAGTGACTCTCCAGATACTGCAGTAATCTGGACTTGCCAAACATTATAGACTTGCCTGGGATATATTTGATATATATTTGTATGAGGGTCTGAAAGGCAGACTAGAATTTTGACAGAATTCTCCCCAACTGCATGGAAACTATTTTAGCATGGAGCATCATTCTATGGTGCACCTTCAGTTCTGCATCAAACAAGTATTTCTTCTCCTACTTGATAGATCCTAAAGAGATTTGTACCATGTTTGTTGACAGAGGTCATGCAGATATTCCTTCTTTCAACTAAACAGAAACATGTGTTTACCATAAATTTCAAATAAATGTCTGGTTGAAGCAACTCTTCAGTTATGAATATGAACATTTTTGTTTTTCTGTGATGCTCCAGGTTACATGAAGAATAATTTTCTCTTATGGTTGTGAGGTTGATGGCTTCATGATGTTCTTGTTAAATGTGCAACAAATATTTTTTTCTATGCCATGTACCACAGAATGGAAAAAGGATATTTAGAAAAAAGACATTAGTTGCCCTTCTGAGGTGTCTAGATCGACATGTAGAACAGTTGACGGTGTTGAAGAAAGTAGTATATCTTTAGCTTTTTGACAGTGAATGAGTGCGTGGGTATGGGTGAGTGAGTGATTGAGTGTTTTTTGGGGTGGGCAGGTGTTTGAGTGAGTTTTATAAACCTTTGATTGTTCCATTGTTCAGACAGTCTCTTCTTTGCGGAGGTAAACTCCGCTATCATTCCCACAAGTCTTACCGGCAGAATTCCCAGGTCTTACTGGCAGAATGCCCAGGTCTTACCAGCAGAATGCCCTGGAAATGCACGTGCGTTGCGTTTGTGCGATTGATTACCGCCGCGTAAACAGCGTTCATGAAAGCGAGACACACCAGTCATGAGAATCATTGATATTCATTAATACAGTTCTAAGTTGATTTAACGGTTTATAAGTCAGATCAAAACCTCCTTCTCGGTCTTGACGGGAAATGTAAGCCCTGGGAGTTCAGGAAATTACGTTGGGCTTCGCCCTCCCTAATTTCCCTTCTCCCAGGGCTTACATTTCCCATCAAGACCTCCAAGTCGGTTTTGATCCTTAACTTAAAACTCCAGTCAGCACTGGCCCAGCTAAAACATGGAGACCTGTAAATAAACAAAGTCTAGGCAGGCAAACCAGTGACTGAAAACATGAGGAACAACCAAGGTATCTATCATCTTCCTGAGGCAAGGGAGTTAACTGACTTTAAAAGTCCAGTTCCCACCCTTGCTGAACTAGGCTGGAATTCCTGGGCTCGATCGTAGCGCCACCAGTGGCTATTACATATTATGTCCCTCCTAAGCCTCTCCTATTGACCAATCAGATTCCATCTTTCATATCACTTACTTTTGCTTCAAACAAATCAGTTGTACCCAGTCAAGATGATCTGATCGATAATCAAGGTCTATGTCATGATAAAACGAGTCTTACATCGTGAAATGCATGAAATCATGTGAGCACCTTGATTAAAAACATGAAAAGATTTGGAAAATATCTGTTGACAACGAATTGGCGGCGCACATGCTTAGCAAATCCTGGAATCGACTGAAATATGCTTGACAGTTTACAAACCGGATTTCGATTTCGCGATTTTGATTGGACTATGCATATCCAGCCAAAATGTAACTCCATAATACCAGCCTAGTTTGGCAAGGGTGGAAACTGGACTTTTATAGTCAGTAAACTCTCTTGCCTCGGGAAGATGGGTAGCCATGTCATCAGGGCATGATGCCATCACCCATGTCGCCGAGCCTGTCCTCTTTAGTCAGCGCTTACCACAAGCCTAGCAGACCTTGGACCTATTCTAACCCAGCATCCAAGGGGCAATGCTGTAACTATGAGAGACTCATCATGGTAGATCCCTAGCCTAGCAGACCTGGGCCCTATTCTAACCCAGCACCCAAGGGGCAATGCTGTAACTATGAGAGCCTCATCATGGTAGATCCCTAGCCTAGCAGACCTGGGACCTATTCTAACCCAGAACCCAAGGGGCAATGCTGTAACTATGAGAGCCTCATCATGGTAGATCCCTAGCCTAGCAGACCTGGGACCTATTCTAACCCAGCACCCAAGGGGAAATGCTGTAACTATGAGAAATTCATCATGGTAGATCCCTAGCCTAGCAGACCTGGGACCTATTCTAACCCAGCACCCAAGGGGCAATGCTGTAACTATGAGAAATTCATCATGGTAGATCCCTAGCCTAGCAGACCTGGGACCTATTCTAACCCAGCATCCAAGGGGCAATGCTGTAACTATGAGAGACTCATCATGGTAGATCCCTAGGCTGGCAGACCTGGGCCCTATTCTAACCCAGCATCCAAGGGGCAATGCTGTAACTATGAGAGATTCATCATGGTAGATCCCTTCGATCACTGACTGAATTGCATTGGATCATGCATGGGATGAAATATGTATACAAAAAAATCAGATAGGTGCCAGACCAGTCAGTTTCTTTAATGACAGACCACCTCGGTGGTCTGGTGGATAGAGCATCTGCCCAGAGAGCGGAAGGTCGGTGGCTCTATATGTGTCATATCAAAAGATGTTAAAAATGGTACATGTTGTTTCCCTGCCTGGTATTCAACATTGAGGGGGTACATCAAAGGATGGTCAAATAGAAGTCGGAGTGGGGTACTGATGTTCAACTATGGCATGTTGTCTCAGTGGGCTATTCTACATTACTATTAACTGTTCAAACAATTTTGGGGGCGCAGGTGGCCCAGTCGTCTAAGGCGCCGCGATTCGCTGTGGAGAGTTGCGTCCCTTGGGCACGCCAGAAACCTATGATTGCGGGTTCGAATACCGTTTCACCACGATTATGTTTCTAGGTTTGTCAGCACCATAATTGTGCTCGTTGGTTTCACGGAAGTGGTAAACGCCTGAGACCTGCATCACTTCGGGCTTTCCTCCAACATTAAGCTGACACGCCGTGATATAACTGGAATCCTGTTAAAAGCGGCTTTAAACCCAACTCACACAATCACTCACTCAAACAATTTTTACACTTGTAATATTCCTGACCATACAATAGCTGGTGCCTAGGTTAAAAACTGTATCATTATGTCAAATTACAAATCAGACAGAAACTTTATAATTAAAAGACAAAGTATTCAAATTATATGACACAAAATGTTTATAATGAAAAGATATTTGGCATCTGGCCTGTTGGCTTAAAAAAAGTCTTATATCATATATATATATAGTAAATAAAAGTTCAAGCGAAAAAACAAAGAATTTGGAGTTTTGAGTCAATTTTGTCGTAATGATTACTAGTGTTGGAAAATCACCTGGAAAACGGGGCGGTCGGGTAGCCTAGTGGGTCGCTCGTCTTGCCGAAGACCTGGGTTCGATTCCCGACATGGGTACAATGTGTGAAGCCCATTTCTGGTGTCCCCCGCCATGATATTGCTGGAATCTGGAATATTTCTAAAAGCGGCATAAAACCTCACTCACTCACTCACTCACTCACTCACTCACTCACTCACTCACTCACTCACTCACTCACTCACTCACTCACTCACTCACTCACTCACTCACTCACTCACTCACTCGACTGGAAAACTCACTCACTCACTCACTCACTCACTCACTCACCTAGAAAACTCATTTTTCAACCCGGCATGTGTGCATCGTGATCATGTTCTTGTTCAGATAGTCTGAGTGTGAGCTTGCACTGAAGGACGGTTTTATCAGGAACTACACTTCACTCAGTGGGAGCTTTATCTTGCAATGATAAGAACTTTTCCCTAACTGATTTACAGAACTTTGAAGCAAAACATTCTTTATTTTCATTTTCTGATATGTGATAATCTGATTCAAGTAGCTTCAGCAGAATTTGAAACGCTTCAAGTAATGTTGATGAATCCAAAAAAAAAGAGAAAGAGTTTCTATATCCTAGCTGCAAGTATATCAGTTTATTTACATAGACACATGCAGGCTGGTGACTTCCTGCACGTATGCACAACGCTGCTGCACTGTGCATGCAGCGAGCTGGCGTCGTGACGTGCAAGTAAAGTAGAAATAACGGATTACCACAGAATAATGAAACACAGAAGTGATGCAGCACCTGGACACCAGTCAAGGATGGGGAGTTGGGGTACTGGGTATGAAGGATGGAGATGAGTGTGGCAGTTGGGGGAGGGGGGGGTGTAGGATGGTGGAGAAAGGGGGGTGATTTTCGAGAATATAAAATAGAAAGGAAACATTTATGTGCATCATTATTTTTGTTTAAGATTATAAATTTGCAAGCTAAATACTCCTTTTTTGCGTCCCGCATACCATACTCCAGAATCCCGAATGCCCTCTAAAAATAGACCCCTGATCTCCCGTGTACCAAAAGGGGATCCCCAGCCTCATCTATTTCTGTTCAAATTCAGGATTGGTCATAAATTAATTACTTTTTTAATCAATGATAAATCAAGAAATGTTCAATTTTAAATGCTATACACGCCTGTAATATTTTCGAAGCAGAAGCTTTTCACAAAGATTTTGAGATATTTGGCATTTAAGGTCATCTTTGCTGATCAAGATTAGGCCAGACTAATGTTGTTTCTGGTTGTGCAGATGAACCCATGGTAAATGTTTCTTAAGTTAAAAAATTTAATGTATTTGCAATTCCTCTTTACTGAGAACCAAATGGTTCTTTTCCTATACTGCGTTCACATGTTGGCATTACACCTACCCCCTGGCATTACAGCACCCTCTCCCTGGTACCTCTGAAACAAGAACCCACCTGTCCTTGTTTTCAATATATCATTTTAAACTTCCTGTCCTGTTCAAAAGGTCGTATTATACCTCTGCAAAAAGAAATTATGCCTGATTTAATTCAATTCATCTCATATACTGCAGCTTCATGCAATTTCAAACGTACTCATTAAACTTCTTAAACTTGAACCAAAATTGCAGGGGAACGTATTTTGAGATGATCTTATCTGCCAATTGCAGGATTCCTGCTGTGTGGTATCGGAATTATGTGCATCAGCTGTTTACAGGTCCAGACCTCCAGGGTCATTGTCGCTGTCCTCATCTGCATCTCGGAGTCAGGCACATGCACCAGTTGCACGATTGGGAGGATGCGGCATAATGGGGTGGAATGACAAGTGTAAGATGAGATACATGTGCTGGATTCATCCCGAAACAGTGAAAGGAAACTGCTGATCAATTAGAAGGATTTATGTGTTTTTCTGGTAGCCATTAAATCGGGGATTTATATTACCTTCATGCAAATGGTCATGTCTGCATATTTGTCTTTGCGCTTGTCTAAATTTTGGATTGATGACATGGATCAAACGACACAATTATTTGATTCTTTAGATGAATTTGTATTTTAATTGAAGATATGTCTTTTTGATTGAAATAATAACGTCACCAAGATACGGATGTATCACATTAGCAAATGAGCCTCTAACATCTGCATCAGTCAAATAAGAAGAATATTTTTTTAAAAATTCATTATAAATCAATGTAAAAAAAAGTGACTTTACCATTTGATTGACTGTTGCATCACTGGTTGGGTGTGTGTTATAAAAACATCTGATATCATAATTTCTGACAGACTATTCAACTTATCGTTTTAACACTTTTGTGTATGATTTAACACCACAACAGCCAGTGTCAAGAAGTGAGTGTTTTTTGGCCATCAATGACAGATCTGTGGAGGGCCGGTATATAAACTGGAAGACTTGGATCTGTATTTCAATGTGGAAGGCTGGTCTCAGGATATTCTCTGGATTTGACAGCGATGGCCTTTGTCTGATGCCATCAATAGCTGTTGTAGCACCTGTGGAAAGGTTGACTCTGGCAGGTTTTCCTGGGCTCCTCGACGCAGCGTTGTGTGAAGTTCAGTGGCTAATGCATCGTACTTCACGATGTGACTGCATCTTCTGTCTCATGTTTCATTTGTGATCAATCAGTGTGACTCTCAGATGTAGCTGTGGATGTGGATGGACACATAGAAATAACTGCTAACGGACTGTAATACACTAATCCAGTATGAAATAAGAGATTGGATTAACCTTCACTCCCAGGTAAGGGCAATGTTGGGGGGTAGGGGTGGGGTGTGTGTGTGTGTGTGTGTGTGGGGGGGGGGGGGGGGGGGGGGGGGGGGTATATCCTACCTCTTTTGTTTCAGATGGCTTCTGTCAACATATAATAGTCAGTTTCTTTATCATAACTAGTGTTTGTTCACTTCATGACTTGAGTGTGCAATTATACCTACTAATGCAATGGTAGTGGCGTGTGATTATAGAGGAGTGTACAATGGTAGTGGTGTGTGATTATAGGGGAGTGTGCAATGGTAGTGATGTGTGATTATAGATGGATGTGCTATGGTAGTGGTGTGTGATTATAGAGGGATGTGCTATGGTAGTGCTGTGTGATTATAGAGGAGTGTGCAATGGTAGTGGTGTGTGATTATAGAGGGATGTGCAATGGTAGTGGTGTGTGATTAGAGAGGGATGTGCTATGGTAGTGGTGTGTGATTATAGAGGAGTGTACAATGGTAGTGGTGTGTGATTATAGAGGGATGTGCTATGGTAGTGGTGTGTGATTATAGAGGAGTGTGCTATGGTAGTGGTGTGATTATAGAGGGGTGTGCAATGGTAGTGGTGTGTGATTATAGAGGGATGTGCAATGGTAGTGGTGTGTGATTATAGAGGGGTGCACAATGGTAGTGGTGTGTGATTAAAGAGGGGTGTGCTATGGTAGTGGTGTGTGATTATAGAGAAGTGTGCAATGGTAGTGGTGTGTGATTATAGAGGGGTGTGCAATGGTAGTGGTGTGTGATTATAGGGGAGTGCACAATGGTAGTGGTGTGTGATTATAGAGAAGTGTGCAATGGTAGTGCTGTGTGATTATAGAGGGATGTGCTATGGTAGTGGTGTGTGATTATAGAGGGGTGTGCTATGGTAGTGGTGTGTGATTATAGAGGAGTGTGTAATGGTAGTGGTGTGTGATTATAGAGGGATGTGCTATGGTAGTGGTGTGTGATTATAGAGGGGTGTGCTATGGTAGTGGTGTTTGATTATAGAGGGGTGTGCTATGGTAGTGGTGTGTGATTATAGAGAAGCGTACAATGGTAGTGATGTGTGATTATAGAGGGGTGTGCTATGGTAGTGGTATGTGATTATAGAGAAGCGTATAATGGTAGTGGTGTGTGATTATAGAGGGATGTGCTATGGTAGTGGTGTGTGATTATAGAGGGGTGTGCTATGGTAGTGGTGTGTGATTATAGAGAAGCGTACAATGGTAGTGGTGTGTGATTATAGAGGGATGTGCTATGGTAGTGGTGTGTGATTATAGAGGAGTGTGCAATGGTAGTGGTGTGTGATTATAGAGAAGCGTATAATGGTAGTGGTGTGTAATTATAGAGGGGTGTGCTATGGTAGTGGTGTGTGATTATAGAGAAGCGTATAATGGTAGTGGTGTGTGATTATAGAGGGGTGTGCTATGGTAGTGGTGTGTGATTATAGAGGGATGTGCTATGGTAGTGGTGTGTGATTATAGAGGAGTGTGCAATGGTAGTGGTGTGTGATTACAGAGAAGCGTACAATGGTAGTGGTGTGTGATTATAGAGGGATGTGCTATGGTAGTGGTGTGTGATTATAGAGGTGTGTGCAATGGTAGTGGTGTGTGATTATAGAGGAGTGCACAATGGTAGTGGTATGTGATTATAGAGAAGTGTACAATGGTAGTGGTGTGTGATTATAGAGGAGTGCACAATGGTAGTGGTGTGTGATTATAGAGGAGTGTACAATGGTAGTGGTGTGTGATTATAGATGGGTGGGCTATGGTAGTGGTATGTGATTATAGGGGAGTGTGCAATGGTCGTGGTGTGTGATTATAGAGGGGTGTGCTATGGTAGTGTTGTGTGATTATAATGAAGTGCACAATGGTAGTGGTGTGATTATAGAGGGGTGTGCTATGGTAGTGTTGTGTGATTATAATGAAGTGCACAATGGTAGTGGTGTGTGATTATAGATGGGTGTACAATGGTAGTGGTGTGTGATTATAGGGGTGTGCACAATGGTAGTGGTGTGTGATTATAGAGGGGTGCACAATGGTAGTGGTGTGTGATCATCGAGGAGTGAGATTGACAAATTAAGAACAATCTCTTTTTCTTCCAGTAGAATGGGAACAAATCATTATCTTTCTTTCAACAATAGTTCAACGATCACACATTAAAATTTATTTTTTGAACTTTGATTCGAACCAAAAGTCAGTGAGCCATGTTTTGAAAAGAAGTTAGAAAAATGTCATTGACCAGACTACGTGGCAGATGATGCAGTACTTGAAGCCCCTTACGTGCCACACACGATGAATTGTCTCCCTGGCGTAGATTTCCTGTATTGATTCTTAACTTACTAACTAAGTGATGATGGATGTGCAGTTGTCTGTCGTCGATCATGGGGCATGGGTGGCCCAGTGTCCTGAGGTGCAGCTATCTTCTCTGTAGAGTTGCATCCCTTGGATGCGCCAGGATCTGCATGCAAGGGTTCAAATCCGTGACATCCCATACTGCTACAAACTCAACTCACTCATCTCTCTGCCCTGATGACTTGGATACCTCGGTAGTATCTCATGGTCTCAATCACTGATTTGCCTGGCCTGAACATTGATTTTTTACAGTTCTCACTCACTCACTCAGTCACTCAGTCACTCACTCAGTCACTCACTCACTCAGTCAGTCAGTCAGTCAGTCAGTCACTCACTCACTCACTCACTCACTCACTCACTCACTCACTCAGTCAGTCAGTCAGTCAGTCAGTCAGTCAGTCAGTCACTCACTCATTCACTCAGTCGCTCGCCCACCCACCCACCCACCCACTCACTCACCCACTCACTCACTCACTCACTCACTCACCCACCTAGACATCGGGGGGGGAACTGAAATTTGAGCTGATCATAGGTTTCTGGTGTGCCCATGGGATACAACTCTGCACAGCGTCTTAGACAACCAGGCCACCCATGCCTTTTATTTCGATTTCCACAGCAAATGAGCAAGTGTTTCATGGTGACTTTTGTTTCTTAACCTGTATTGCTGTCCATGGTGAGTGTTCTACAACAGAGAGGATGACAGTGTTTCATGTTTCCTACAAGGGAATGCTAAATAAGGAATCAGGTGGTTTCTGAATCAAAACAGGTCATAAAACTTATGATCAGAGACAAGTTATGCAATGAATTTCTCCTTTGCCAACACAACAAAGCATGAGAAGGTTATTTCAGAGACTGCACCATATCTCTTTACCATCTTTGCTTTGTTCATGCACGTGGATGAATTATTATCAATTTCAACTCCACAAAGTAAGTCACTTAGCCATGCAGAAACCTGTTAAGGTTTTTACCCCAAGAGGATTTAAACGCTTTGTTTCTAATCTCAGTCGCACATTTTTAAGATTCTACAGAGATTCGAGCCAGGATAGTCCCCATTAGACCATTCTTGTCATGAGACCCTAATAATTAGTAGCAAAGGTCCTTACAGGATGTAAGGGTGCCCTGTAAAGTTAAAAAATGGTGTAGTGTATTGACTGTAAGATTTCATGATTATTTTAATTACATGACCTTCATATAAAAATTATAGATACTATGATAAAACTGTAGACATCCCATGATAAAACTGTAGACATACCATGATAAAACTGTAGACATTCCATGATAACACTGATGACATATCTTGATAAAACTATAGGCATACCATGATAAAACTGTAGACATGCCATGATAAAACTGAAGACATTCCATGATAAAACTGTAGGCATGCCATGATAAAACTGTAGACATACCTTGATAAAACTTTAGGCATACCATGATAAAACTGTAGACATTCCATGATAACATTGTTGACATACCTTGATAAAACTATAGGCATACCATGATAAAACTGTAGACATGCCATGATAAAACTGTAGCCATACCATGATAAAACTGTAAACATTCCGTGATAAAACTGTCAAAATACCAAACTGTAGACATAGCATGATAAAACTGTAGACATACTATGATAAAACTGTCAACATACCACACTGTCAACATACCAAACTGTAGACATACCTCAATGTAACTGTAGAAGTCTTCAAAGCATCAATAAACTCACTCACTCACTCACCCACTTAACATCCTCTGAATTCCTTCTACAAATGTCTTTATTTTCCAGACACCCACTGCAGAATGTCCTGTACTGTGACAGCAACAGGTAAGTGATTCTTCCATCCACACAACTGGCCTACACAGTCTGTAATCATGGTGGGCACAGGTGGCCAAGTCGTCTAAGGCGCCGCAATTCGCTGTGCAGAGCTGCGTCCGTTAGGCACGCCAGAAACCTATGATTTCGGGTTCGAATCCCGGTTCCCCCTGATTATGTTTCTAGGTTTGTCAGCACCATACCCGTGCTAATGGGTTTCACCGAAGTGGTAAACGTCTGAGACCTGCATCACTTCGGGCTTTCCTCCCACATTAAGCTGACATGCCGCGATATAACTGGAATACTGTTAAAAGCGGCGTTTAACCCAACTCACTCACTCACTCATAGTAATCATGTGTCACAGGATCCTTAACTTTCAGCTAATTTACAATCCAGCTGAAACCTGCAGGTTCATCACTGATACGGTTTGGTACACATCAAATCCTGCTGCCTGCTTTTTCATGACAACAAGAATGCATTTATCCACCATTAGAACTGATGCTTCAATGTAAGATAAACAAAGTTCCATCTTATGAACCATTTGGATGACATCCAGGACCGTTTGTATCAGCAGCCACTGAAACCCACCTCAGCCAGATTGTACTCTGGATAAACTTTCTGTCATAGAGAGAAGGAAGAAATACACTGACACTGTTAATGTTCTTGGATTGTGTAATTCACACACATTTTTACTCTTAAAGGTGCATGTACTGTTTCTAGTTTTTAAATGGCATCCACATGATCTTTTATAGTCACCAGCAAGAGAAATGCATTTACCATAACTGCTGGTTAATGTATGAAGACCTACTCATATTCAAGAGATATTAGATTGGTTCGATGCACAAATAAACATACTGGTATTTTTTGTGAACGGATGTTCATGAACGCATCACATGTGACATCATAGATCCATGACTTGAGATGCACCATTTGTCTCGTGCAGTTTGGAAATCATGTGCAGCATATTGTGATCAGAATAGACACTGTGGTACCACTTGACTGACTGTTAGTTTCGTCATTAACTGGTACACATTGGAAACATCTCTTCTTAACAAACATACTTCTCTATATGTTTCTGTGGTTCACATTTCTTTTGGCGATGAGTATACATGAATGTCTTGATGCCTTTAACATGATCTGATAAAGAATTGTTTTTTCTAATCAAAAACTGGTTCCCACAGGAGATATGGCTTGGGTAAGATCAAGCGATATCTACATTCTAGATATCGCTGCAATGAATTTGCATCACAATGCTTTGCAGACCGTTGTGACATCATTGGTAACCATGACGTCACAATCAAATGACATCACTAATGGCAGCCACTGAAGCTGTTAGGTGTACTTTATAAACTTAAAACACTGCTTATTACAGACTGAACTTGGAAGAATGATGTTGGATGATAATAAAATCTCATCCTTGTGTCTTGTGACATCAAATATATCAACACTTGAGCTTGTTGATGAAAATGGAAAAACTACTTGGCAAGCCTTGGAGTTTTTCACTTTTATCAACTCATGTTGATATATTTGATATCAAAAGACACAAGGGGCGGTTGGGTAGCCTAGTGGTTAAAGCGTTCGCTCGTCACCCCGAAGACCCGGGTTTGATTCCCGACATGGGTACAATGTGTGAAGCCCATTTCTGGTGTCCCCCGCCGTGATATTGCTGGAATATTGCTAAAAGCGGCGTAAAACAATATTCACTCTCAAAAGACACGAGGATGGATTCTCTATATCTACACCGTTGTTTTCAATTTCTATCTGACAGTGAGATGTGTTTAGAAACATCAAACTCATTCATTCATGTGTGTCATTATCTGTGACATCCCGTTTTATGTGTACCCAAGGATTATGCTCACGTCATTATTGAAGGGTCACCTTTGTATGTAGGGTGTCAAACATGACAATATGCTGACAAGCGCAATCAGTCTGAATATGTTGTCAATATGATTAACAGTTGAAGAAGATGTTGTGTATGCCTATGTTACACTGATGGAATGCTGTCATGAAAAGGGGACACGGGTGGCCCAGTCGTCTAATGCGCCGCCATTCGCCATGCTGAGTTGCGTCCCTTGGGCTCCTCAGAAACCTATGATTGTGGGTTCGAATCCCGGTTGGCCCCGATCATGTTTCTAGGTTTGTCAGCACCATACCCGTGCTCATGGGTTTCACCGAAGTGGTAAACGTCTGAGACCTGCATCACTTCGGGCTTTCCTCCCACGTTAAGCTGACACGCCGTGATATAACTGGAATATTGTTAAAAGCGGGGTTAAACCCAACTCATTCACCCGCATCCATTACATTTTGACAGTCTTACCATAATTATTGTAATACCCAACTACGGCTGTAACGATTCACTGATACCTATGATATCATCGATACTTAGGTACAGATGATACTTGAATCGTCAGTTTGTGAGATCGCGATACTCTATAAATAGAACAGGAACTAATAGAGTTACCTCCCCTAATGGCAAAAGTGTCATAGTGCCAACTGTAAACATGCAGAACACAGGGACGTGTAACTGAGGATGTGCTAACTGTTACATTTAATAACCATCCCTTCATTCAAAACTGTTTTGTTCTTGTGGTTTCCTTTGTTAAAGTGTTTGAGGTAGCAGTACATAAATGTATGAAGAAAGACCTTGTTGAGCTGTATTTCAGTGATTTCATCATTTCTTACCATTTGATGTGGTGTATCGTGATACCAGTAGTATCGTCAGTCTGGTATCACGATACACCACTTCAAAAAGTAAAAAATGATGAAATCACTGAAATACCAGTTGTGCCGTCTGTAGACCCGTGAAGACCCGGGGTAGAATAGGTCTTCAGCAACCCATCCTTGCCGTAAAAGGCGACTATGCTTGTCATAAGAGGCGACTATGCTTGTCGTAAGAGGCGACTAATGGGATCGGGTGGTCAGGCTCGATGCATGTCATCGTATCCCAATTGCGTGTATCGATGCTCATGATGTCAATCATTGGACTGTATGATCCAGATTTGATTATTTACAGACAGTCGTCATATACCTGGAATATTGCTGAGTGCATCATTAAACAACAAACAAACAAATTGTCAGTCTGTATCGGGATACGAAATGTATCGCAAGATACCAGGCGATACTCAACTCTAATTACAACAGTTATGACGACGGGAATTTTCCTTTACTGCTTGAATAAAAACACCCACAATGAATAGTTGTGTCAGTACATGCAAACACCCCAAAGGGATAACGTTTCACCATCGTGATGAGAGCTACAGCAGCTGACAGATGATAAAATAAACCAAAACATATAAGACCATCTTGATGCTCGCTCCATGAAGCAATTTGTGGCAGGATGACTGAGCATTGATCCATATTTGGCACGTGAATAGGTAGCAATTTGAATGTGAATCCTTGTGATTAACCTAAGAATGTGTGTTTGCTGTGCAATTGTGCATATTAACTGCCATCATATCATGAAGAGGTTGGCTTGACATATTAAACTTACTGGTGTTAGCTTGAGATTTAATCGACTTCACTTACGTTTTAGTGGCAATAAGTTGTAGTTTGAGGTCCTCTTGACCATTGGGAGTGACCGTGGTGGAGTGGCCATACCTGCTGTACACGCCACTTATATTGACACAACATGTTCAAGGTATGTGTAGATTGAACTGGGGCTGACTCGGGTCGGGTGGGTCCTGAGAAGGACCCGGGTACCCACAGAACTACACGACCCGTGGTTAGTCACGTGATATTGTTTAATCACAATAACAATATAACATGGTTAAACTACAGGTCGCTAATGTTTGCATTTCTTTCTGACTATGTGCGCATTCCTTCTGACTTTTATATGTTTGAGTAAAGATAAAGCTTCAGTCAACTCCTGCATAGATGATCAGGTCGCTTATTGAAACAATTCCCACTTGGATATATTGTACAAAGCTCTTGAGACCGATAGCGGTTACATGTGTCGGGCTGTGTCGGGCTGCGTCGGGCTGTGTCGGGCTGCGTCAGGCTGAGTCGGGCTGCATCGGGGTGTGGGGCTGCTTCGGGCTGTGTACGGCTGTGTCGGGCTGTGTCGGGCTGCGTCGAGCTGTGTCGGGCTGTGTCAGACTGTGTCGGGCTGTATCGGGCTGTGTCGGGCTGCGTCAGGCTGGTTAGGGCTGGGTAATAGGTTGTCTCATACCAGGGTAGTAAATTTGACTCGTCCCAGGCTTAGATTGAACACTGATTAACACTGTTGTAAGTTTATCACACATGATCAGTACGTGATATGACACAAGGCACACGCTGTTATAAAAGCTGACTTGTGGAATGTGTGGATTATTACATGAGCATTTGGTATAATGGGATGGATTTACATGAATCAAGGATCATATATATAGGATAAGTTAAGCAATGTTGGTCACGGAGAGTGGTTGGATGTGTGACCGTGTTCGGCAGCTTGGGTCCTGAGAGTTTCTTGGGTGTCGATCCTGCCCCTGAAGTATTTAAATATAAAATATCAATGTAAGAAAATCGCCACTTTTGATTTTCCGCCGAAACAGATTCCATTTGGCACATACATGTGATGTTTCCTCACGCAAGTGACTTTGTTTAAAATGGGCCTCTTTTCACCCAGAAGTGAATGGGTACCCAGCAGGATAAATGATGACCTTGCAGTGTCTCGAAGGCAGTTTGGGTTGTATATTCCCCAGGGAGCTGAGAATGAAAATCAAGTACACACACATCATCATCATCGTCCTCATCACCATCATCATCATCATCATCATCATCATCATCATCATCATCACCACCATCATCTTCACCATCATCATCACCACCATCATCATCATCATCATCATCATCACCACCATCATCTTCACCATCATCATCACCACCACCATCATCATCATCATCATCACCATCATCACCATCATCTTCACCATCATCATCACCGTCGTCGTCGTCATCATCATCATCATCATCATCATCATCATCATCATCATCACCATCATCTTCACCATCATCATCACCACATCATCATCATCATCATCATCATCATCATCATCATCATCATCATCACCACCATCATCTTCACCGTCGTCATCATCATCATCATCGTCATCATCATCATCATCATCATCATCATCATCATCACCATCATCACCACCACCACCACCACCACCACCAGCAGTAGTAGTAATAAACCTGTTACAAAAACATCAGGTTTGACATGGCTTAATGAGTCTTTGTGTGCAGTTCATCATTTTGCAGGTTTGTTCAGGACATTTGACATGGAAGCTGTTTGGAAAGTCTGCTAAATACACCATCGGAACCACTTGCATGCCCTCATTTACATGGCAACTGTTTTTGGGTTTTTTCTTCTTTGAAGATCCAGTTACCAATGTCCCTGAGGGTATTGAACACATTTGTCTAACAGTTTTGAATGTCACAGTTCATCTTTTCAAAGTAAAAATGGATGAGGTCCGAAATATTTTTGAGTGAATACTATTGATTTTGTAAGATGTGTGCAATTTCGAAAATACAAATGTCTGTGATCCTCTTAAATGATTAACCTTGAAAGTCTGTTCTGTGATAACACCTGTAAATTAATCTCAGGAGTAGTTGCAAGGGGAATATTGTGTAGAATATTTCATGATGTTCTATCGACCTTTTTTGGGATGTCGATAAGTTTGTTAATTTGTTGTTAATGCTGCAGGCAGCAATATTCCAACTATGTGATGGCGGTCTGTAAATAATCGAGTCTGGACCAGACAATCCAGTGATTGATATCATGAGCATCGATCCACGCAATTTGGATCGATGGCATGCATCAACCAAGTCAGCGAGCCTGACCAGCCAATCCATTTAGTCGCCTTTTACGACAAGCATAGTCACATTTTACAGCAAGTATGAGTTGCTATTCTACCCCCGATCTTCACAGGTCGATGTCGATAAATGATAAGCACTGAAGCACATGTCTCCTTTGACACGGGACTTTGTTTTCCAGGGGAATGAGATGATAATGTGACTGTTAAACTTCTTGTGCCTCACAGGCTGCTTGGGTTCTATACTCCCCAGGGAGCTGAAAATGAAATTTGAGTGCACACTGATCCCTTGACTGGGGTAGTAATGTAGATCTGAGAAAATGCTTTAGGGGGTTGAGTTGGCGCATTATAGAAACGCGCATATTATTATTATTATTATTATTATTATTATTTACAGATTAAAATAAAAAATGCAGCAAAGAGGGTTTGGGTGATCCTAGCACAGTCAGGCTGGTTAGGTTCACCATCAGCTCAGGGCCCTTGCCCCCTCTATACGCAGCCCAGACAGCGAATGGGACTTCTCCCAGGAAGCGCTGCCTAGTCGAACCCACCCAGAACTTTTTGGAGAATTTGTAGACTCCCCAACACTGCAGCTTTCTGTATTACCCAGATTGTCAGAAGGGCTGTATTGCTGGAAGCAAACCCCGGTACTCTACCAATGTCAGTCAACAGATTGGGAGGTACCAAACCTAAAACACCGAGAACAATGGGGAGTCGGACAACTTGGTACTTGGGATGCAAGCGTGACATTTTGAAAGCGAGGTCCGCATGTTTGCCATGTTTTTGCTCAATCTTGTCAATCACATTAGTGTCAAAAGGGACAGAAAATTCCATGATATAAATGATTTCCTTGAATTTATCCAAACGAACAAGATCAGGTTTGTTGGCCTGGAATATATCTGAGGCTGTATACGGGCCTATTCCAAAGTATTTTGTATTAATCATTTTCCATGACACCCTCTACATATTCTGGGTCGTACCATGGATGGACCTCTGTGTCAAAACCACGATCATGATGAAGACGGTAATAAAATGATCGAGCCACTCCATCATGTCACTTAAGATGCTGTGTCTGTGCCAAAGCTGGGCATCCACTGACAATTATTATTGTCATCATCATCATCATCATCGTCATCGTCATCACCATCACCACCACCATCACCACCACCACCATCATCATCATCACCAGCACCATCACCATCACCACCACCACCACCATCATCACCAGCACCATCATCATCATCGTCATCACCACCACCACCATCATCATCATCATCACCATCACCGTCACCATCATCACCAGCACCAGCACCATCATCATCACCACCATCACCATCACCAATACCATCATCATCATCATCATCGTCATCGTCATTACATCTGTTTTCCCCATGAGGTTTCAACGTTCCTGAGACAGGAAGCTGTTGGTGCATCCCTGTGATGGTTCAGTCAAACAACACACCACTACAATGCTCCCAGTTGCAGTATTATGGCGTGACACAAATGTTTACATGACAGTATGACGGATAATAGGAACATTGAGAATAATGTTTGTGTAACCATTTCTATGTAGCCATAACTGATTTGACATTTCCACAGCTGAAGAGAATCCTTGTTTTCAGAAAGGATTCATCTTGGAACAAGATTCAATTTCTTGTTTTATGAACTGTCATAATGCCCAGTGTGCAAGATGCCCAATCAGAAAATAGAATATCAAGTTGTCAAGGTGGATTTGGAGTTAGTTCTTTATAGTGAGTGAGTTTCGTTTTACGCCGCTTTCAGTAATATTCCAGCAATATCACGGCAGGGGACACAGAAATGGGCTTCACACAGTGTACCCATGTTGGCAATCGAACCCGGGTCTTTGGCGTGATGAGTGAATGCTTTAGGCTACCCCATAGCCCCTAGTTTTTGATAAAAAGATAGGATAAATTCTGTTTCTGATCAATTTTTTTTAAATATTTTTTTTATTTGACCAGTTTAGCACATTTGCTGTTTTTGTCTCACAGCTTTAATGAACATATTTGGAAAATGGTCATTTACTGAGATATGCCTGAAAAAGGAACTGAATATTAACAATCATGATTAATCTCAAATTCTAACATGAATTTGGAAATTACTTGATTTTGATTGGTCAATCAGATATATCAAATAACAATAAACCCCCTCTGATTAAAATAGCTGCAGAATCAAATATTTTTAGAATACTACATTTATAACAAACACACTTACAGCGAAGTGACGGATATGACGGACTTTTTTTTTATCCCGTCTGTAACGGTAGTCAGTCAGATATGGTAATAAGATATTTTAATAGCTCTTTATTGTTTCTTTTCATTAGTGGTGAGTATTTTTTAGCTCCCTTGGGGTATGGAGCGAGTACCATGCTTTCCGGTGAGAAAGGCTTTTGTTTATCCGCATTCCGTCAAGGTGTTTTACGGATTTCAGGGAATTGGACAACTGTGAGTTTCTTTATATTAGAAATTCTGTAAAATAAACATCATGAATACTCAGTTTCTTCGTTCATAGTTTTTGAAAACATTATACCGTCCATTTGCTGTATATACACTGTGTATATGATTAAAACTAAAATTGGGGTCGGTTAGCCTAGTGGTTAAAGCGTTCGCTCGTCACGCCGAAGACCCGGGTTCGATTCCCGACATGGGTACAATGTGTGAAGCCCATTTCTGGTGTCCCCCGCCGTGATATTGCTGGAATATTGCTGAAAGCGACGTAAAACCATACTCTCTCACTCACTAAAACTAAAATTGGTGGTCCCTTTAAGTTGGATATAACTGGAGTTTACTATAGTACTTCTTTTACAGTTGATGTCGGTAGGCATATTTATTATTATAGATACAACTACAAAGTTAAGGTTTCTTCAATATTCCAAGGATGTGTGGCAATATACCTAATTCAGAAAACACAACAGAATCTGCAAAGAGAATGTATTTAAAGTTTTGAGGACAGTGGAGAACTTGCTATTTGGCACTTTTCTTTACATGACTGTGATGTCGTATCTTTTGCGTTTTGAAAGGCTTGCTTAGTTTTCTTGAGGGGTGCCCACTTCATTTCAGTTTACGAAGTTGCCGTGTTAAATGCTTTCAGTGCCTGTCATAAGTTTGTATGAAGTTATGGTGTAAACAAACTGCTTGAGCATATTGGGCGCCATAATATGTTGAAAGACTGTTGTTCGTAATTCTGGTCAACAACCCACTCAAAACACTGGACTCAACCCATGCCAATTCTCTCAATATATTTGCTGTAACAAAAGAGTTCACGTTTTATTTAGTCATGGTAGAATGGAAATAACCATACCATGTTTTCAATGGAGAGCTAGGTTACCTCTAGATTTGACTGTGCTAAAGTTAACATTTGAAACCTCATGCTGCGTCTTCCACTCCAAATTCAATTTAGCACCGTTAAGTCTACAGGTAACCTAGCTCTGCAATGAAAATACAGTATGTTTATCCCCTAATTGAATTGGTTGTTTCAGGTAATTCCTTGTTAACCCCTTCTCCACCCCTTCTCCACTTCAGGAGGATCTATTCCACTCGGAGAGTTTAAAGCACAAGTAAAGTGAAAACATTCCCAGTCAGTTCCTGAGAGAAAAGATTCATAACATTCGTGGAAAGGGTTTAAATGTCAAAATGAAAGAGCTGAAATCATATTCCTCATAATTGGATTCCAATTTGGGGGCATGGCCTAAATCAACGGTGCAGTGGACAGTGACGAATGTGTTCATTTGCATACATGTTGATGAGATTGCAGTGTCTTTCTGCTGTACAATCTATCTTGTGATAAGCAATTCTGGGATTCAAACCCAGTCACAGACCAGTGGATCACAACCACTCCCCCACTGGGCTGCCACAGTTGACATTAATTCAAAGTCAGCATTCGATTCAGTTCAAGTCGATTGTACCATTCCGACTATATCATGAGCACATGTTTATGAATCACTGTCAAATAATGATAATACCAGGTGCTCACAAAAAAGGTGACTGCATCCTGCCCTCTAGGTGGCGACCCATCACCAACACATGCAAAGGCAAGTCAATTTTCAGATGAAAAAAACATGGGAACATTGGTGCAAGTAAAAATTGGGAATTGCATCGGACATTATTTTTTTTTAAGGTCATGTTTCTCCTACTTTTATTGTCACCATACACAAACACTCTATCCCACCAATTCCCCCAGGTCATCAGGGTCGATGAATGAAAAATATTTTTTTCACTTCGTTCTTCCGCAAGGACAAAGTGTATTTAAACAATATCTCCTGACATCAGCTGCTAATTGGCAGACAATGTTGCAAAAACCGAAACACATTTATAGACTTTCTGACATCAGTGATCTTGTTTACAATGACTGCACCTAGTGACGTCGGGGATCTCCAGGGGGGTATTGCTGACAAGCATCTGACGTTCTTCAATTATTGAAAGTAAAAGTGATATATGTACTTTAAGTTGTTACCTTCCGACCATCATTGGAATCCATTCACCATGCCTGCACAATCACTAATGGGTCTCTGTAGGCCTATTTAGCCTGCTCGTGTTCGACAGCTATTAACAGCTCTGTCAACTAATGAGGAATTATTGGTAGTCCGCTTATTAGGGCTGGTACTGTAACTCGGGTCAGGTTGGGTGGGTCCTGAGTCATGTGATATATTGTTTAATGGCAATATTTAAACAAGAAAGTCGCTTCTGTTCCCATTTCTTTCTGATTTTCATGTTTGAGTAAAGATTAAACTTCAGTGTATGCATGACCAGATCGCTTTATATGTGTATCTTAATAGTTTTTGCCAGGGCTCCTGTACAACAATTCTGAATAGGACATTTTGTGCCAACGCCTTGGCCCAACAGTGGGTAGCTGAGTAGGGTCGGGTAATAGGGGGTTGGGTACCTGGGAAGTAAATTTGGACCCGTCACAGCCCCAGCTTAGGTTGAAGTGTGATCATTTGTGTCATCACTGAAGAGACACTACAAGGGAATTTCCATTGCTTTTGGGGATTGGTTGGCCACAATGTGGATCATTTTCAGTTCCAGAGGTCCAAGATCTGATGGGTCATTGATGGCCCAGCCTTGTAACAGTCGATTTTTGATTGTTGTTTAACCTGCACTCACCAATTGTCTCTGCAATTATCCCTGGAGAATTCTGGGTAAAAGAGTACAGGTCCCCAACAACCAGGGCTGTGACGAGTCCAAATTTACCACCCGGGTACCCACCCCCCTATTACCCGACCCTACCCGGGTACCCACTGTATGTAACAAGGGATGTCCGATTGGGAATTTATTTTTACCACAGCACTTGCAAAACGTATTTAGATACATGCATACACTGAAGTTGACTTAAGTTATAACTTTATTCAACTATATAAAAAGTCAGAAGGAATGGGTGCATAGTCAGAAAACAATGCGAACATTAGTGACTTGTAGTGTTACCATAGAGTTCTTGATAATTTTTGTCATTAAACTATATATCACATGACTAACCACGGGTCCGGGTAGTCCTGTGGAGACCCGGGTACCCTAGTTACCCGTCCCAGCCCTACCAGCAACCTATGCTTGTAAGAGGCGACTAAATGGATCGGGTGGTCAGGATCACTGACTTCGTCAATTGGATGTCATTGTATCCCAATTGCATGGATCAATGCTCATGATGTCAATCACTGGATTCTCTTGTCCAGACTTGATTATTTACAGAACCCTGTCATATAGCTGGAATATTGCTGAGTGCGGCTTAAACAATAAACAATAAACAAAACAAACAAGCCACTACTCTAAAGCCTCATAAACGTTGCTGATACAAATCAATATATTGACTATAAAAATATATTGGACACGATTTAAGTTGACCAGATCAGTGGTAGGAGGTTCAGACTGTTGTAAGGCAGAGTTGTGTCCCTTATCCGTGCTAGTATCAGCTGATAATGGGTTCAAATTTTGGGTTTTCGTTGATAATGATGATTTGTAAGGGGTTTCGCCAAAGTGTTATAAATATCGGTGGCCTACAACCCCATGGGTTTTCTTCCCACATTCTACCAGACCACTTTGGAATCCTGCATTCTGATTGGCTAGAAAGCAATAACAAGTCTACATAAGGTCACGATTTTACTGATGTTGAACTAAATATTTATCGGAAGCATGTCTTTCACAAACCTAAATGGTAGCCAATTTCAAGTACCAATAGATGTCTGAGAATATCTGAAACAATTGTAGCAATGCATTTTGAACTGATCGAAAACCCAACAAACAACGACAAATAGAGTTTACTGGAAAAATCAGTAAGAACACAGTCTGACATTTGGCGCTACTCTATCATGCTCTGTGATGTCATGACAACCTCTTTAAAAATCTTGGTTTTGCTTGGTGTTGGACAGTACAATGTCGTAACAGTGAACTGCACTTGGAACTATATACACATTGCATGAGTTGCTCCATTACTAGACTTGCACAAGTCTCTAAAGCAATAATTATTTATTAAAATCATAAGTTCTAGATTATGTAATTAATAATACAAGTTGTCCCTATAAGAGACTGGAGTCCTTACTGTCCACATATCTAGACTTGCCTATTAGGAGGATAGCATTGCTATACTTCCATTGAATTTTCTTTCAGTACAGCCTTGGAGCAAGGCTACTGCATTACCTCCAGGGAGTGCCATTAAGTGGTATCGGCACTGGGTGATTTTATTGTCTGTTTTCAAGTGGAATAAGAATTAAGGTGCAATTATGGTTTGAAACCACACAAACATGGATTAATGGATTGTCGGTGAACCCTGACTTCGACATTTAGACCTATTTGACATTATACTCAACTGAAGCCACATCACTCATCACATACGCAACTACTGAACACTTTGTGTAGATTTTCCCACTCTGCAGGTTGAATAGTACAAACAGGTAAGTTTTTCAAATTCAAAACCACACACTGACACATCAGGTTTTGAATTAAATTTACAGGTATCAAATCTATATTTGAAACCTCTAAATTAAGGCACTAGGTTTACCTCCAAATAATACTGAACAAAAATAATCTGAAAAGCATCATTTGTTGGTTTATTCTTTATTCTTCGAATATACAAACACAATGTGGAACTGCAAGACCAACGAGACTTGCTTAAAAAACATGGCACACATGCTATTACATTTTAACTGTTTTAAATAGGAATAAAATAGGTTTGCTGGAACATTTACATTTAATTTTGCCTGAAACATCTGTTGAAAATAAAATAGATAAAGCATGCTGAAAATCTTTGAACACAAAAGTAAACTATAAATATCTCAAAAAATATTCAAAGGTATTCTCAACTTTTACATCTGTAACTTTAAGTGGGCCAAATGTCAGCTAATCTGTTAGGGAATCATGACCAAAGGAGGTAATCTGATCCACTGACACACTGAATTTTGTGGAATGTCTGGGGAATGTAGAGGGTATTATGTTGGTTTTGATACTACTTGCAGGACAACTGATATTTCATGTGGGAGATGTTGGCAGAGACCAGAATTAGGAGCAAGTGTTGTTTACATTGTAAGGTAATTGTGGTTATTGTGATCCTGGCTTAACCCAGAATCACCTTATTTAGGTCTTTTTTTTATTAGATGGTTTATGGATTTGCTGACCGTAAAAATCAGAAAAACAGACAAATATAATGCTCAATTGAGAGGTTTTTTTTATGACCGCTGAGTCTGAAAACCTCATTTAACAACAAAATATATCACAAATTAATTTCATGCATGATGATCCCCAAAAATATTGAAAGTGCCTCTTTTTTTTTTAAGACAACTTCAAATACTGAGACAAAAAATCTGTAAACCAACTTATAAAAAAATGCCCCACATTGATTTGATCCTACGGGGCAGTCACCTCAGATTTGCTGAAACACAGAAATGCATTAATCTGTGGAGAAGTGTAGGAAGTGCCATAAAATCTGCCTTATCATGTTGAGAAATACAAGTCAATGCGGTCATCTAATTTTGCCGACAGAAATATAACATACTTGTCAAACTTATTGTAGTCTAGATTTTGAATTTTTAGATTCAAAGAATCCGGTAGATTCAATTTAAATTCTGAATTTTTATTTCACTAATTGTTCATGAAAATGAATATTCATAACTACAACTGTATCTAAGGGAGATGAAGATGCTGTAGATGTGATGCAAACTGAGGTGACAGAATATTTTGTTGTATGATTGACAGATTTTAAATTCAGAATGTTGAAATAAGATTTAAAAAGAATTTGCGTATCAAATTTGTATTAATTTTTGACAAAACATTGAAGTCAAGTGAAGACTCACTATGAACATGTGTAATACATCCCACTACCCCATGCCTTCTACACATGACTATTTTCTGTAAAAAATTGTTAATAAAAAAATAAAAAATAGGTCTGTCATATCACATTTATGGCTAGTGATCGGCATGCTTACTTATAAAGAGCACATGCATTTTGGTCCAAAGGTTGGGTAATGGGTGCTTACGGGAGCATGCTGCTTGTTACAGTGAATACGGTATTTAAATATTAAAAGTTAAATCTTCAAATCTTTGAATCTTGAAACACTCAACTTCTCGAAGGAAATAACAGGAAGATTTAGGAAGTTTCATAACTGAAAAGGACCTGTTACTCATTCAAAGTAGCTTTTAAAATGTTTCAAGCGATGTGACGGTAATTATGCCATTAGACATCTTCCCGAGGCAAGAGAGTTAACTGACTTTAAAAGTCCAGTTCCCACCCTTGCCGAACTAGGCTGGAATTCCTGGGCTCAATCGTAGCACCACCTGTGGCTATTACGAGTAATGTCCTTTCTATGCCTCTCCTATTGACCAATCTGATTCAACCTCTCATATCACTTGCATTTGCTTCAAACAAAACAGTGGCGCCCAGTCAAGACGATCTGATCAAATATCAAGATCTATATTGTGATCAAACGAATCTTACATCGCGAAGTGCATCAAATCACGTGAGCACCTTGATTACAAACATGAAAAGATATAGAAAATATCTGTTGACAACGAGTTAACCGTGCACATGCTTTGCAAATCCTGCAGTCGACCGAAATCTGCATGACACTTTACGAACCGGATTTCGATTTCGGTGCGCGATTTTGATCGGACTATGCATAGACTCGTTAGTCCAGCCAAAATGTAACTCCACAATACCAGCCTAGTTCGGCAAGGGTGGAAACTGGACTTTTATAGTCGTTAACTCACTTGCCTCGGGAAGATGGCCATTAGAAGACCAAATCCAGAATTACGATTTATTAGCTGTCCTGTGGGCCCAACTCTGATCCAGATTTTGGGTTTCGTCAAAATAATGACAAGATTTACACTGTCCAGCACATTCACTCATTGAAGATGGCGCTCATTCTAACTTGAAACAAAGTGACATTAGAATCCAATTAGAGAATGAAATCGAGAAAGTTGAAGTGGCTCATGGTATAAAAACCTTACGTTGGACACATGAAATCACATTTACCCCGAGTGATCCTACTACAACAAATTTATCTTACTGACATGTTTTTATTTGACATTGTAAAAGAATTAAAACAAATTCAAAATTGATTGAAAACAGCTGTTCGATTGAACTGAAGTTGACTTGTGCTATGTCACATGACTTTGAAAAGGCATGCAGCAGGGTGTATGGAATTTATTCTGCCTCTCAGAAATCCATGTGCAGCCTGACTTGACCATGGCGGGGTATAAGAGATTTATTACCCAGCTGAGAAATTTATTTCTCTTCAAGGTGGGATACACAGTATTTTATCAAGATCATGTGGACTTATCGGATCTTATCATTCAGAATGGAAGTTTGGACACAGGTGGCCCTCTCGTCTAAGGGGCCACGATTCGCTGTGCAGAGTTGCATCCCTTGGGCACGCCAGAAACATATCATTGTGGGTTCGAATCCCGGTTCGCCCTGATTATGTTTCTAGGTTTGTCAGCACCATACCCGTGCTCATGGGATTCACCAAAGTGGTAAACGTCTGAGACCTGCATCACTTCTGGCTTTCCTCCAACATTAAGCTGCCACGTCGTGATATAACTGGAATACTGTTAAAAGCGGCGTTAAACCCAACTCACTCACTGACATTGAGATATTATATTTTGTCATGTGTCTCTTCTTGAATAATTTGATCTAGATAACTAAAAAAATACAACCTATAAGAAAAGTATCATAACTTTCCAGGACTTGTTCTCACACAATGTTATCTGTTACTCATGTCTGTTATCACATTGTGTCTAACTGCTATGTGAAGCTGAGCTATAAAAATCACATTTGGGGAACAACTCATGTCTACAGAAACATTCATGAAAGATTTATATGGGAAAAAGATGAAAATCATAGGCTGTATAAGATATAAATACACATAAACAACTATTTGTAGAAAGGTGTGGACTCAGAATTTGTTGATGCCCAGATGTCAAGTCTGACTAGCATAAACCTGTGTCAAGCTAGTGCGATAGATGTCTAGTTGTTAGGTAAATATTTCCACTAAAAGCCCCATTTTTTAGAACCCACATAGGAAGTGGATCATTTCCTTATCACTTTCGATGTCTTTATTTAAACCGATAAGCAACTTAGTGCAGGTTTTTTATAAGGAACAAGCCTGTCATTTCTATTACTTATTTAAATTATCCATACATTCTTATCAATCCAAAAGTGCTTCTGTAGGATTGAAAAAACTGAGTGATTCATGGGAGAGATAACCCCATCAGTGTTGGAACAGCAGATTGAGAGCTTGAGAAATAGGGAGCAATTTATTCCAACTGCTTACATAAGCCTTTTCTGTATCTTTGACATGTAATTGCCATGTGTTTGGGAAGGAGATCAAGAGTGTTTGGATTGTGATGAAAGGGGCTTGAAAGCTTTGGTTGTCCTCCAGTAACCTGATAGGCTGATGTAACCTCGTGAGGTTAATTACTGTTGGGGTTTCTGTAAGTCAATGAGGGTTTAGATCTGACTGTAAAATTGACACTAGGAGTCAGGAACAAAGTAGCAGAGAGTCAACAAAGGGTTCAGGAATACTGCCGTGTAAACGATTTAATTCTTACATCAATAATGGATTTAATTCTGTGGATTTTGATCGTAAGTAATTTAATTGTTTGTAAACCTTACAGTCATTGTGAATTAGTTGTTAAGTAATAGATGACAATTTTTAAAAATGTTGATTTTTGGATTATACAATGTGATGAAATATTTTATATGGAAATTGTCTAAATGGTTGAGTAGGCCTTATTGGTTATTATTTGTTTTTTGGATCGGCTGTGTTATTTTCTTTCTCATAAAAAAGCTTTGTCAGTGTAGATAACAATTGCTACCAATCTTAAACAACTGTTCAAGCAGGTTTCTCTTATATTGTGACATGAAGTCCAAATTGTTTTGTGGGTCTGATTTTTTGTGTTCACTGAAGCAGTTTTGTTGGATGACAGAAGCAGAGGGACTTTCTTTTTTTTGTGTGGAAAGCTATAGTCTTGATAGTCAAGGTGTCTTCTTTAAAGGGAGAACAATAGGAACAGGTCCTTTTGACCAATGGTATAAGGCTTAGTACCCGCGAAGATTCGGGTTAGAATGGGTCTTCTGCAACCCATGCTTGTCATAAGAGGCATCTAACAGGATCGGGTGGTCAGGCTTGCTAACTTAGTTGATGCATGTCATCGTGTCCCAGTTGCGTAGATTGATGCTCATGGAACGCTACATGGAACGGTCTTGTCATCAACACAGACACTTGATTGTCTGGTCCAGATTAAATTATTTACAGACTGCTGCCTGCAAAGCTGGAATATTGCTGAGTGTTTTAAACAACAAACAAACAACAAACAACAAACAAATAGAACGGTTAGTGACCCAGGAAGCACAAAAATAGATTCTACTGAACCATTAACAATTGCTTTGTACATTTATTTGTTTTGGGTTGAAATAATTGTACAGCGAATTCATAAATTGTATTGACTCAATACAGAAAACTTTACACTGGTTTAAAGTCATTTTAACCAGTAGACATTTGCGTTAAAAGAACCAGTGAATCTAAAGTGGGGTTTGAGTTTATATATCTGATCATTCAAACTTTTAAAACTTTTGAAATGAGTTTCATTGAGTGGCAAGTAAAAGATGTTTGTTTTCAATTCTTTTTAAACTTCAATGAATGTTAATTATTTTATAGTACTAATGTGAGATTACCGTATTCGACGTTATAAGTGCTCCGCTCTAATAAGACTTATTTATTCGTGTATAATACGCACTTGTGTGTTATATTCACCCTTAATTATGGGAAATTAAATTCTGGATAAATATATCTGTCGTGTATAATACACACAGACTTTTATTTTGTATCATTTCAGGCTGTCAGCATAAACCACGAAATTTACAATCTTTCAACTCTGTTTTTTTTTCTCCAAAAGAGCCCCCTATTTCAAATTTTGAGAGCGCCCTGGGCGCTTATTACGTCAAAAACGGCATTATAAAATGAATGTAAATGTGGAAAAAATAAATTCTCCTGCCTTAAAACTCAAACCAACATTTTTAATTCACTGGTTCTTTTAATGCAAATGTCTACTTGTTGAAATGACTTTAAAATCCTTCTAAACGTTTTGAAATGTTTAAACTACATGAAACAATGTAAATAAGGGAATTTGAAATTGATAAGTTTTGATAATGAAACTGTCTGTCCAAATGACTCATACAGGTATACTGCTCATAAGAAATTAAGGACAAATCAATTCTTTCATATTACTGTAGTTAATCTGTCACTGTATGAAATATGAAAACTTGGGCGGTTCTTAACTTCTTTTGAGTAGCGTATTTATAGAAGTATTTAACAATTTTTTAATTTTTATATTATAAATTCCAGGAGACAAGAAAAAAACAATTAAGATGAAGGTTTGTGTAATTTGTTTATTTGTTGTTTAACGCCGCACTCAGCAATATTTCAGCTATATGATGGCGGTCTGTAAATAATAGAATCAGGACCAGACAATCCAGTGATTGACATCATGAGCATCGATCCACGCAATTGGGATATGAGGACATACATTAACCAAGTCAGCGAGCCTTACCACCCCATCCCTTTAGTCATCTCTTACGACAAGCAGTCGCCTTTTACAGCAGGCATGGGTTGCTGAAGACCTATTCTATCCCGGATCTTCACGAGTGGACAGATATCATGAGGGAAATATTGATTGGTTATTTTGTTTTGCTTGTTTAATCAAACTCCTGGAAGAATCACAACCATTCCTATAGTTTGTTGTTGTATGCGTATCTCATCTTGAACAACTGTAGTTTATCCAGAGTTGGTCATTCATCGAAACGGTACCATTAACTTTGCTTTCTTGGGTATTAATTCTTTAGCACTGATTATGCAATGGGGTCATTTTAGCTCACCTGGCTAAAAGTCAAGTAAAAGTTGTGTCCTTTCTGCCTGCCGTTCGTCGTCCATCATTTGTCGTATGCTGTCTGTCATCTGTAGTGGAACTTAACACATATGCCATGGCAGCTATTTTGAAAAACTGTTTATAGTCATTACTGAGACATTTTTACGCATCATGCATTGGTTTATTTAGTTAGTTGTGGGGTCAACACGCGTACCCTGTTTTTAATAATATGTTGAATTTTCACCTATATCAATTCATCCTCCATTAAACAATTATGATGACATCATGCTATTGTTTCACTGGATAATTCTGAACATCCATATTATCATGTATTACTGGCGTGACTTTAGGTCATTACTCAAACTTATAGAGAAATTATACATCAACCTTAATACGGTTTAAGTCAGAGAGGGGTCACGGTGGCCCAGTCGTCTAAGATGCCGCGATTCGCTGGGCAGAGTTGCGTCCCTTGGGCACGCCAGAATCTTTGATTGTTGGTTTGAATCCTGGTTCGTCCCGATTATGTTTCAAGGTGTGTCAGCACCATACCTGTGCTCGTGGGTTTCACCGAAGTGGTAAACGTCTGAGACCTGCATCACTTCGGGCTTTCCTCCCACATTAAGCTGCCACGCCGTGATGTAACTGGAATACTTTTAAAAGCAGCGTTAAACCCAGCTCACTCACACTTAAGTTAGAGAAATCACTCGAATCATTTGATTCTACTCACAGAATCAACAGAATCTCTATTTCTCCATTACAGAAGTTCACTGTCACTTTACCATATTTCATCTAATAAGCGTTGACTGCTTATACTTTCAACTGTACTCAGACCTGGCAGTAGACAAGATTTCAAGATTTGTGTCATTATTTTATCCTTTAGAAGTCAGTTAAATCTCAATTACCCTACACTTATTGAAAACCCTGCTGAAATCACAGGCCCAGCATCAATAAGAGCCTGACATGCTCAATAAAAAGTTTACACCTAGCAATTATTGAGATAAAAGAGGCGCTTCTTACGTGTCTAGAATTAGAGTGCGTGAGTGAGTTTGGTTTTACGCCGCTTTTAGCAATATTCCAGCAATATCATAGCGGAGGACATCTGATATAGGCTTCACACATTGTACCCATGTCGGGAATCGAACCCAGATTTTCGGCATGACAAGCAAACGCTTTAACCACTAGGCTACCCGACCACCCTAGAATTAAAAACACAAACCATTTGACTGCATGTGACTGTTAAGTTTTCTTCAGAACCGATAGAGAATCTCACCCAATATATCAAACATATCAACACGAGTCAATAAAGTTTAAAACTCAGAGACTTGCTGTGTAGTTTCGAACCTTTATCAAAGAGTGTTGATATTTTTTATGTATAGGATAAAACACGTCCGAGGGTTGTAAAGGGTTTTAAATATCACTAACAACCCGAGGGGAAGTGTTTTATCTAACTTATGAACCGAAAAATGAATCTTAAAACAACATTTATCAACATATTTATGTTTCAAACATACTTTCCATCAACATTAGGAAATGGGCGTAAAATATCTGTTGCTGGCGTATGGATCTTGAAAAGGACATTCTAAAAGCATTGTGATTTATTATCACCTCTGTAGCCTTGTGGTACACTCACTGGGAGACAGATACGAAGGTTGCATGTTCGATCCTTGGGAATATAAAGAAAATATTTTTCATTTGATTTTACATTTCATTACATGTTACAATCTGAACGGAAGTTGTATAAATAAAATACCCATGACATTATATAAAATCCATCGGATATTATTATAACACATTATATAGCAAATATGACTTGAATATCCTATAAAATCCTGGGGACATTACAGCGTCCCTGTTTATGAGATTTAACCCGACAAGAGAATAGGATGACGTCACCTGAGGTTTATAAGTCAAAAGAAACTCGGGTGAGGTTCCCTGTTTATCAAACCGTCATGACGAAGACCCGGGTTCAAATCCCGACATGGGTACAATGTGTGAAGCCCATTTCTGGTGTCCCCCGCCATGATATTGCTGGAATATTGCTAAAAGCGGCGTAATACCATACTCACTCACTCACTCACTGTTTATCAAACAGGAAGAAGCATGAAGAGACCATAAAATCTCTCTTGTGGCCATTTCTTGGGCTGTCAGTAGACACACTTTTATTAAACAATAAAACTACTCTGACGATACGGAAGAGAATTTATGGATGTCAACTTCTTTATTAGGAGGAACTCAATGTTTCGGATATGTTCCTTCTCTTTCATCAGGTCCTCATAATATAGAAGTTGACATCCATAAAAACTCTTCTTTATGTGTATCACTTCTAAATGCCATTCAAAGACTTAAACTGACAATACAAACTTACACCTGCCAAATCCAACAATCATTTTAGATTATGTCTCTAGTATTTAATAGAACAGGGTATGAGATAATAATTTGCCATTACATCAAATCGAGAGAATGTTGGGTCGATATACCAATTTAGTCAGGACCTGCAGCTTCTAAAGACTGTGGGTGAGTTGGGTTTAACGCAGCTTTTAACAGTATTCCAGTTATGTCGCGGCATGTCAGCTTAATGTGGGAGGAAAGCCTGAAGTGATGCAGGTCTCAGATGTTTTCCACTTTGGTGAAACCCACGAGCACGGGTATGGTGCTGACAAACCTAGAATACATAATCAAGGTGAACCGGGATTCGAACCCAGAATCATAAGTTTTGGGCGTGCCCAAGGGACGCAGCTCTTCATAGAGAATCGCGGCGCCTTAGACGACTGAGCCACCCTTGCCCCCGTAGACATCAAAACATTAAGGTTAAGGAACAATACAAATTATATAGTAAGCAGACCACTCATATTTCTCCATTTTCACTCATTTCTAAAGTCACTCAATTGAAGGCAGGAACAGACAACTTGTTTTGAGTTTTGTATGGAAGCCTTTTAGGACCATTTGTTTTTTTGTTTTTTACTTGAAATTTCAAGACTGTATCTTGAAATTTGTAATTGCAAGTTAATATCTTGAAATTTCAACTTATATATCTTGAAATTTCAACTTATATATCTTGAAATCTCAACTTATATATCTTGAAAATTCAAAATAGCATCTTGAAATATCAAGTTAGTATCTTGAAATTTCAGGAACAAAATAAAAACACAAATGGCCCTAAAAGGCTTTTATTTGAAACTACGGAAGCCTTTTTGGGCCACATGTTTTTTGCTTTTTTCTTAAAATTTCAAGATACTATGTTAAAATTTCAAGATACTTACTTGAAATTTCAAGTTATAATCTTAAAATTTCAAGTTATAATCTTAAAATTTCAATTATTGTCTTGAAATTCCAAGATGATTGTTTGAAATATCCTGAAATTTCAAGAAAAATAAATGGCCCTAAAGGGAGATAATAAGTTAAAATTTTAAGTGAGTATCTTGAAATGTCGAGTAAGTATCGTGAAATTTCCAGAAAAAAACCAAGTGGCTCTAATAGGCTTCCGCAATGTTGTCTTTAGAATGACTTAAAAAACTAAAAAACTGCATGTCAAGTAGTTGACTAGTCATAAGAAAACTGTGACAGCAGGACAATATTCTGACTAAACTGGCCTAAAAGTACCTTCATATTCTTTGAAAGCAACACCCAAATGATAGTTTGTCTAACAATGCGCACCATGTTTAGGTGAGGTTTAATTGGGTTTAACGTCGCATCCAAGATTATTGCACTTATATAGTGACGGGCATGCACGTGTGTGTGTTTGTGTGGCTGCTTGTACTAGTCTGGACTGATGCCGATTTATAGTGCTCGCTCACTGAGATACCATGCCGCATAACTTCGGGCTTTCCTCCCACATTAAGCTGCCGTGATATAACTGGAACACTGTTAAAAGCCAACTCGCTCACACACTCACTTCAGCATGACAAACGGATTGTGATCTTTCATACCATTTGAGATTAGCCATCTTCCCGAGGCAAGGGAGTTAACTAACTGTCCAGTTTCCACCCTTGCTGAACTAGCCTGGAATTTCGTGGCTCGATGGTAGCACCACAAGTAGCTATTACAAGTTATGTCCCTTCCATGTGCTCCACATTTTGTATCACCTGCATGTGATTCAAACAAAATGGCAGCGCCCAATCAAGACGATCTGATCGATAATCAAGATCTTTATCTTAATAAAACAGGTCTTATCCTGAGAAGTGCATCAAATCACTTGAGCAGATTAAAAACATGAAAATGTTTAAAAAATATCTATCAACGCCCAGTTGATGGCACACATGCTCTACAAATCCTGCAGTCAACCGAAATCTGCACGCTATGCTGTTTATGAACTGGATGTTGATTTTATTATGTGATTTGATTGGAGTATGCACAGACTCATTAGTTCAGTAAAAATGTAACTCTATAACGCAGCCTAGTTTGACAAGGGTGGAAACTGGACTTTTATAGTCAGTTAACTCCCTTGCCTCAGGAAGATGGTGTTTTGCGGGATCGGTGTGTTGACAGCTCTGTGTCGGCTTGTTTAGACTTTTAGACAACGTTCATGATGCGATAAAGAACAGTGAAAAATGAAGTCTGGTTAAAACATTGTTGTATCATTAGGTCATTTCTGGAGATTTGAACATGCGCTTGCAACTTGATGACGTCGTATGTTTGACAAAACGTTGAGAGTGAGTTGTTCCCCATAGATGTAGCTGGGTAGCGCAGATAAATGCAAAGACTGAACAATTGCATCCAAAGGTGGGAGAGATATGACAATCAGTATTGGAAGAAAATGCACAGATAATTGACATGAGGATTGTGAGAATATGTGGGAAATACCAAACGTAACCCACCTGTTCATAAAATGGACTTGTCCGACATTTCTGAGGTTGGATTCTATTCAGGATGTCATCATTATTAAAACTTGAGTAGATATTTTTAAAGCTTGTACATTTTATCAACATCCTTAAAGAGGCTGTACATAATCTTGATATCTAATATAAGAAATAAATGACTGCGCCCCTCATGGCTTAATCTCCCTGTAGTGTTTTATTACACACCCATTTGTCGTTTATTTCTTAATAAACATTGTCAGGACCATTCATTTATGAAAATGTGGATAAGATAAGTAATGAAACAGTCTGTAAAACCTCTGTATTTGATAAATCAATAAAATTCAATTAATGTTCCACCATTTGCTTGCCTTTGAGTCATGTAAGATTTTATTATACATTTTCCATTACGAAACATATCCCAATCAAATGAAGCTGTCTTATTCGTGATCAAAGTTTTGTCTCCCAAAGTAGGGATTACATGACACAGATCATGATGTCTGACTTTAGAATTGAGGATTTGTAAGTTCCTGTGAGTACGTGGTCCTGTATAATTACTGCGAACATGTTCCTGCAAAATGGTATTGACATGTCACACAATACCCTTTGTTGGGAGGCTACTCGGCCCTGACCCTGGTCATCTGTAGTCTGTAATCATCTGATTCGTAGGGCTGTGCTTATAGGAAATGCAGCCAGTCGCGTTGAGGACATTTGCGGTTTTATGGCCAATCAATTCGGATTGTGTTTCACCGAAGTCTGACATAGAGGTTTTATGTTCAACAAACATTTATCACCCTTCAGACCCCCATGAAGATCCATGCTAGATGCGGTCTTCAGCAACTCATGCTTGTCTTAAGAGGCGACTAATGGAATCGGGTGGTCAGGCTTACTGGCTTGGTTGATGTGTGTCATCATATCTCATTTGCGCAGATCGATGTTCATGATGTCTTTCACTGGATTTTCTGGTTCAACCTGAATATTTTCCGACTACCTTCGTCCAGCGGGAATATTGCTGGGCCCATCATTAAGCAACAAGCTAACAAACAAGAACTATCCGAAAAATAGCATTATGAGAGTGATTTGTATAAATAATCATTTTGTCTGTGATCAACATAAGGTCTTAATAGGTTTATATTTATTAATATTGTTTGTTTGTTTTTTGTTTGTTTTTTGTTTAATGTTGCGATCAGCAATATTCCAGCAGTATGATGGCGGTCTGTTAATAATCGAGTCTGGACCAGATAATCCAGGAATTTACATCATGAGCATCGATCTATGCAATTGGGATACGATGACATGACTCAACAAAGTCAGCGAGCCTGATCACCCGATCCCGTTAGTCGCCTCTTATGAGAAGCATAGTCGCCTTTTATGGCAAGCATGGGTTGCTGAAGAATTATTCTAACCTAGATCTTCCTAGGTTATATTTATTAATGCTGTTGTTTGCAGAATGAATGTATGAGGATTCAGTCAAATTTTATTGCATAAATTTACTGGTTAAATGGTTAAAGTTTTACTGGTTAAAATGACAGGAGTGACTTTGCTTGATTGTGAGTCAGTCAGTCAGTCAGTCAGTCAGTCAGTCAGTCAGGGGACACCAGAAATGGGTTCACACATTGTACCTATGTTGGGAATCAAACCTGGGTCTTCAGTGTTATGAGCAAATACTTTCAAGGCTACCCGACTTGTCCTTCATAAAGCTGTGATTTGAAAGTTGGAGTGAGTGAGTGAGTGAGTGAGTGAGTGAGTGAGTCAGTGAGTCAGTCAGTCAGTCAGTCAGTCAGTCTGTCAGTGAGTCAGTGAGTCAGTCAGTCAGTCAGTCAGTGAGTCAGTCAGTGAGTCAGTGAGTCAGTCAGTCAGTCAGTCAGTGAGTCAGTCAGTGAGTGAGTCAGTCAGTCAGTCAGTGAGTCAGTCAGTGAGTCAGTCAGTGAGTCAGTGAGTCAGTCAGTGAGTGAGTGAGTCAGTCAGTCAGTCAGTCAGTCAGTCAGTCAGTCAGTCAGTCAGTCAGTCAGTCAGTCAGTTTCAAGGCTACCCGACTTGTCCTTCATACAAATGTTATTTGAAAGTTGGAGATGTGTATGTGTTTCGGTCACTGTGTAAAATGACAAAAATTTTAACTTAGGCAATTTGAAAAATGGCTAATATTTCAGTCATTTTACAAACTGATTGTAAAATCTGTTCTTTGATGAGACTTTCCTATTGTTCATCTCCTGACCAAGGCTGATATATGCAAGGTAATCTGACAAGGATTAAGTCATAAATATTAATAACAGTAATGATGAGAAGTGACATAATTGCACAGCTTGTCCAGGATCTCGGACAAACTATGTATTATTCATTTGGGATCAACATGGGGGATTAGCATCTTATAAATAATGTCAAGCGACATGTTCATTCAGACAAAGGTTGTCCCAAATTGGCCGCTGTGACATCACTCACCTACCCAGAGTTCCATGCGGCCGGCGGCCAGCCAGCATAGTACCTCTGCCACAGGCCAGCACCATGTGACGATTCGTCACATCTTTCACAGTCCATTCAAGATATTGAGTATGCTTTGCATCCATTTCTTTTTTTGCGTAGTTATCCTTTGTTTACATTGGTTGTACGGCTCCACGTGCTGTCATCGAAGCCCAACGGAGAGCTAGAGATACGGTCACTTTGATGTATAAATATATATTGTCATGCAGCTCACTTTCGCAGTTGTAGCATATCTATATAATTATGCAAAACAATATGTAAAGCACCTCCAAATGCTTGCATTAGTCCGTTCTCTATTGATTTCTGAAAAAGCGAGTTTGTTTACAAACAAGAGAAAAGTCTGGTCACGTGATATGCAAATTAGCCTGTGGCAGTGGTGTTATGCTGAGTCACCACTGTGCCGGAGCCTGGAATCGTGAAGTACAAAATAAATATAATAGAAACATGATCACAGTCTGCTGGGTACCCCTGTTATTGTTGTAGTGACATGGTATTGTACTTGGCCTCGCCAGAGCCTGCAGATCCCATCACTCCCCCGGAAAAACAAATCAAAACTTCAACAGCACCACTAGGAATCAAAACTTAACATGCAGAGGTGCCAGTGTTATCGAGAGGTTTCGGGAAAATGTTATTGTTCTGGAATGGTTCTCATCCAGGCAGTTGAATCAGTCTGTAATTGTCTGTTCGTTTTTTGCACTTGTGGAGTGTGAAATGTGAGTCCTGAGTTTGCGCCACAATGACGGACTAAACAAACCAAAACCTCTTCTCTCTGTTTCCGGAGAACAATATGCTCTATATTTTGTTATGCTTGTGTAGTTTTGCCATACTCTATTCAAGAAATGTTTCTTCTGCACTGAACCTTTTAAAAACAATTTTAGACTTAAGTGGATTATATTTAACGCATGGCACACCCACCCTGTTTTGTAGGTCAATTCAGTGCTGAAGAAATCTCTGTAAAGTTTTGTCGAATGAAAATTTGTAAAAAAAAAGTCAGTGAGACCATTTTCCCACTGACAGATTCTTAATGGATCTGGCCTTAGAACTTCTGTCGACAAGGGGTGCAACTTGGCTAATTTTAACTGTAAGCAAAACTAAATTTTTGAGGGCCTGCTAGGGGGGTTTGGGGACATGCTCCCCCAGAAATTAAAAAAAATATTAGATGCTTTTAAATGCTATTTCCTGTATTTTGGACTTTTTATGTAAGATTTTATTGTAACAAATATTGGTTATTTATGTATTGTTATGTTTTATTAGTAATATATATATGTATACAGTAAACTACAGTTATAACAAACTCAACGGGACCATTAATTTTAGTTCATCATAACCGAAGTTCGTTATATGCATATATACAGCATAACTACAGCAAATGGTCGGGACAAAAAAGGAAGTTTGTTATATCCGTCAGTTTGTTATAAGCGTGTTCGTTATAAACGTAGTTTACTGTATACGTGTTCCCCCCCCACACCCCCCAACACATTTTTCGACTTTCATTAAAGAAACACCTATTATGACAAATGAAATTTGAACATAAAAACGAATCGATGATATTACTTTTATGTGTTTTAACATGTTCATTCATGTGCCTAAATATTCCTATTTCAAGTTAGACAATAAATATCATGTTTGACCGTGTAGAGTTTGAATGAATAATTTACTGCATTGATAAATTGTTTACTTGTAAGAAGTTTGTTTTTTAGGTGTAAAAGAAAGAAAGTGTAAGCAATTGCTTTTCTGCTACAATGGTAGTTTCCCTCCTGTCCTGCCTCCCACTCTCCTGTATCTGATCCCCCTCTCTCCCATCCCCACCTCCCAAGCTGACGGACGGACAGACCGAGAGTATATCACAAGTATAAAGTTCTACAACCAGACAGACAGACAGACAATCAAAAGAAGTATAAACGTAAAGTTCTACAGACAGACAGACAGACAGACAGACAGACAGACAGACAGACAGACAATCAAAAGAAGTATAAACATAAAGTTCTACAACCAGAAAGACAGACAGACAGACAGTATATCACAAGAAGTATAAACATAAAGTTCTACAGACAGACAGACAGACAGACAGACAGACAGACAGTATATCACAAGACGTATAAACATAAAGTTCTACAGACAGACAGACAGACAGACAGACAGACAGACAGACAGTATATCACAAGAAGTATACACATAAAGTTCTACAGACAGACAGACAGTATATCACAAGAATTATCAACATAAAGTTCTACAACCAGTCGCTAGGCAACCTACCAGTGACTAAAATTGTCATTAAAATAAACAGTAATACACAGCGATAAGATATATACATATACATATACATATACATATACATATACATATATATCAATGATACAAGATGGAACATCATTTTGCAGGTTTTGGCCACTCAAGAAGTAATTCAGCATTTGGTATGATCTGTATAAACTTTCCAATATAAGAGTAATTATTAAAATTAGTAGATTTAAGAATCCAGGGATTCAGAAGATCATCTCCCGTTGTGGTATAAGGGGACAAATAAGTAAAACATGGATCTCGTTTCCTCCCAGTCTGAACAATTAAAGCAATATCTCTCTGTCTGATCCACCCTCCCATTTTACAGGCTGATTATTGATCCAGATCAAGGCGCGGATGAAAATGGAAGTGGACAATGTTTTTCATATATCTTGGCCTTATGTAATCAAGAAATTGGTAAATCTGATGCAGTAATATTTGATTGCCAAAAATCATTAGTGTTTACAAAGCAGTTTTTGATAATGAATCAATTCAGTTCCTGTTATGTGCTTTATAGAAGTACTGTGACATTTCACACTGATCAGTGAGCGAGATCTGGTGGACTAAACAACCAGTTCATTATGAAGTAGATTAGTTCAGAAGCACTCAGTGTCTAATCATTGAAATGAGGAGTTAGACTCCTTATGTCAACAATCTAATACAATGATCCTAGTGGTCTAATGTCACCATGGCTGACATTCAGTGTATTTTATGTTATAAGGAAAGGGGGTGGAGTTATAAATAGAGTGAGGTGATGTGGGACTGGTTATAAAGAGGTGATTGAGGAGTGGCTATAAATAGTTGATTAGTGACTGTTATAAAGAGGTGATTTGGCAGAGGTTATAAATAGTTGATAAGTGACTGTTATAAAGAGTTGATTTGGGAAAGGTTATAAATAGTTGATAAGTGACTGTTATAAAGAGTTGATGAGGGACTGGTTATAAAGAGGTGATCGGGGAAAGGTTATAAGGAGTTGATGAGGGACTGGTTATAAAGTGGTGATTTGGGAGTGGTTATAAATAGTTTATTAATGACTTATAAAGAGGTGATCAGGGAGTGGTTATAAATAGTTGATGAGTGACTGTTATAAAGAGGTGATCAAGGAGAGGTTATAAGGAGTTGATGAGGAACTGGTTATAAAGAGGTGATCAAGGAGAGGTTATAAGGAGTTGATGAGGGACTGGTTATAAAGAGGTGATCAGGGAAAGGTTATAAGGAGTTGAAGAGGGACTGTTATAAAGAGGTGATCAGGGAAAGGTTATAAGGAGTTGAAGAGGGACTGTTATAAAGAGGTGATCGGGGAAAGGTTATCAGTTGAAGAGGGACTGTTATAAAGAGGTGATCGGGGAAAGGTTATAAGGAGTTGAAGAGGGACTGTTATAAAGAGGTGATCGGGGAAAGGTTATAAGGAGTTGATGAGGAACTGGTTATAAAGAGGTGATCGGGGAGAGGTTATAAGGAGTTGGTGAGGGACTGGTTATAAAGAGGTGATCGGGGAAAGGTTATAAGGAGTTGATGAGGAACTGGTTATAAAGAGGTAATCGGGGAGAGGTTATAAGGAGTTGATGAGGAACTGGTTATAAAGAGGTGATCGGGGCAAGGTTATAAGGAGTTGATGAGGGACTGGTTATAAAGAGGTGATTTGGGAGTGGTTATAAATAGTTGAGGAGGGACTGTTATAAAGAGGTGATCAGGGAAAGGTTATAAGGAGTTGAAGAGGGACTGGTTATAAAGAGGTGATTTGGGAGTGGTTATAAATAGTTGATTAATGACTTATAAAGAGGTGATCAGGGAGTGGTTATAAATAGTTGAGGAGGGACTGTTATAAAGAGGTGATCAGGGAAAGGTTATAAGGAGTTGAAGAGGGACTGGTTATAAAGAGGTGATTTGGGAGTGGTCAATATATATATATAGAAGTGAGTGAGGGAGCGAGCAGGCTTGGGTTTATGCCACATTGACTACAATAACGGTAGTACATTTGGGTAGCAATCAAAACGTGATGCCAGCACGTCTTAGCTATGGTGGAGGAAGTCAACACTGATATATTTTCACGATCATTTATTGTTCCAAGAGGTGGATGTGTATTTGCTTGTAAGGTAGAGTTCTCAGAAAAATGTCCAATATTCTCAGAGGGGGAGGATGAATGTCACATAAATCAGCTGCTGGAGATGACTGGCCCCTGCACACTTACTAGTGGCCTACTTTGTCACTCACTATTGCAAGACCTTTCACTCTTGTACACAGCAGCTTGGTGAATGCTCTGCTTCCGTCTCATCCAGAGTGTTTCCCTCCACAAGTGATAATTGTAGACAAGTTGAACAAGGAAGGGTTTACTGCCTGCTCACTAGTAACTGTTGTCCTCGTATGGATTTATTCGTTTTAACTCTGAATAAAACGTTTCATGTTTTTTCTGTAAGGTTGAGTTGATTAATATTTGTGTGTGCATGAGTGTTTGTGTGTTTGATTGTGTTTTTTTGTGTGTGCGCGTGTGTGTGTGTGAGTGTGTGTGTGTGTGTGTGTGTGTGAGAGAGAGAGAGAGAGTGTGTGTGTGTAAGTGAGTGTGTGTGTGTAAGTGTGTGCATGATTTGTTTTAGTGTTTGTGTTTGATTGTTTGTGTGTGTGTGCGTGTGTGTGAGAGAGAGAGAGAGAGTGTGTGTGTGTGCGAGTGTGTGTGTTAGTGTTAGTGTGTGTGTGAGAGAGTGTGAGTGAGTGAGTGTGTGTGAGAGAGAGAGAGAGAGTGTGTGAGTGTGTAAGTGTGTGTGTTTGTGTAAGTGTGTGTAAGTGTGTGCATGAGTGTTTTGAGTGTTTGTGTGTGTGTTAGTGTGTGTGTGTGTGTTAGTGTGTGTGTCTGTGAGTGAGTGTGTGTGTGTGTGTGAGTGTGTCATGCTGCACACAAGTTCAGTATCATGTTTTTTACAAATTTAGAAATGCCAGTAATTTTTTCATGATTGATATTTTATTACGTTCATGTGGGCCATTTATTCGACACATCTTGTTGCAATGCAATTAATTTCTTTGAAATTGTAGAAGCAAATAAAAACAGACAGGATGATGATCTTCTTTATGTGTTGAGATGGTTGTGTATGGGGGATGATTTGTGCTGCATTGCCAGGATAACTGATATTGAATATTCGGAGGGAACTGAGAACAGTGTTCCACATTCATAAATCAAAGTATTATACAAATACAACTGTGGTGAAATATGATCCTATAGTGTCAGATTGTTTCACTTCAGATGCCACAAGAATGAAAACAAGTCATTATTTTAGAAATATTAAAGTTGACAGATACATGAGACTGTTTTGTATTTTGAGTACAAGAGGGCACAAGAAGTGTGGTAATATCTTTTCTTCACAGATTTGACATTATTTGGACTTTTTCTCCCAGGTCTACATAATGTGGGGAAAAAATGGCAAAATATGGCATTTATTGCCAAAATCAAAGCAAGATAACATTTCCTTAATCACAGGTGGGGTGAAATGGGATTTAACAGCACGTCCAAGATTATTGTATTATACATGCGTGCGTGCGTGCGTAAGTGAGAGGGACACAAAGGATTTGAAGGATTTTATGATGGTTAAACCTGAGATATTTTGTACAGTTATGTCTTTTTTTAAAAATGAATAAAGTACAAAAATAGTTTTGAGTTTGGTATGTCATTTTCTGTGGAGTTGGTAGTGACAGAGACTTACCTTTATGTTCAATGTTTCATTTGTTTTTTAATCAAGCCCAATCAGCAGGTGCCAAATTATTATTTTTTTAATCAGAACTGACATCCTAAAGAAATTCTTCTGAACAAAATAAGTGATTTTTTTATACCACTTTTAGCCTGTCATGACAGGGTACAGCTGAACTAGGCTTCAAACATTATACCATTTAGGGATTCAAACCTGGGCATTTAACATGACAAAACACAAAGTTTTCCAACTCCCCTTTAAAACAAAAATGAAAAATGCCTGACCTTATCAATCAAAACAAAGTGATGGAAAAATATTTTTTTATCGTCTGTCAATCCCAAACTAGAAATAATAAAATATCAAGAAGAAACATGTATCACATCTGTCACAATATTTGCCATGAGGAAAAACACTTTTCTTAACAGAAAAAAATAAACAAGTAAGATCGTTCTATGGATATACAAGTTCTTTATTACATCTAATGCCACTTTGAGAAGCAAAAATATATAAGTCAAAGTGAAAAAGAAATAAATTGTCATCAAAGATTATTTAATATGTCATGAAAGCCATTTCAGTTCTAAAGAAAGCTGTAGTCGGTAGATATAGATACCTCACCAGTAGACAGCATGCTGCTTTCGTTCTGGTGCCCACGTCAATGTTAGTTCTGTAGATGGACATTTAACATGACGGGCACTGTTGGTTAATTCAGCAATGCCCTGCCCCCCTGCCCCGAGTGTGATCTATGGATGCAATCACTGCCAACAGAAACACAGATGATTGAAACAAATGGACCAATAATCAGTGCTGTGATGTCCCTGTGTGAATAATGGACATAGGGACATACGTACTGCACTGAAATAGCGGGCTTGCGTGGCAGACGGTTCTAACAGATGATATAAACTGGGGACTATGTTAAAGAGTAACGTAGACTACAGAGTAATCGGGGTGGCTGTCAGCTTGTTATGCTGAGTAGAAACACTGACATTGTTATTAGTGTATATTTCAGTTTTGGAAGACTTGCTTGGTTCATTTTGGCATTAAGCTGTTGCCGTGGCGCCCTGGGTTGTTCATGTGATTGAAGATGTGTGTTTATCACTGTACATTCTGTTACAGTATCAGCCAAGCTGTAAAGAAGATGGGATAGTTGTTTTATTTTTTTTTAGGAATCAAAAGCATGAGAAGATATAAAGTGGTGTGTGTTGATTTTTTAGGTGGTTGCTGTAGTGTTGAAAATTACTTTTAGTGAGAATTGAAATGTTTATAATGTATTAGAAAACAGAATGTGTTTACTGATATATACTACTCAAAAGGATTTTTTAAGGATCTCATTCTTTCATATAACTAAATTTAACCTGTCATGCAATGCTTTGGTGAGGCCACAATCATTAGTGAGGCATCCTTTGGTGAGGCCACAATCATTGATGAGGCATCCTTTGGTGAGGCCACACTCATTGGTGAGGCATCCTTTGGTGAGGCCAATCTCATTGGTGAGTCATCCTTTGGTGAAGCCACACTCATTGATGAGGTATCCTGTGGTGAGGACACAATCATTAGTGAGGCATCCTTTGGTGAGGACACAATCATTAGTGAGGCATCCTTTGGTGAGGCCACACTCATTGGTGAGGCATCCTTTGATGAGGCCACAATCATTAGTGAGGCACCCATTGGTGAGGCCACAATCATTAGTGAGACATCCTTTGGTGAGGCCACAATCATTTATGAGGCATCCTTTGGTGAGGCCATAATCATTAGTGAGGCATCCTTTGATGAGGCCACACTCACTGGTGAGGTATCCTTTGATGAGGCCACAATCATTAGTGAGGCATCCTTTGGTGAGGCCACAACCATTAGTGAGGCATCCTTTGGTGAGGCCACAACCATTAGTGAGGCATCCTTTGGTGAGGCCACAATCATTAGTGAGGCATCCTTTGATGAGGCCACAACCATTAGTGAGGCATCCTTTGGTGAGGCCATAATCATCAGTGAGGCATCCTTTGGTGAGGCCACAACCATTAGTGAGGCATCCTTTGGTGAGGCTACAACCATTAGTGAGGCATCCTTTGATGAGTCAACAGGCATTGATTGTACATTGATGTCAATATAAAACTTTCCATGGAACCAAGGTCAACTGATGGACATGCTGGACTGCTGCCAATAAAATGAAACAATAAATATCTCTGTAAAAGAAGAATGGCATTCCATGAATGTTTACAACCTTTTGTCATGTAATGTTAAAAGACCACTCAAAGTTTGCTAAGGATCACGTTTTGATGATTAGAAAAAATCATCCAACATATAAAGATTATATCCCAGTACACAATTATAGGGTAACCCCTATAGGACCTCAATTTGATGAACAGACAGGGGCATGGAATCAAGGGGATCCGGGAAAGGGGTGCCTGAAGACCTGTGTATGAATGTATTGGCACATCATTATCAGAGAACACAAGAACTTAGCTACTGAGGATTGCAACAAATGAATGCACTTATACTTCCTTGGCTTCGTAGACGTTTGAGGACCAAAGAATTTGCACATGCATAGGCATGCTTGAAACTGGGTCAACACAATATCACAACAAAGTGTGATCAATACCAGATTGGATCAGCTACCCAGCGACATGCAGGTGGTCGACAGTGTTCCACCACACAGCGGGAAGACAGGGTTCTCTGGAATGCAGCAAGACGGCATCACTTCGTGACTGCCACCACACTCAGAAATGACCTGCAGAAAGCCAGTGAGGCTCAGACAGCGATTTCTACTCAGACAGCGTAATCATTTCTGTTAGGCTGGTCTCATGAAGGGTAAGCATTCACATCCCACAGACCTGACATCATAGGCAGGAATGGTTGGATTGGGCTGAAGATCACGTCGATTGGACAGAGCAGGACTGGTCTTTAAATTTCACTAATGAATCGAAATACTGTCTACACTTCACAGACTGTCGTGCCTGAGTGTAGCATGGACAAGGAGAGAGACTTCAGGATTCCAAAGTAGCTGAACATGACCAATAAGGAGGGGGCTCAATCATGATTGGGGGTTGGATCAGCAGAGCTGGAAGAACTGATCTCCATGTCCTACAGCAGGCCATGATGACAGTTGATGCGCTACAGGTATGACGTTCTGAATGTGGACGTGAGACTGCATGCTGGTGCAATCAGACTGGACTTCATCTGTGGATGATAACTCCTGACTTCATCGTGATCGCATGGAGTGGCCAGCCCGGTCAACTGTTGGAACGAGCTGCACATCCCCCTCTCACGACGCCCTGTACTTCCAGCAGCTATACAGGAACTAAATGTACTCACTGAATTGTGGGACCGCCTCCGTGGTCTAGTGGTAGAGCGTCCGCCTGGAGAGCGGAAGGTCAGGGGTTCGATCCCCGGCCGCGTCATACCCAAAAGACGTTAAAAGATGGTACTTGTTGTTACCCTGTCTGATGCTCGGCATTAAGGGGCTAAAACAAGGACTGGTCGTCTCGGAGTCAGTATACTTTGTCTGAGTGGGGCATTCATGTTAATCTGCGGCATGGTATCTCAGTGAGCTAGCACTATAAATCGGCATCAGTCCGGACTAGTTTAAGCAGCCACACACACACATACACATACACACACACACACACACACACACACACACACACAGATCGTCACGATATGGCTGAAATATTGCTGATGTGACGTAAAGCTTTAACTCACTCACTCACTCACTACTGAGAGTTGAATGAATTTGTTTTCATGATGTTTTTATGCTTCAGTTTTGATCAGATACTGCTTCATTAGGCTGATTTGTAATCAAAGGTTGTTTTTTATGCATTGTGCGGCAGATGACAATTGACTTTTGTTCATTAAACATGTTTCATGAAATACTGTCTTTGGCTATTTCAACAGATGCACGCAATTCGATGTATTACCTGGGATGATCCTTTAAAGCAAACTTTGAGTAGTGTAACATTCAATTTGTCATAAACTCACTTTCATCATATGTTAATAATATACATTATTAGTATATGCTTGATAATTGTATTAGTACTGAGACAAGGGGCTGCCTCCATGGTCCGTCCATGTCATACAAAAGATGTTAAAATTTGTTGTTACCTTGCCTGGTGCTTATATAACAAGACTGAGTGAGTGAGTATGGTTTTCCGCAGCTTTTAGCAATATTCCAGCAATATCACGGCGGGGGACACGAGAAATGGGCTTCACACATTGTACCCATGTGGGGAATCGAACCCGGGTCTTCGGCGTGATGAACGCTTAAACCACTAGGCTACCCGACCGCCCCTATATAACAAGAACGGGTCAGCTCAGTGTCAGTATATAGCGGTATCCATGTTAACTGTGGCATGGTTTCTTAGTGGGCTAGCTACATGAACCTACTGCCACTTTTGCCTATTGTGTTGTAGGTCTCTTTCTATCTCGTAACAACCACTTGGGAGGTTTTACTTTCTGCTTGTAAGACCTGATCCCAGGTATGGTGTGAGGTTTTACTTTCTGCTTGTAAGACCTGATCCCAGGTATGGTAGGAGGTTTAACTTTCTGCTTGTAAGACCTGATCCCAGGTATGGTAGGAGGTTTTACTTTCTGCTTGTAAGACCTGATCCCAGGTATGGTAGGAGGTTTTACTTTCTGCTTGTAAGACCTGATCCCAGGTATGGTAGGAGGTTTTACTTTCTGCTTGTAAGACCTGATCCCAGGAATGGTAGGAGCTTTTACTTTCTGCTTGTAAGACCTGATGATTTGAGTAGCAGATGGAAGTGTTTCAAACATCCAAAGTTCTAAAATCATAGACAAGAAATCAAACTTTTTCATTATGGATCAACCCTGCCACCTTACAGATCGTGTTAAGTTTTGCAATCCACTATTTCTAACTAAACCACCAAGGCAGTGGTAAAAGAAGATTCAATTTTAGATGTCATGACTTAGTTTTGACTATGCTGCACGTTTCTTCTCTCGTACGCTTTGATCAAAACCTTTTCTACTGCGTCACACTATATCGTTTCACTTTAAGATGTCTCGATGTTTTCATATGTTTTCTAATATTTCTTGTATTTAGATGGTTTATAAATAAGGCAAGAGGATATTGGGTACCTACATTGCTGATTCCCTCTTGCCTCAGGCTTACTTCCTCAACCATAACCGAGGAGGAGTGCTTTATCCTTCGCATAAAAAGCTGTCACTACAGCAAGCGGTCACACAAACACAAGCACATCGCTGCAAACCGTGAAGATGCGGGGTAGAATGCGTCTTCAGCAACCAATGTTTGTCGTAAGAGGCGACTAACGGGATCGGGTGGTCAGGCTCGCTGACTTGGTTGATGCATGTCATTGATCCCAATCGCGTGGATTGATGCTCATGATGTCAATCAGTTGATTGGCTGGTCCAGACTCGATTATTTACAGAAAGCCGTATAGTCATATAGCGGGAATATTGCTGAGTGCGGTGTTAAACAACACAGAAACAAAGCAAACCAAATGTAAAAGAGCAATGGTCTGGAATGCGATGTTAAACCCCATATCACCTATTCCTCACTCAGACGAGACACTCAGCATGTGGAAGAAGTTGCAAGCTATGGATACTTTCTCAACATTTGCACATAGAATTGCTTGTCACAAACAAGATGTCTGTATTGAGCTGGTGCCATAAACTGCCAAAATCTACTTGTGCATAACTGACAGATGCCAAACTGTCCAGCATTGAACTCATGCATGTCTTGAGACCATCTTGCTCAAGACAGATCAATGACATAATTAAGTCAGCGTCACACTTACGTGCCCTGCAGGAACGTTTTCAAGGAAATTACTCAATTGAAATGGCAGGAAGGTTTTTTGACGTTTTAAATTGAAGGTCATGGTTTGAAGTCATAGGAATACCTCATTATTATTCATTCTTAGAAACTTATCACTGTGTTACTCTATATTGCATTAGGATCCTGACAACCTTGATTAAACCTAGTACTCATCTTCCAAATCCAGGTTTTGAATCTGTTCTCTTCCAAACCATGGTTTTGAAATGTGTCACTTCTAAACCTGCTTTGAGGGATTTTTATTGCACCATTTGATCGAATTCTTTTATACCGCGACATTCTGTATTGTTTCACTATAAGGCATGTCGATATTTTCTTATTTCTTCTGGTATTTCTTGCATTTAGAAGGTTCGTAAATTGGATAAAACACGCCTCATCAGTTGAAGATGTCAAACTTTGAGCTTCGACTTGTCACTCTCTCATGGTTTTACATTTTCAACAAAAGCTTCGTAGTCGTGTTTTATCCTATACATATCAGTTCTGTTCAGTATTTTTGTCTTTGACGCTTACACAATTGACACTCATTTGTACCCTGGCAGTTTGTTAACGTTTGATCAAGTACTGCAATATAAAAGTGGTACCGTAATGTGAGCAAAATGGAAGATTTTGTTTGGATTTACTCTTAAATAGGTTTTATGTGTGAAGCTCATGATTTCCTGTGATATTGGTGTAGAAGTGTTGAGGGCTCAGTGTGGTAAACTCATCCTCAGGATGTTCTAGGTAGTCATGGCAATCATGACTTCATGTCTCCTGTTTCTTTGTTGTTTTGGTTGGAATGACTCAAATACCTTCACAAGATGAAGATGCTGTCATTGATGCTAAAATTGTGCATCATGGCTGTCAAAAGAAACCAAAATGCTACATTTTATGTACATGTTTTGATGGATTCCAAGAATATTTGGCTATAGTGAATTAATTAGTAAACTTTTGCCAAGAGAAATTTAATATTGAATGTATTTAAACGCTTTTGAGAGAAGATTACAATGTATTCAGATTGTGTTTTTTTGTATATTTTTTTCAAGAACAACTGCCAAGATAGTCTTTGAATTGTATGAATGGTTTTATTCTGTGCATATTTTTATTGTATTTATATGGAATTTCTGCTGTTGTCAATAACTGTCATTTACAGTTTCATTCATGAGCAGCCACTGTTATGGTGCATGGTACATGGTGCATGGTACATGAAGGACCAATCTCATTAAAATCAGATCTTAGTTCTTGCTACCGCTAAACAAAGATCTGAGGAAATCCCATTGCGGGTCACGTCAGACCGACCTTGCACGTACTTTGATTGACCAATGGAATGACCAATCAGAAGGCAGCTTTCTCGTGCTTTACAGCACTAATTTCAAATTGGCGAATACGCTTCGAAACATATTTTGACAAATTCCTGATTACAAATTTGAAACCTGAACAAAAGAACATTCTGGAATGGCTAATAGATGGTCTAGATTGTATGGATACAGTCATTAAACCCGTAACTATCGTTCAGAGTTAAAGTTTTCGAGGCTGCATGATCAGAAATCACATTCCGACTTTTACTTTCATAATCTGGTAAGCGATGCTCTGATTGGTCTGATGAAAGGTCGTTCTGACGTGACCCGTAATGGGATGTCCCCAGATCTTTGTTTAGTGGTAGCGAGAACTGAGGTCTGATTTTAATGAGATTGGGTGAAGGAATAACGCTGTCTTTTTGCCTGGATTTTTGAAAACATGCATATTCCTCAGATTTTATCACCATAAACCTTACTATTAATGCTATGCGAGTTGTTGCACATTTTAAAAAGTTTTTGCTTGTTTAATACTTCTCTCAGCATTATTAAGGTGTATGACTGCGCTGTGTAAATAATCAAGTTTGGATCAGGCAGTCCAGTGATTGACGTCGTGAGTATTGATCTACACATCTGGGATCTGATGACATGCATCAACCAAGTCAGCGAGCCTGACCACCTAATCCCGTTCGTCACCTCTTAAGACAAGCATAGTCACCTCTTATGGCATGGATGGGTTACTGGAGACCTATTCTAACACAGACCTATTTGCACATAAAATGGGATCCGGACATAATCAACATGGACACACACTGACATTTTCCCCACAGGACAATTCCACACCGGACTTTTCCCCACTCAAAGAAAGACGTTTCACCCACAGTACAATTCCACAACAGACTTTTCCCCACTGAAAGAAGGACATTTCCCCACAGAACATTTCCACACTGGACATTTTCCCATCATAAAGAAGGACATTTCCCCACAGAACATTTCCACACTGGACATTTTCCCATCTCAAAGAAGGACATTTCCCCACAGGACAATTCCACATTGGACTTTTCCCCACTCAAAGAAAGACATTTTCCCCACAGGACAATTCAACATCAGACTTTTCCCCACTAAAAGAAGGACATTTCCCCACAGGACATTTCCACACTGGACATTTTCCCATCTCAAAGAAGGACATTTCCCCACAGGACAATTCCACATTGGACTTTTCCCCACTCAAAGAAAGACATTTTCCCCACAGGACAATTCAACATCAGACTTTTCCCCACTAAAAGAAGGACATTTCCCCACCGGACAACTCCACACCAAACTATTCCCCGCTCAAAGAAGGACATTTCTCCACATGAACAATTCCACACACAACTCTTTTTTTTTAAACAAAAAATTGATAACAGGAAGGCTTTTTTTGTTTTGTAAACTTGGTGGGTGAAACATAAAGGGATTTTGGACATGTCTGACTGAAGACAAGATTTGTGATCTTAATAATCACCAGCTGTGACCATCTATGCAGGATCTCATTAGGGTTAGTGATTAGTGATAAGGGGAAATGTCCTACACTCTAATTACATACACATCTGATTCAGTATGCTCAAATCTCTTTAAAATCAGATCTAAGAGCTCACTAGTGCCACACATAGAGGACACCTCATTACTGTCGCGTGAGAATGATCAATCAGAGAATTGCCAGTGAGATATTGAGAGTGAAAGTCCGAATGTGTTTTCCCACCATGCAACTTAGGAAAGAGTGACAGGAGGTTTTCAGAATGACAGTTATGGGCTTAATGACGTTTCATCGCAATCATTGTCTATCTCTCGGCTCAATGGGATAAACATTTCAAAGGGAAAAGACTTTCCATATAAACTGGAAACACTGCCGTTCAGTCTCAGACATCTATTAAAATTTTGAATCGAATCATTTTTTCAAAGCGTCATCTGGAAGAGAAGTCTGACGTTTGAGTGAGTGAGTGAGTATGGTTTTACGTCGCTTTAAGCAATATTCCAGCAATATCACAGCGGGGACACCTGAAATGAGCTTCACACATTGTACCCATGTCGGGAATCGAACCCGGGTCTTTGGCTGAAGAGCGAATGCTTTAACCACTAGGCTACCTGACAGCCCCCTGAAGTTTGAAACAAGTGGCGTAAAGATCAAGAAAGCTAAGATTCTAATGAAAATGAGTATGTATTAGTTCAGAATTCTGTTTGATCACTCACCAGCAGCATATTTATTATCACTTAGATACACAGCCTTTACGTGTCATAAGATTAACAGATATAGTTCATATTATTATACCTCGATGTTAGAATGATGGAATCTGATTGGTCCACATGGCTCAAGTTAATATCAGCTCAATCAAATAGCTGTTTCCTATCAATTTTGAATTTGTTTTTATTCTTTTAAATATCATTATAAAACATGTCTCAGGGCACATGGGGTTTATGCGTCACCCGTTTTATACCATGAGCCGGAGGGGAGTGGTATAAAACCTAACGCAGGACGCATAAAACCCCATGTGCCCTGAGTGATCCTGCTACAACTTATAATAATGTCACATATATATATATATAAAATCAACAACCTGTTGAATGAAAAAATATGGTCTGCAGCAGTCAGTGTTCTCAAGGAATTGACCATCTTCACTAGGCAATCTGCAGTTAACTCCCTTGCCTTGGGGGGCACGGGTGGCCCAGTCGTTTAAGGCACTGCGATTCGCTGTGCAGAGTTGCATCCCTTGGACATGCCAGAAACCTATGATTGTGGGTTCGAGTCCTGGTTCACCCCGATTATGTTTCTAGGTTTGTCAGCACCAGACCCGTGCTCGTGGTTTTCACCGAAGTGGTAAACATCTAACACCTGCATCACTTCGGGCTTTCCTCCCACATTAAGCTGACACGCCGTGATATAGCTGGAATAATGTTAAAAGCGGCGTTAAACCCAACTCACTCACTCACTTGTCTGCACCATATCTTCACGGGTAAAGTCATAAAGTGACCACCATCAACTATAAGTCCAGTTTAATGTCGACATAAAGTGACCATCATCAACTTTAAGTCAAGTTTAATGTCAGCATAAAGTATCACCATCAACTATAAGTCCAGTTTAATGTCGACATAAAGTGACCATCATCAACTTTAAGTCAAGTTTAATGTCAGCATAAAGTATCACCATCCACTATAAGTCGACATAAAGTGACCACCAACAACTTTAAGTTTAGTTTAATGTCGACATAAAGTGACCACCAACAACTGTAAGTTTAGTTTAATGTAAACATAAAGTGACCGCCATCAACTATAAGTCTAGTTTAATGTCAACATAAAGTGACCACCATCAACTATAAGTCTAGTTTGTCGACATAAAGTGACTGCCATCAACTATAAGTCTAGTTTAATGTCAACATAAAGTATCATCATCAACAAAAGGTCTAGTATTACGTTGGTCATCAAGTGAAGGACCCTTTACAAGAAGAATTGGCGTCTTGGCAAGGATGAACACACAGAATCATTGTCATCACCTTTAGTTTTTGTCTATTTCAACACCAAGAATGATTATTTGTATGTCTCCCATATCAAGGCACTGATGTCGACATTAAGCACCGTGACTAGGTCAGAAGACATTAATGGCCTCCATCTTTGATTTGCAGTTGAAAGCACTTTGTGTTTATGGTCCTTTCTTCCTTTGTGAGAGAGCCTCCTTGATAAATCTTTAGCCGCTCACACAGAAATGTATCTGTCATTTGTTCTAAAATATGGATTTCTTCCGTGTGGTTTGGAAACAATCATGGCTGTGTTACTACCCCTGGGCAATGGTTCATCAGATGTCAGAAAACCCACACCAGCTGCATGTCAACTTGTGTCATTTGACAAAGGTTTGTCTTTTTGTTTGTTGTTTAACGCCGCACTCAGCAATATTCGAGGTACATGACAGCGGTCTGTAAAATAATCGATTCTGTACCAGGCAATCCTGTGATAGACATCATGAGTATCGATCCACACAATTGGGATCATTGACATGCATCAACCAAGTCAGCGAGCCTGACCACCCGATCCCGTTAGTCACCTCTTACGACAAGCATAGTCGCCTTTTACGGGAAGCATTGGTTGCTGAAGACCTAATCTAACCCGTATCTTCACGGGTTGGAACTCTGGTAGGAAAGTGGTCTAATGCGTCAACATAGCTGCTTGGATTTGTTGATTGTGGGTTCAAATCCCTAATTTGCCCTTATCATGGCATCTTCCCAAGGCAAGGGAGTTAACTGACTGTAACTAGGCTGGAGTTATTTCCCTTCTATGTCCCTCCTAATGACCAATCAGATTCCAACTCTGATTTGACATCCAATGCTTCAAACAAAATGGCAGCACCCAGGGAAGACGATCTGAAAAATAATCAAGATCTATATTTAATAAAATGGATCTTATGTGGCTAAGTGCATCAAATTACATGAGCACCTTGATTAAGAACATAAAGAGATTTGGAAAATATCTGTTCAGGCTAAGTTGACACGTACACATGCTTTGCAAATCCTGCAATCAACTGAAATGTGCACGGCAGTTTACGAACTAGATGTTGAGTTTGTTAAATGATTTTGATTGGATCGTGCATAGACTCATTAGTCCAGCCAAAGTATAACTCCATAACTGCAGCCAAGTTGGGCAAGAGTGTAAACCGGACTTATATAGTCAGTTAACTCCCTTGCCTCAGGAAGATGGAATCATGTATGAGTGAGTGAGTGAGTTGGGTTTAACGCCGCTTTTAACAGTATTCCAGTTATATCACGGCGTGTCAGCTTAATGTGGGAGGAAAGCCCGAAGTGATGCAGGTGTTAGACGCAATTCTCTGTGCAGAGTGGCGTTCCTTGGGCATGCCAGAAACCTATGATTGTGGGTTCGAATCCCGCTTCGCCCCAATTTTGTTTCTAGGTTTGTCAGCACTATACCTGTTTCACCGAAGTGGTAAACGTCTAACACCTGCATCACTTCGGGCTTTCCTCCCACATTAAGCTGACACGCCGTGATATAGCTGGAATACTGTTAAAAGCTGCGTTAAACCCAACTCACTCACTCACTTGTCTGCACCATATCCTCATGGGTAGTATGTCACTTTTGTTTTCCTTCTTTATATACTCACTAAGGCTTATATCAGCTTAATGTTATCATATAAATTTCCAAATAACAACAATATTGTAAATGGATTGTCTATCCGTATGTATTTTGTTTGGTAATAAGTGTCATTTGATGTTGGAGTTTTGAGCTGAACTCAAGTTGGAAAACCAAATCTCCTTTTCTCCCAGAAACTGCTGAACAAAATGTCCTACAACTTAGTGTGGATGGTGTTGAATTTATAGGAGTTGAGTTGACAACTTGATGACTTTTTGATAAATTCAGTTTCTCTGAGAACAATTGAAAAAAAATTCAAAATTTGAATGATTGCAGGAATCAAATGTGGTCACAGATGTACCACACAAAAGGCTAACACTTTGACCATTGTACTATTTTTCCATCCTTAAACAGCTGTCAGTTTTGTGATGAAGCAACGCTTCATCAAGTTCACAAATTTGAATTAATAACTGAATAATTTCTGTCAGTATGTTCTTTTAGAATGAATCAGGTGAGCTTCAGTGTTTCTAATAGAATTCCTTCCAGAAGAGTTTTTACAGTTGTAATTCCAAAAGGCAGATGTAACAGGGTGTGGAGCCATCCCACAGATGACATCCTTACCTTGTCAGCTTGCAAGCATGTTCAAACTAATTTTGAGCCAAATAAGTCGTACCATGCGGCCCGGGACGTACCTTCTGTTGATGGGGGAGTATGTAGGGCGTGGAGCCATCCCACAGATGACATCCTTACCTTGTCAGCTTGCAAGCATGTTCATACTAATTTTGAGCCAAATAAGTCTCAGTACCCTACCATGGGGCCCGGGATGTGCCTTCTGTTGATGGGGGAGTATGTAGGGCGTGGAGCCATCCCACAGATGACATCCTTACCTTGTAGGCTTTCTGACGGGGTTAACCTCTTTGGTCATGTGGACAAGGTATCCGACTTTAAAACAGAAGGTCCATGGTTAGAATCCCATCACAGGATTTTATGGCAGCACAGTTTATAAGGTCCGATTCTATTTGGTTAAAATGATTGAACCCCTAAGTTTTTGGTGCTCTTATTGTCTCCCATTAGATGATAAAAGGAATAAACTACTGGCATTATCCGTTACATAATGTATTGCCTGGGTTACATAAATGTGCACTCCTTAATGTCCATGAGATCAAAACAGCTTGTTGTCACCCATTAACAAAGTTGTTATTGCTCGCTGGAATCTCATGCCTGATCTGTCCCAGCGTGTATTTATAACAGAGCTGGAGTAGACTCATTATTGTTTTATTACAAGGAGCGTTATGTCTCTGTTGTGGGGAACATTTTTTCACTGAGGCATCAATTCTTGATACTCCCTGTCAGGCACATGCTACAATCAAATACTACAGTCTTATCGAGGCTACAGTTCGATGCTACATTCACATGCTACAGTCTAGTGCTACAGTCACATGCTAGTCATGTGCTACTGTCATATGTTACAGTTACATGCTACAGTCACATGCTTCAGTCTAGTGCTACAGTCATATGCTACAGTTACATGATGCAGTCACATGCTACAGTCTTGTGCTACAGTCATATGCTACAGTCATGTGCTATAGTCACATGCTACAGTCACATGCTACAGTCCAGTGTTACAGTCTAGTGCTGCAGTCAAATGCTACAGTCTTTTGCTAGAGTCATATGCTACAGTCTAGTGCTACAGTCACATGCTACAGTCTTGTACTATAGTCACATGCTACTGTCTAGTGCTACAGTCATATGCTACAGTCCAGTGTTACAGTCATGCGCTACAGTCATATGCTACAGTCTAGTGCTACAGTGACATGCTACAGTCTTGTACTACAGTCACATGCTACAGTCATGTGCTATAGTCACATGCTACAGTCTTGTATTATAGTCACATGCTACTGTCTAGTGCTACAGTCACATGCTACAGTCTAGTACTACAGTCACATGCTACAGTTAAGTGCTACAGTTTTGTACTACAGTCATATGCTACAATCACAGTGATGTAATACAGTCACATGTTATATGCAAAGAGTGACGGCGGCTTTTCCAAACTAACTTTAAATGAAAACAGTTTCCTACTGAGGCCAAACATATGCATGCTTATTAACAGATTACTTCTGCATGATCATGGTTCCCAACCAAGCATCAGTGAGCCTAATGGCTCAGACCTGTGGCTATTACCTCAGGCTTGTGGAGTCTATGAGAACCGTGTGTGTGAATATTGCCATGTCTTTGCTATGTACTTCCTTCCATTAGAAGACCCATTTGGAAAATTGATGCTTTTGTTGTAATCACGTCACACTGGTCCATAACCTCGTCAATGGTCCATAGCCTCACCCTCGATGAGATTTTAATGAAACAAAGTGTTTGAGTTTATTGTTGAGGTAATGGTTAGTTTGGCGCCATTCACCCCATCACATCGTCGCATAGATCGAATATGTAGAATTCACCTTATGACTTAACCAGTGATATTGATTGTCTCTGGCAGATGATCTCTCTTGGACTGATGGCTATTGGCATCCTGTGCTGGTATTGTCAACCTTTTACAAGAGCTCACTTCAGAAAGACCGATTTTGGTTCCGTTACATATGTCAGGCAGATGGTGGAGCAGAAGCGTTATAAGATCAGAGGGTTATCGTTAATTACAGGCCAGGTATTCAGGAAACAATCTCTGCATGTTTAATCACGATGAATGTATCGCTACTCAATAGGACCGTCACCTGTGTGGTAATGTGTTTGTCAAGCCGGACAAAGTGTCTTCAGTTATTGGTACAATCACTTTGATCGTCCCTTGACTTGATCCTGATTGCTTTCTTTGTCTATTGTCCTAGGTTTCTTCTCTCATTCACATCTGGAAGTGACAGTTTAAGGACTAAATAGGAAATAGATTTCTTCAAGCAGTTGTTGCCCTTGGAATTCTAAGGAGGTGTCGTGATCTATCCACGATCTGTTCCATTGTTTTCTCAACGCAGTTTTTTCAATTTTGAACAGCGAGTCAACATTCAATGCAGAAACCATGAAGAATGGTTCCACTCGCACCATCTAGGTCTTCCACAAGGATCACCATAATTGAACTGCAAATCGTAGGCCATGTAAAAGCGTAATTTATCTGACAAATAGGAAGACGTCGGAGGGCAAATGGATCAATTTTAAGTTTAATGTCACCAAGATGGAGATATGGCCAAGCATTAGTGAGTGTGTTTGCATAGTGTAACAAGATCTATGGGGAAATAAGATTTTGTTCAGAAACTATTGGACTATTGGAAAATATGAAGGTATTTGGTATTTTAGTTTCATAGATGATGTGCATTCTGCTGGTTAGGTGTTGTTAAGTGTGATCACATTCCAGGGAATAGACCCCTGATATCTAATCTCACCACAAGCACATGTAAATCATATCAATAGACTCCGTATTGTTCAGACTGCAAGGAATATATCGTATCGCAACAGATGTATTACACTGCTTAATGTCATATCTTGTGGTTAAAAATCAATTCTATTTAATAGAGATAAAATACCATGTCAGTAACAAGCCCGAACGTAATGTATGTCTGCATTCATGATTTAAGTTACTGTTTGTTTTCATAACAACATTCTTTGAAGCATTTTTTGTGTGTTGCAACTGCTATTCAACAATAAAGTATCTTTCGTACCACCGTGGAGGGAAAGCCGTACAGTTGAGCAAGTATGGAATGACTGCAATGTTCCAGTTGCAAGAAAAGGTTCATGTTTTTTGAGTGTGGTTGATACAGTTCTTGGTGAAATGACAATAAAAACAATTGCTCTGACATTTTTTAGCCAGTAAGCATATTCCATTACCTAAAAGAAAAGTTTTCATCTGGTGTGCATTCTTACTTGGAGGAGTTCCAGTGCTTGTTTCAAGAAAATATTTATCCTGTTATAAGAAGGGTGCTAATTTGGCATTCAGAATCCGATTTCTTCTCTGTCACTCTCTGTGGGGATTCTTGTGTATGTTTTCAGTTGTGTCATTCAATGTCATCCCAGTTATTCCTGAGTTTGGTAGATCCCGATGACTGTCTGTTTATTCATGCTGTATAACTTTAAGATGCGATCCTAAATATTTGGTTTAATTTCTGGCATTAAGAACTTGTTAAGTTTGGCTGAATAAGAAAAGGAAGTTGGACTTTATCAAAAGGATCTTTCTCCACATCTTCTCAGTAGGCCGTCTCACCGCAGAAGGTGTGCAATCAGAGTGGATTACTTTGCATAAAATGTCTTTTCTCTTGGGACATCAGTATTCTTGCTTTCAACTGGACTGGTTGGCCAGACAGGGGGTAATAGGATTTTATGTATGTCACTGAAAACAATTCTGCTGGACATCAAGTAGTTATTTGCAATTCTGGATTGTTTTTATGAGATCAAAATGAAAACATGAAAAATCAAGAAATATATTGGTGAATATTGGTTTATTTAGCTACAAAAAGGTGGGAAATGTTTTGACTAGGAAATTGTTGGATAAATTGATAGAACTGGACAAGTCCCTGAAGCTGTGATCTCCAAGACATCCAGGAACTGTGGAAATGGCCTGTAAAAGGATTACCTGCATTAAAGATGTCCCAACTAAATGTTGGGGGACAATGGAGCCCTGCATTGGAGAGCAGGTAGGTGATATATAAATACTTATAGATGCATAGAGGAGGTAGGTGATATATAAATACTTATAGATGCATAGAAGAGGTAGGTGATATATAAATACTTATAGATGCATAGAAGAGGTAGGTGATATATAAATACTTATAGATGCATAGAAGAGGGAGGTGATATATAAATACTTATAGATGCATAGAAGAGGGAGGTGATATATAAATACTTATAGATGCATAGAAGAGGGAGGTGATATATAAATACTTATAGATGCTTAGAGGAGGTAGGTGATATATAAATACTTATAGATGCATAGAAGAGGTAGGTGATATATAAATACTTATAGATGCATAGAAGAGGTAGGTGATATATAAATACTTATAGATGCATAGAAGAGGGAGGTGATATATAAATACTTATAGATGCATAGAAGAGGGAGGTGATATATAAATACTTATAGATGCATAGAAGAGGGAGGTGATATATAAATACTTATAGATGCATAGAAGAGGGAGGTGATATATAAATACTTATAGATGTATAGAGGAGGTAGGTGATATATAAATACTTATAGATGTATAGAGGAGGTGGGTGATATATAAATACTTATAGATGCATAGAGGAGGTGGGTGATATATAAATACTTATAGATGTATAGAGGAGGTAGGTAATATATAAATACATAAAGATGCATAGAAGAGGTAGGTGATATATAAATACTTATAGATGCATAGAGGAGGTAGGTGATATACAAATACTAATAGATGCATAGAGGAGGTAGGTGATATATAAATACTAAAAGATGCATATAGGAGGTGGGTGATATATAAATACTTAAAGATGTATAGTGGAGGTGGGTGATATATAAATACTTCAAGATGCATAGAGGAGGTGGGTGATATATAAATACTTAAAGATGCATAGAGGAGGTAGGTGATATATAAATACTTACAGATGCATAGAAGAGATAGGTGATATATAAATACTTAAAGATGCATAGAGGAGGTAGGTGATATATAAATACTTATAGATGCATAGAGCAGGTAGGTGATATATAAATACATATAGATGCATAGAGCAGGTAGGTGATATATAAATACTTAAAGATGCATAGAAGAGATAGGTGATATGAAAATACTTAAAAATGCATAGAGGAGGTAGGTGATATATAAATACATATAGATGCATTGAGGAGGTGGATGATATATAAATACTTAAATATGCATAGAGGAGGTAGGTGATATATAAATACTTAAAGATGCAAAGAGGAGGTAGGTGATATATAAATACTTCAAGATGCATAGAAGAGGTGGGTGATATATAAATACTTAAAGATGCATAGAGGAGGTAGGTGATATATAAATACATATAGATGCATTGAGGAGGTGGGTGATATATAAATACTTAAATATGCATAGAGGAGGTGGGTGATATATAAATACTTAAATATGCATAGAGGAGGTGGGTGATATATGAATACTTATAGATGTATTGAGGAGGTAGGTGATATATAAATACTTAAAGATGCATAGAAGAGGTAGGTGATATATAAATACATATAGATGCATAGAGGAGGTGGCATGGGTGATATATAAATACATATAGATGCATAGAGGAGGTAGGTGATATATAAATACTTATAGATGCATAGAGGAGGTAGGTGATCTATAAATACATATAGATGCATAGAGGAGGTGGGTGACATATAAATACTTATAAATGCATAGAGGAGGTAGGTGATATATAAATACTTATAGATGTATGGAGGAGGTAGGTGATATATAAATAGTCATAGATGCATAGAGGAGGTAGGTGATGTATAAATACTTATAGATGTATAGAGGAGGTTGGTGATATATAAATACTTAAAGATGCATAGAAGAGGTAGGTGATATATAAATACTTATAGATGCATAGAGGAGGTAGGTGATATATAAATACTTATAGATCCATAGAGGAGGTAGGTGATATATAATACTCATAGATGCATAGAGGAGGTTGGTGATATATAAATACTTATAGATGTATAGAGGAGGTTGGTGATATATAAATACTTATAGATGCATAGAGCAGGTGGGTGATATATAAATACTTATAGATGCATAGAAGGGGTAGGTGATATATAAATACATATAGATGCATAGAGGAGGTAGGTGATATATAAATACTTATAGATGCATAGAGGAGGTAGGTGATATATAAATACTTATAGATGTATGGAGGAGGTAGGTGATATATAAATACTCATAGATGCATAGAGGAGGTAGGTGATATATAAATACTTATAGATGTATGGAGGAGGTAGGTGATATATAAATACTTATAGATGCATAGAGGAGGTAGGTGATATATAAATACTCATAGATGCATAGAGGAGGTAGGTGATATATAAATACTTATAGATGTATAGAGGAGGTTGGTGATATATAAATACTTATAGATGCATAGAGCAGGTGGGTGATATTTAAATACTTAAAGATGCAAAGAGGAGGTGGGTATAAATACTTATAGAAAAAAAGAAAATTAATAGAAGCAGTCGACATTCGCAGTAACAAACCATCAATCAACAGAGATCAAGGCTATTGCATCCTATCCACCAACTGTGAAGTCATTAAGCAATCATCATCCCACCTGTGTACACTTTATCTTGCCTAATTCCCTTCCTGTTTTTTTGTTTCCTCATCATGTGTTCTCTGTCCATCATGTTGTTACAGCATTATCCTTCTGTTGTTATTAGTTAACTTACTCATGTTAATCTCTCTCATATATGCAATTGTTGTTACTGTTAATCCTCCACCTACTATACATATTCTGTACCATGTTCATTATTCGGCCTTGCTTGACTACGGTACAAGGCTCTATGCTGAAACATGGCCTTTCCATTAAATAATGTCTACTTTGTCACCCATCTGTGCTACTTAATAAAATAAATTAGAATTAATTAAGGGAGAATATATGGATGTCGGCTTCTTTATTATGAGGAACATTACGTTTCGGAGGACATATATGTTTCTCCTTCATCAGGTGAATGAATGAGTCAGCATATACTCCGAAATGCTGTGTTCCTCATAATAAAGATGTTGACATCCATATATTCTCTTCCTCATGTGTGTCACTTCTAAATGCCTTTCAAAGACCTAGAATTAATTAATTAAAATAAAAGTGGCAAAACTCCTTCCGTAATTTTGAGAAATCTCTCCTTAAAGCAAAATCGTTTTCAGTTCTGATTGTATCGTAAGCATGTGCTGTTGTTTTTTCACTTTTTTAAGAACCACTCTCAAATAGTGATGACATGTAGTTTGCAAAAAGGCGAGCATATACTGCCAAAGTGATAACACCTGTCACAAATACATGCAAAGACAAGTCAATTGCTGAAAATTCTAAGTGGTGGATGAATAAATGAAATTAATTATGTTACCCAATTTATCAACATTTTCAATGAACTGTCAATTGTACCTATCAGAGACACATCCTTTACAATTAAACCAATCATAAGTGCAAAAATAATTTGACACGAAAAACAACAAGTGGTCTTATATATATTGTTGATGGCGCTCAGGATGAGAATAAGTAATGTTGAAAATGATGGCCGTTGTGAATACAGTGTTTCCTCATTATTGCGCCCTTCAATACAGCGCTAACTCGGTTATAGCGCGTGGTAAAGCATGGCTTCCAAAATTTACTCAAGTTTTACCAAAGACACGATGTTTTCCCCCATCTCAGAAAACATTATCAGCTGATCACCGCGATCACATAACACCAGAAATACCAGTCAACAAATCTGAACCGAAGTATGAATCCTATTATTATAATATCTGGTAATAAAAAAAAGATGTTCATTGTTTATCTGGACTAATGTTGCAATATATATATTTTAATTAAATTTAAAATTTCATTCAATTATTAGATTCTATAATAATGTTTACAATAATTTCGGCGAAATTGTATGCAAAGTGATCGGTAGATCGCACAACTCACCGTTATTAACAGCAACCACGGTCAGATTACCGCTACTGACGCCTTTGAAACGAACTTTAGTTGCAAGAGAATGGATACACATAACATAAATGCCGTACCATGACTCGCTAAAAGTCATATTTGAGGCAGTTTGACTATTAAATGTCAACATATCGTTTTCGCTATCAAAATACATATAGCGTGGTAAGTCCCTACGGTGATTGGTCAAAATTGTTTCATACGTCCAAAAATATCCTGCATACAATCTGTACCAAAGGGCTACGCTTGTCGTTCTTATAATTTTAAGTATATATGGTGGAAGCTGCAACTAAAATAACACGATATTGGAATATATTATTCCTGATAAAATAAAAGAATACCTTAGAGAACAGGAAATACATTTTAAATGGTAAATCATCATGTCTAGTGATGTTTTATATCAAATTTCATTCTTATATTGACCAAGTTTGCTGATTATCTATAACGCTCACCAATTAATTGGAACCCGAAGGTAGCGTTGTAGCGAGGGATCGCTGTATACCTAACTTTTTAGGTCAAGTGATTAACCAAATTATATTTCGCATGTTTCTGGTACAATTTGAAATGGCTCGATCTTGAATCTCTCGTGTGGGTCCAGCATCATTCATCTGAAGATGTTTGCGTCTGTATATATTGATATGTGAGATAGAACTACCATATCAACGTAATAAGCGCCCCGCTCTAATAAGCGCCCACGGCGATATTTGCTAATATATTGGCTAGTGAACAATCCCAATTAGCACCCCTCCCGATTGATCAATGTACACAAGACTTATTTATTCGTGTATAATACGTGTGTTATATGCATCCTTAATTGTGGGAAATTAGATTCTGGAAAAATACATCTGTCGTATATAAACATTTCAGGCTGTCGGCATAAACCACGAAATTTACGATCTTTTAACATTGTTTTTCACCAAGTAATATTCTAACTTTGAGAGCGCCCTGGGCGCTTATTATGTCGAATACGGTATTTGCAATTCAGCAGTCTACAATATCTGTAAGCAGTCAAGTTCCGTGTAATCTGTATGCAATGAAGGTCTTGTGTGCTCACAGTCAATATGCCATATGATGTGAAAATCTTACCAAACCTAGTGGGTGAGTTGGTTTCATGCCACTTTTAACAGTATTACAGTTATATCGAGGCGCGTCAGCTTAATGTGGGAGGAAAGCCCAAAGTGATGCAGGTCTTAGACGTTTACCACTTTGGTGAAACCCTTGAGCACGGGTATGGTGCTGACAAACCTAGAAACATAATCGGGGCGAACCGGGATTCGAACCCACAATCATAGGTTTCTGGCGTGGCCAGGGCACGCGACACCTTAGAAGATTGGGCCACCTGTGCCCCCCTACCAAACCAAGATCCCTGAAGATGTTCCCAAGGATGTTTTTTGTTAACTTTGTCGATTATCTATAGTCTGCTTTTATGAAATTGTTCATGTCTAATTTTACACCATGACAGGACCACTCCGTGGACTAGTGGTAGAGCATCCAGACATTCCAAAAGATGTTAAAAGATGGTACTTGTTGTTACCCTGCCTGGTACTCGGCATTAAGGGGATAAAAGAAGGACTGGTTGGCTCGGAGTCAATGTACTGTGTCTGAGGGGGTATTCATGTTAAACTGCGCTATAAAAATGCCTGGGCCATATACCTGGGAAAGGGCCTCTCTACATTAACAAGCATACAAACTCCTTTTGCCACCATGACCATAACACGAGATGCACAGTAAAGCAGTGTGCATGGAAAAGGAAATAACTGTGTGCTATGTTGGATCGCATTGTTTTTAAGTACCGGGTATTAGGATTTTTTTATTTTTTAAAAAAAATGTAAATAAAAACAAAACATGCGGCTGACTTTATGATGATGTGGGCAGTGCCTGAGAACCAAGACTATTTTTTAGCCACATTTATCATACAATAAAACATGGCAGGGAGAATAAACCATGAGGGGCCACAGCTCCTAGTGGTTTATTCTCCCTGCAGTGTTTTATTATATGACAACAATAACCATGAGTCGTTTATTTCTTATATGAGATACCAACATAGTGTACAGCCCCTTTAAGGATGATGACTGTACAAGCTTTAAAGATATTTACCCAAAATTTAGTAATGATGACTCCCTGAATACAATCCGATCATGGAAGTGTCGGACAAGTCCATTTTTCAACCAGGTAGGTTAAGCTTGGTCTGTACCGTATAATCTCACAGTCCTCACGTCGATTACCTGTACTGTTTCCCTCCTAATACTGATTGTTATATCGCTCCCACTTTTGGATGCGATCATTCAGCCACTGCAGTTATCTGAATAGCCTAGCTTCAACTATGAGGCACAACTCACTAGACACTTCCCTCTCTAAAATAACGTCATCCAATATATGACGTCATTAACTTGTGAGCACTTTTTCAAATCTCCAGAAAGGATGTCATGATTGAAAAATGTTTTATCGTGAAATAAACCATGCTTCGTTCTTCATTGTTTTTTGCTATTTATTGCGTATATCTTATTTAGTAAAACAGACGGGCCTGTGAATTTTGAAAAATGGACAAACTTGAGACACACTTCAATAAAGAAGTTGGTGTTATTTATACCATATTCGACGTAATAAGCGCATGAGCGCTCTCAAAATTAGAAATAGGGGCTCTTATTTGAATATTATTTTGGTGAGAAAAAGCACAGTTGAAACATAAATTTCATGGTTTATGCCGTCAGCCTGAAATGTTTATGTATGACAGATATATTTTTCCAGAATTTAATTGCCCATAATTACCGGGCATATTATACTGGTAAGGGTGCATATGACACACGAGTGCATATCATATGCGAATAATTAAGTCTTGTGTAGATGATCAATCCAAAGGGGTGCGAATTGGGATTGTTCACTAGCCAATATATTAGCAAATATCTCTGTGGGCGCTTATTAGAGCGGGGTGCTTATTACGTCGATTACGGTAAGTGAAACATACAATGAATGACTCTGGCCTTATCTAAAAACACATGAATCCGAAGACAGTTAGTCGCAGTTCTGCTCCTCATAGCCTTAACTCTGAAAATTTTATTTTTTCATTCATCGTCCTTATAAACACAATATATGATTACATGATTACAGCTATCAGAGGGGAAGGTTATTTGTCTAGTGTGGTTTTCATAAATATGCCAGTGTTCTCTTGCTAACAGAGGACGGAAACCACATGTGTGATGTTGTTTTATCCCATCTCAACGTTTGCGATGACCGAGAGCACTGAATGTTTGTATTATAGCATGGCAAATCATGTGGATGTTTTCTGTGCCAACACTTCAATTTGATAATCATTACATTCGCATTTTAGGGAAATATGAATGTGAAATCTTTGAGAAAATAATTAAACTAGGAACTACATCTATCTGTAGAACAAGACAAGATAATGTTTCAATATGTTGTGTGTTTAGCATGAATGGGTTCACTGTTCTACATGTAGCCCATGTATGTTTAGTTAAAGAGAGTTTATAAATTTTTCTGATTGTTTGTTGGAGTTTCTTCTTTCTGGAACAACCTGCCGCCTTGTTTCTGGTCATGGTGACCCTTGAGCAAATGGCTTCCTCCTTGTCTTTTGTCACTGTGAGTGAGTATGGTTTAACGCCGCTTTAAACAATATTCCAGCAAATATTATCACAGCGTGGGACACCAGAAATGGGCTTCACATTGTACCCAGTTGGAGTATCGAGCCCTCGCCTTCACAATTTACATTTGTCAGAGGAGTACGTAAAGTATGTGTGATCTAGACTACCAGTTGTCAGACTCTCGTTTTGTGGAAGCCTCAGTGGCTGAGTGGGTTAGATCGCTGACTTTGTGTGCTGGCGATTAGGTGCCTCACTCTGGCAGTGTTGGTTCGAATCCTGGATGGGGCTTAACCTAAAGTACTAGAATCTGTACTTTAAGAGCTATCCCTAATATAACATTTGTTACATTTGACCACTTTCTAAAATGGCATGGTGTATTTAAAGAATACTGTTGTTTGATTCAAGAGTTACCCATAAATGCAGGGAGTTGTACCGTGAAGATCCTATGGGATAGAATTAGTCTTCAGCAACCTATGCTGGTTGTAAGGGCCACTAACTGGACCTGGTTCATGCATGTCATCCTGTCCCAATTGTGTAGATCGATGCTCATGATGACAGTCACTTGATAAAGAAACAAACAAAAACAAACAAACAAAGTATTACACTGCAGGAGAAATATGGAGATGTCAAACCAGTGGTTGACAGAATGAGCACCGATCATCACAAGCACATATCAGCATGAAGGTATGGGGAAATAATCTTTCCCTGAAACAAGCATGGGAGATTTGATTTTTACTATTTATTTATAGATTGATTGATTTGCTATTCATGATTGATTGCAATTGATTACAATTCATTGACTGATTAATCAAATGAATTATCAATCACATTATCAAAAAATGATAGTCAGGAGTGTGTTGTTTGAGTGTCAAGTAGCATAATTCTATTTGTCAAAGAACTACTTGGAATACTGGTAAAAGTGTTATAAAACCTCACTCACTCACTCACTACAGTCTCCGGTTGTCTTGAACTGGGAGTCCGAAGTATCCAAATTAAGCATTAAATTTCTCTAATGAATGGAACAGTTCAAAATGAAAAAAATAATGTCAACACACCCTTACTCGCCAAACTTTCAACTCTAAACTCACGTCACACACTGACCTCACTGTGATTGACCCAATTACATAAAAGGCAGGATGCTTTCTAACGACATCCCAATATCCAATGATGCCAAACAAGCACACCTAAAATCAAAGGTAGAAGCTGATTACTGTAGACACATCGGCTAGTGAAGATTTCTACTTTGATTGCTGTTGACACTTGAAAACTGAGAAATGTGTCAAACGGATTACAAAATGAATTAAAAGTATATTTAATATTTCAAATATATGAATAAATTATTTAAAATACTATTACATGTATGTTATTATCTGTTCAAAGTGATTAACTTTGAAACCAAAGACAACTAGATTGCACGTAATAATCTTCATAACATGATGTTTGGTTTTTGTAATTCACTTTGTCTCAAACACCGGATGTCATATTTTTTTTAGATTCCCATAATCGTGACACAATGTGGATCGACAGTTCTCCAAGGCTGTGCAAGCAGTTCAGAAACAATAGGGATGGTTGCTTTTCAGGGGATGGTTTCTGCAACATTTCTTTCCAATCGCGTTGAGATCATATGTTGAGATCATGTGAACCAATCAGATCTCATCATTCAGACAGGGGGCACAGGTGGCCCAGTCGTCTAAGGTGCCGCGATTCGCTGTGCAGCGTTGCGTCCCTTGGGCACGCCAGAAACCTATGATTATGGGTTCGAATCCTGGTTCGCCCCGATTATGTTTCTAGGTTTGTCAGCACCATACCCGTGCTCGTGGGTTTCACCGAAGTGGTAAACGTCTGAGACCTGCATCACTTCGGGCTTTCCTCTCACATTAAGCTGACACGCTGTGATATAACTGGAATACTGTTAAAAGCAGCGATAAACCCAACTCACTCACTCAAATCACGTGACGATCTGCCTTACCTGAAATGAGCCAAGATTATCAAGTAACTATGAGTCGACTGTAAGCATGTAGTTGTAAGGACAGGCCTGCCTAGAGTTTGTCAGTAGATGATGCTTAGGTTGTAGAGACGCTCATTGCACATGCATCCTCATCATCTGAGCTGTTACAGGTGGCAGTTGGTCCTTACCACAAAGAAAGGAAATAATACACTTGGCAAGACTGATAAATTTCTTTCCTTTTCACATTTCCATGATTGCTTGCAACCCTTGATGATAATGAGAGCTAGACAAATTAGTTTTCCAGGGTAACAACATAGAAAAATGGAGGGACAATAATCAATTTATCATATAATGGGTAGGTTTCTTGGCAGGATAAAGCCAACAGATGAAAACGATATCCATTGGGGTTATATGCAGATAGAGATGCAAATATCAAAGGTCAAGTAGCATAGTCGCCCTTGTCCTTCGACAATTGAGTCAGAATTAATCATCGGGAATCTGGAGAAACTACTGGGATAATTGCTATCATTATCAAAAGAACAGTCTAATGTACTGAGAATCAGTGTCTAACTGTGATGTAGCCAAGGCATTTTGCAACTTTGGAGATATAAATTGCAAAACAGTTTTGTGAGGGCACTAGGCCTAGCCAAGCGGGATCAGTAGCCATATCTGTGCTTGTAGACCTCTTTGGCTTAGAACCTTTTCCACAAATTAAAACATTTGGATTTGGCCGAAATATGTTTGAATCGTTACCTTGTTTCGTTTTGTTGCTGTGTGAACATCTGTCTTCACTTCGTAACGTTATGACAGGACAGGCCGACTGTCAACAACATCTGACTGTGTCTGTGACGTCTCATAGACTAGGGTTAGAGTAACTTCGCTTTGATAAAGAGCAGTTACTCTATCGGACAGACCGATGGATTGCCGTGAAAGGCAAGTAAAAAAAATTTGTGTACCCAATTGTTGTTTTGCATATATGTAGTTACCCCACTCTATAAGAAACATGATTCAGTTGGAACCATATTGGCTACTGTTACTGTCCGTCTTACACATCACCTAACCTTTTCGCTAAATACACTTTTTATTCCTAAAACAGGATATTTATCATCCCCATACTCACTTGCAATATCACCTCTATCAATATGTTTTTTACTGATACAAATCATGATTGATGAAAGGTTTGGATGCAATATTTGTGAAAATGTATGTTTATAGTTGAGTTTTGTTTGTTTGGTTGATGCCACACACATCAAAAGCAATATGATGGTGATCTGTAAGCAGTTTACAATCCAGTGAGTGATATCATGAGCATCATTCCACGCAACTGAGATACAGGGATATGCATCAACTTATATTAGTCACTGAGACTGCCCACCCTATCTCATTAGTTGCATCTTATGACAAGCATAGTTTGTGGCTGGGACCTATTCTAACCCGGAATCACAACGTGTCTCTACAGTGATGAATCTAACATGGACAGAGCTCTGATTACCTCTCAAGTAAATCTTAGCGGAAACATCTCTCTGCCATGGAGGAAAGGTAGATCAGTGGCTAGATAGGTAACTTGTAGAAACTCCTCTCTGGAGGAAAGGTAGATCAGAGGCTAGATAGGTAACTAGTAGAAACTCCTCTCTGTCATGGAGGAAAGGTAGATCAGTGGCTAGATAGGTAACTAGTAGAAACTCCTCTCTGCCATGGAGAAAGGGTAGATCAGAGGCTAGATAGGTAACTAGTAGAAACTCCTCTCTGCCATGGAGGAAAGGTAGATCAGAGGCTAGATAGGTAACTAGTAGAATCTTCTCTCTGCCATGGAGGAAAGGTAGATCAGTGGCTAGATAGGTAACTAGTAGAAACTCCTCTCTGCCATGGAGAAAGGGTAGATCAGAGGCTAGATAGGTAACTAGTAGAAACTCCTCTCTGTCATGGAGGAAAGGTAGATCAGTGGCTAGATAGGTAACTTGTAGAAACTCCTCTCTGGAGGAAAGGTAGATCAGTGGCTAGATAGGTAACAAGTAGAAACTCCTCTCTGGAGGAAAGGTAGATCAGTGGCTTGATAGGTAACTAGTAGAAACTCCTCTCTGTCATGGAGGAAAGGTAGATCAGTGGCTAGATAGGTAACTAGTAGAAACTCCTCTCTGCCATGGAGAAAGGGTAGATCAGAGGCTAGATAGGTAACTAGTAGAAACTCCTCTCTGTCATGGAGGAAAGGTAGATCAGAGGCTAGATAGGTAACTAGTAGAATCTTCTCTCTGCCATGGAGGAAAGGTAGATCAGAGGCTAGATAGGTAACTAGTAGAAACTCCTCTCTGGAGGAAAGGTAGATCAGTGGCTAGATAGGTAACTAGTAGAAACTCCTCTCTGTCATGGAGGAAAGGTAGATCAGAGGCTAGATAGGTAACTTGTAGAAACTCCTCTCTGTCATGGAGGAAAGGTAGATCAGTGGCTAGATAGGTAACTAGTAGAAACTCCTCTCTGCCATGGAGGAAAGGTAGATCAGAGGCTAGATAGGTAACTAGTAGAAACTCCTCTCTGCCATGGAGAAAGGGTAGATCAGAGGCTAGATAGGTAACTAGTAGAAACTCCTCTCTGTCATGGAGGAAAGGTAGATCAGAGGCTAGATAGGTAACTAGTAGAATCTTCTCTCTGCCATGGAGGAAAGGTAGATCAGTGGCTAGATAGGTAACTTGTAGAAACTCCTCTCTGGAGGAAAGGTAGATCAGTGGCTAGATAGGTAACTAGTAGAAACTCCTCTCTGCCATGGAGAAAGGGTAGATCAGTGGCTAGATAGGTAACTAGTAGAAACTCCTCTCTGCCATGGAGGAAAGGTAGATCAGTGGCTAGATAGGTAACTAGTAGAATCTTCTCTCTGGAGGAAAGGTAGATCAGTGGCTAGATAGGTAACTAGTAGAATCTTCTCTCTGCCATGGAGAAAGGGTAGATCAGTGGCTAGATAGGTAACTCGTAGAAACTCCTCTCTGTCATGGAGGAAAGGTAGATCAGAGGCTAGATAGGTAAACTAGTGAGTGAGTGTGTTTGGTGTTACACCGCTTTTAGCAATATTCCAGCAATATCACGGCGGCGGACACCAGAAATGGCCTTCACACATTGTACCCATGTTGGGAATCAAACCAGGGTCTTCAACATGACGAGCGAACACTTTAACCACTAGGCTACCCCACCGCCCCTCTTAAAAATATAAATATTAGTTATCAATTGGTAAACTAATTATTTTGAGATATCAGATTATGTAAAGAACATGAAAACTATATAAACTGATTCCAATCTAATCTGCAATTTTTTTAAGACACAATACAGTGTTGGGGAACTATTTGATCGTCCACAGTCCTTACAGAATATCTAAGTGCATAACACAAAATTTGTGTATGAATACAAAAAACAATTTCGAAACCCCTCTCCTCCTAAGTAATATGATTATCAAAGTGTCCCTAAGGCACAATAGTGAATGGTTGTATTTTAATATTGACTAAAGAAATTTGTCCTTCAGTTCGACAGTGATCGGAAATATTGACCGGAATGTTCCTGATGTCTGCTAAAGTAGAACCAAATTTATTTACCGTATTCGACATAATAAGCGCCCAGGGTGCTCTCAAAGTTAGAAATAGGGGGCCCTTATTAGAATATTATTTTGGTGAAAAACAACAGAGTTGAAAGATCGTAAATTTCGTGGTTTATGCTGACAGCCTGAAATGTTTATATACGACAGATATATTTTTTCCAGAATTTAATTTACCATAATTATGAATGCATATAACATGCGTATTATACACGAATAAATAAGTCCTGTGTACATTGATCAATCAGAAGGGGTGCTAATTGGGATTGTACGCTAGCCAATATATTAGAAAATATCGCAGTGGGCGCTTATTAGAGCGGGGCGCTTATTACGTTGAATACGGTAGTCTCTTTGCCTGAAAGTGTCACAGATAATGTAGCTTCCTGTGGTGTTTGTTCTTGGGGCTGCCAATGATAGAGGACATAACTTCACATGGCTGTATGTAAATTTACACAACTCAAACCAACTCATGGGATGGAATTTGACCCAAATGTTCCAAACTATTTGTGAACTATTTTATTAGTTAAGTTGTCATGAGGCAAATAGTTTCTTCTTAATCAACTAATCACAGACGTGTTCAAATAAAGTAATAATTTTACTTAACTTCAACATACCATGATTACATGATGCCCTGAGCGAGTTTCCAATTGTCGTGAAATGAAATGGAACACGAGACGTCTGGTTAAATATTATTATCGATAAAATTGTGATCAATCCGCTTTCAGCTGTGTGAACTCCATCAATGTTATAAAAAATGTCTGCCTTTAGTTTGTAAATTTGAAGATGCAAGGTTGCATTTGTATTTGAAAAGTGTTAGTTTGAAAATATAATCAAATAAAGATAATTAATCAAATATAGGTACGGTAATTAATTTCTTCAGACAACCTTGACATTTTCTATATTTAATTAACAGTGACTTTTCATCTTGTAGTTCAAATCAGATCTTGAAATTTACGAACATTTTAATATTACTTGACAGTTAAATTCTCTTTTTGTTATTTTAAGGTTTGAAAATTGATTTCAAACAAGATAATATTTACGCAGGAATTGGATTCTGGGAAATGTGTTTTTTGGTTGGGGAGCAGGAAAAGTTGATACAGTGAGATCCAATGGCACCAAGTCAAGGCCACTTTGGTCTAATTCCTGGAATTAACATGTTGGATCAGTCGTGTTGTCTGGTCTCTGTGAAAAGAAAACAGGGAAACAAGACACATATGCTTTACTCAAAGATTATGAATCTTCTTTTGGTACTTATGACTCGGAAATGGAATTTAGTGTCTAGTCTGAAATAGGCAAGCACTTCAGAATTCGGCTGAAAGCAGAAACACTCTCACCCTCAAAGCACTCCCTATTACAAGCGTGTGTACACTTGTTTAAAATTCTAGCTTCTTCCAGAGTTAAAAAAAGTCTGTCAAAGTTAAGAGCAGCCGTGTTCATTTTATTATGTTATTTGTTTGGCTTTCACATCTTGGAAAACAAAGTTTGGGATATCTGATGTGATTGTTTGTTTTCTTATAGGAATTTAATTTTATCAGAATTCACTGTTTACAAATTAAGATAAACAAAGCTCATATTTCCAAAAAGAACAAACCAATCATTTGTTTCATTCTGAAGGAGAACATGATGAGAATGGTAATTAAAAAAAATAGGTTTGAAGAACATCACCCACCAATAAGACATGTTGTGAGGGTAATATTCTCACCAACCTCATTCATATATTAAACACTAAAGTTGTTCTCAAACTGCTGGAATGGCTTAGACCAGACCATATGAAGTCTTGTTTAACAATTTTCTTGGTCAATTCATCAACAATTAAAAGTATCATCGGATCATAGGTTTTTGGACATACCGTATTCGACGTAAAAAGCGCCCCGCTCTAATAAGCGCCAACGGCGATATTTGCTAATATATTGGCTTGTGAACAATCCCATTTAGCACCGCTTCCGATTGATCAATGTACACAAGACTTATTCATTCATGTATAAAACGCACTCGTGTTTTATATGCATTCTTAATTATGGGCAATTAATTTCTGGAAAAAATATATGTCGCATATAAACATTTCAGTCTGTCAGCATAAACCACAAAATTTATCTTTCAACTCTGTTGTTTTTCACCAAAATAATATTCTAATAAGAGCCCCATAATCCTAATTTTGAGAGCACCCTGGGCGCTTATTACATCGAATACGGTAATACGTTTTCGGACGGCCATGTTAATCGTGATTACTCACGCTATAACTGTGGGTGTAGCATTACACTGAATTGTAAATACTCATATGACGGCTTGTTTTTAAGAGAAAGTTGTCTTTTATAAGTGAATGAGATGTTTTATGGTTGTCATGTGATTAGAGAGAAAAGTATGAATCTTTCTTAGGCGTCTGAAATCGCATAACAAGGTGATATATATAAAATGTTCTCTGGGATGATTTGATGTAAATGTCCAAAGCTGATTATAATTGTTATTTCCATAATTGATTGATGGATCTACTGATTATGAAGAAATAATATAAAAAAACTTGGAAAAACAATTAATGTTTAGTGGAATGCAAACTAACATGTTCACTATAAAAAAATGAAAAAAAAATGGAAATTCATTTAATGGAAATTCATTGCCAAATATCAGAATCTGAGAAGATGTAGACAGATCCCTGAAAACAATATGTTAGACTGCAAAACTGTTGAGACACCCTTGATGAACCATGTCCCCATAACAACATATAGTTTTTTTTAAGAATGCATGAAAAGATTAGAAATATTTTTTTATTATTCTATACCTTAGAACCAGGATCTGTACCTATTTTACACAAAAATTAAATTATCTTCCTCAAAAAATATATGACATATTTATTTATACTTTGATTTTTAAATTTTGACTTGTACCATATTTTCGTGTGTTTTTTCAGGTGAACAATTGACTTGCCTTTGCATGTGTTTGTGATGGGTGACACCGGTGGTGCAGGATACACTTACCTTTTCACAAACACCTGGTATCCTCACTATTTGATAGTGATTCATAAACACATATCGTCTTAATCGAACTGTCAACTGTGCCTTTGCAGAGATTTTTATTGGACAGGAAAGGGTTTTGTTGCTCTATTTCCAAAGTGTGCACAGTGGGTTTTTTTACGTTTGAAAAAAATCTAAACTATTGAAGTCAGATCTTGAATAAAGTTGATATATCCTTTATATGTCTGTGTACCTCAAACAATTACCCCCAAGGGATGAAGATATCCATGTGAGTGAGTGAGTTGGGTTTTACGCTGCTTTTAACAGTATTCCAATTATATCACAGCGTGTCAGCTTAATGTGGGAGGAAGGCCCGAAATGATGCAGGTCTCAGATGTTTACCACTTCGGTGAAACCCACGAGCATGGGTATGGTGCTGACAAACCTAGAAACATAATCAGGGCGAACTGGGATTTGAACCCACAATCATAGGTTTCTGGCGTGCCCAAGGGACGCAACTCTGCACAGCGAATTGCGGCCCTTAGACGACTAGGCCACCTGTGGCCCCGATGAAGATGTCACACTGCAATGCACTTTATTTACCATGATTTGAAAACAGATCGAGATGCGAGTTTTTGTTTGTTGCATCGTGCCAGGCGAGCTCCAGGCAGTGTTCATGTGAAGTCAGTGTTAGAATACATTACATGACGCCATTTCGCTGTATGGAGCTTGAATTTAGGAGCTTGAATGTCTGTTGCCTTGACAACAGGGTTTATGTTTTTCTAGCTAGTTGTAGCAGGATCATACAGGGTACATGAGTTTTTATGCATCCCACGTTAGGGTTTATATCACAAGCCGAAGTCAAGTGGTATAAAACCTAACCACATGCATAAAACCCACGTACCCTGAGTGATACTGCTACAATGAATGTATCATTCCGACATGTTTTAACCAGCCTTTTTGAAAGATTAAAACAAATACAAATTTCCATTGAAGCAAGGTATAAGGAATTTATTCTCCCTCTCAGAAATCCACGTGCAGCCTGACTTGCTCATGGCGGGGTATAAGGGATTTATTCTCCCTCTCAGAAATCCATGTGCAGCCACTTTTGTTCGTGGCAGAGTATAAGGGGTTTATTCACCTGCTAAGAAATTTATTTCTCTCCAAGGCGGGATACACCATACCATGAGATCATGTGAATCAATCAGATCTCATCATTCAGACAGGGGGCACGGGTGGCCCAGTCGTCTAAGGCGCCGCGATGCGCTGTGCAGAGTTGCGTCCCTTGGGCACGCCAGAAACCTATGATTGTGGGTTCGAATCCCGGTTCGCCCCGATTATGTTTCTAGGTTTGTCAGCACCATACCCATGCTTGTGGGTTTCACGGAAGTGGTCAACGTCTCAGACCTGCTTTCACCTCGGGCTTTCCTCCCACATTAAGCTGACACGCCGTGATATAACTGGAATACTGTTAAAAGCGGCATTAAACACAACTCACTCACTCACACATCATTCAGACATGGAGGTATCACATTGAAATTTATCAAATGTCATTGACCAATACAAATCAGTTATTTTACAATGTAAGGTAAGACAGGAGTTTTAACAAAAATTCATACAAAACATGATAAAAAATTCAGAATCTTTAATTGAGGATAGCCTATATAAACAAGAGACAAATTGGTGTGGCATTCATGTATTTTTGTAGATTAGCCAAGACATTCCTCCATGGAGTTCTATAGTGGTGATAGCTGCCAGAATTTTATATGACCAATTAATCAGTGACATGCATAGTTGAATATTTCCATCACGGATGGCGTAAAGGTTTGAACGTGTGTTAACTTAATAAGGCAGCCGCACCAAGTGAGGTGGGAGAAGCATTGTGGGAGCTCCTGTGGCAGCTCCTGTGGGAGCTCCAGTGGCAGCTCACTGGGGGAGCTCCCTGTCATGACCAGCTGTCAGTGTGCAGGAACATCTGACAGAAACATATACGATTCTCACAGAATTATTGAAATTATTTGATTCCAATTGTCTCGACAATGCTGTGCCATCATGGCCACAGCTTTCATATTCTTTTCTTCTCAACTCTAATAACTGGAAAAGGTCAAAATAAAAATTAACTTAAATCTTGCATTCAAATTTTTATCTCACCTGACTGAAAGTCAAATTAGCATATATTGTGGCCTTTTTGTCTTACATTAATTTTTGTTTAATAAAAAAAATGAATTAATGAAAGTACATTTAATATTTTAAGATTTTTTTTCCAGTTGTGGCTTTTCTTTCTGGTTGGATTTTTAAACCCAAACTTGAAAAAGTGTTGCTTATATGATGTCACTGTTAATGTCAGTCATGGCTGGCTGTTCTAGTGTAGCATCATACCCAGTAAGGTGCAGTTTGCATTTGTTTAAGAAATATGCTAACTCTTAATCTATAATGCCATACATCATAGTTTGGATATTTAAGAGCCATAGAAAGGAATCTCTGGCCCACCATATAGTTCTTTATGGATGTGATCTCAGATGTCGATATTGGGCCATAGTCTGTAATTAAATCTATGGCAAACTTTCGAATTGGAATAAAAATGTTCTCGCTGCAAGTTATTAAAATTCATGACAATGCTTTATTCTAGTTCAAGAGGAATGGCTGTGATATTCATTGCATTGATTTTAGTGAAAAACTACTTCTGAATTGAAGAAAATAAGGAATTAAACAATTCAATTATTTTGCTGAACGTTTTACCCCCTGTTCACTATTTTGATAATATTAGATAACCCCTGCATTCGGGGAAATTTATCAAAATCAGGAGCCATTTGAAATGGATATATTAGAAAAGGGTGTGTCCGTCATCCCTAACTATAGCATCACACAACACTGAATCATTCACATAGTGTCAGCTTCCTTAATGACGATGTGGAAGTCTACTAGACAAGGACGCTCCCACACAAGAGTAACCAGCCACAGACAGCCCCTTATTACGTATCTGATTATTCACTTTCTGTTTCCTTGATACAGTTTACTGCAGTTTTGTAATGTCCCAGCTTTAACCCTAAACATGCTAGAATTCACTGCCTTGCTCCAGCACTGTGCTGATCTGTGATGTTGCTGCTGAAGGGGTGAATGTCTCCCAGTGGGGATCCTGACGGGATGGTGTTAAGAAATACACTGATATAGAATATATCAGCAGGTCATTGCTGGGAGGCTATTTCTGTCCATGCAAAACCAGCTTTGGATAATATAAGACCAAGAATTGATTTGGGAAGAGCCAAGAATGTTTGGGAAATAATTGTTCTGGTTTCACTGGAGGATTTCCAGATCAGATGGCAATGGAGTCCCAATACATGTCCAGTTTGTGTAATGTCCCTTTGGAAACATCAAGATCATGGTTTTGAAGAATTGTGTCTAGACTTGTATAATTAATGATCATAAATAAAAGTTACCAAACGTGTTCTATAAAGAAAAGAAATCTCTGCTAAATGCAGAGTCCATTGTATGATTATCATGAGTATGTGTTTATGAATCACTATCAAACAGTGATGCTACCAAGTAGGGCTGGGACGGGTAACTCGGGTACCCAGGTCAGGTGGGTACTGAGTAGGTCCCGGTACCCACAGGACTATCAGAACCCCCAGTTAGTCACGTGACATATTGTCTAATGACTAAAATTATCTGGAACTCTATGGTTACACTACAAGTCACTAATGTTCACATTTCTTTCTGACTGTGCACCCATTCCGTCCGATTTTTCATATGGTTGAATAAAGATATAACTTAGGTCAACTTCAGTGTATGAATGACCAGATTGTTAATACATGTATCTAAATACGTTTTGCCAGGGCTATGCAAAAAAAGTTACCATTCTGACATTTTGAGACATCTCCTAAGACCTACAGTGGGTACCCGGGTAGTATAGGGTAGGGTAATAGGGGGGTAGTAAATTTGGACTCGTCCCAGTCCTACTACCTAGTGTAACACGAACCTTGTCAGACATGAATATATTTATTTTAGATTTGTTTAGCTATATAGTCTAAATACCTTCTAAGAAGTTTCACACCATGCTGGATTATTAAGTCTATAGCTGTTCTAGAAAGTTCCAGATTTCACTTGATTCCAAAAGCATAAAAGTATCGTAGTTCCCTCACCACTGCTTATATTAGATAGTAATACATTCCTGACAACTTATTATTGTTAAAACACAATGTTATAAACGTCTACTGAATCTTACCAGAACAATGTTATACAACTACAACATTGTTTAACAATAAATTAATATTGCCGTTTTACAATGTTTGGTTTATTCCAGCACTTATTGTGGTCAATCCTTCATACTGTAAAATGTCATTCTTTGAGCTGAAAGAGCACTATTTATTTTTGGTTTAAATGTTTCAACTTTTTTGTGTTCAGTGATCAGATGATTGCGAGGATGTGGCTACAGAGGCTGCTGAAGACTGATGGTAGAGTCTTGTCTCACAGAATCACTTGCTAAATGAATGTATTGTTGGGTAGCCTTGTGGTTGAAGAAGCCTAATACAATCTCACACTGAAGATCTTCTTTTGATTGACTTGCCAGGGGAACTTAGTTCTATAATGACTCTAGCCAGATAACATTTGTAATATCATGATATTGAGTAGTCAGATGATCTTAGTGATAAAACGATATTTACTTGCCAGATGAAAGTTATAATATTGCAATATTGGCTAGTCAGATGAAGTTAGTAATATCACAATATTGACTTGTCAGATGACATTTATAATATCACAATGCTGACTATACTCAGATGATGTTAGTGATAAAACGATATTGACTAGCCAGATGAAAGTTATAATATTGCAATATTGGCCTGATTAGATGAAGTTAGTAATATCACAGTATTGGCTAGTCAGATGAAGTTAATAATATCACAATACTGACTTCGACTAAGCCAGATGACAATCGTAATATCACAATATTGACGAGCCAGATGACGTTAGTGATTAAACGATATTGACTAATGACAGATGAAGTTAATAATATCACAGTATTGGCTAATCAGATAAAGTTAGTAATAAAACAATTTTGGCTAGTCAGATAAGGTTAATAATAAAACAATATTGACTAGCCAGATGAAGTTAATAATATCACAATATTGACTAGCCAGATGATGTTAGTGATAAAACAATATTGACCTGCCAGATGAAATTGGTAATAAAACAGTATAGACTGGCAGTTGAAGTTTGCATTTTGGTGAAACATCAACACTCTAGTTGTCACGATTAATCAGATGAAATTGGTAATAAAACAGCATTGACTGGTCAGATGAAATCAATGATATCCCAGTATTGATTGGCAGATGAAGTTTGCATTTTGGTGAAACATCAACACTCTGTCACCAGCAGGGCGTGTGAACAATCTTTTGTGGTCGTTGGATCGACAAAATGATCAATAGTGTGGCGTCCAGTTTCCCCGAACCTGAACAAAACCTTCGCTACTCCGTGTGGCCAAATAGAAGACATAATCTGCTGTAACACGAATGCCCTGGGCTTAAGCTCTGATGGCAAGTTACAAAGATGGTAGATTGTAGTATCGGTACGGCTGCAGGGCTTTCATAGGGAGATGGAGACACTCAGTATAATCCCTCTGAGATGAGGCTCTTAAAGGCCCTGAAAGGTCAAACGATCAGTTCACATTGCAATTGAATTGATATGATTAATAACTTGATTATTATATATTGAAAATAAACAGTGTTGATAGTTTGTGTAATGTCGAAATATGATGAGGTTAAGGGCAAACACATGATTATGTAGCAAAGTATTACCATCAACACAATTCAGATATTTCTAGTAATTCCTGCATGAATTATAATACATTGTAAACATACTACTTTTGATAGGGATAATCAGATATGTCACAAATATTTAAATATACACTTGACATATTAACAACGCGTTGGTTGGTCTGACGTTGACTAATGAACAATTTGCATACTCGTATATGCAAGAGGCCGTATGGTTCTCAGTAGGAAGTGACCACTTGGAGACGATGGCTTGCGGTATATACAGTTTTACTTTATACATGTAGATATATACATACAAACGACACTATGTGCCAGGTCAGCACATAGTGGTTGTGGTTGTTGTCTAGGTGCCCCGGAGCACCCAGCTAGGCTGAGGGTAAGACCTTTCTTTCTTCCTTCTTCTGGGGCGGTCGGGTAGCCTAGTGGTTAAAGCGTTCGCTCGTCACGCCGAAGACCCGGGTTTGATTCCCGACATGGGTACAATGTGTGAAGCCCATTTCTGGTGTCCACCGCCGTGATATTGCTGGAATATTGCTAAAAGCGGCATAAAACCTCACTCACTCACCCTCCCTTCTCCTCAATCTCTCTGGACCCAAGCTTATATAGCCAAGGTCACCTGGATCTTGTAAGTAATAAATATAAATATAAACTAGTAAATAAAATAGTAATTTATCAGTGACATGCTTGCACATCTCGTTCAGGATGGCAGACGGTTGATGTACACAAAAATGGGGATTAACAATTAGGATTAGCATCTTATAAATAACAGCAATTAAAGTGTTTCAAGGCATATAGATGTCATGGCTCCAGGGTAATGAGCCTTTGCAATTAAACGTTCTTCAGACAATGGGTGTCGTAAATCAGTCGCTATGACAATATTATGAGAATCCTGTTTTGTATCATCATTTCCAGGTATCTCTTGTGTGAATCATAACGTAAACATAATCATAATACATTGTAAACATACTGCTTTTGATAGGGATGATAAGATATGTCACAAATATTTAAATATACACTTGACATGTGAGAATTATATTTGCGTAGTAATGAAAAAAAATATATCGTCTCCCTACCAAAAGTGGAGTAGAATATTATTGTTTCTTGATGAGTTTGTATTATAATGGTACACGGTGTAGATAGTTGCATGCAAGACTATCTTCAGTCTCATTAAAATCAGATCTTAGTTCTGGCTACTGCTGAACAAAGATCTGAGGACATCCCATTAGGGACCCGTGAAGATCCGGGGTAGAATAGGTCTTCAGCAACCCATACTTGCCTTAAAAGGCGACTATGCTTGTCGTAAAAGGCGACTAACGGGATCGGGTCGTCAGGCTCACTGACTTGATTGATACATGTCATCGATCCCAATTGTGTGGATTGATGCTCATGATGTCAATCACTGGATTGACTGGTCCAGACTCGATTATTTTATAGACCGCCGTGATATAGCTGGAATATTGCTGAGTGCAGCGTTAAACAACAAACAAACAAACAAAACATCCTATTAGGGGTCATGTCAGAACCACTTTTCATCCGACCAATCAGAGCGTCGCTTACCAGATCATGAAAGTGACAGTCTGAATGTGATTTCTAATCATGCAACCTCGAAAACTTTAACACGGGGTATTCCAAATGATAGTTATGGGCTTAATAACTGAATCCATACAATCAAGACCATCTATTAGCCATTCAAGAATGTTCTTTTGTTCAGGTTTTGAATTTTTAATTGATAATATGTCAAAATATGTTTTGAAGCGTAGTCACCAATTTGAAATAGTGCCGTAAAGCACGAGAAAGCTGCCTTATGATTAGCTAATGTTGACTTATGTCAGTCATTCCATTGGTCAGTCAAAGTTCGCGCAAGGTCGGTCTGACGTGACCCATATTGGTGTGTCCTCAGATCTTTGTTTAGCGGTATCGAGAACCAAGATGTCATTTAAATGAGATTGGACTATCTTGAATGACTGTTTGATTGGCATCTTGAAGTTGGTGAGTAAAAAAGAAAGGAGAATTAATGGGTAACAAATTCTTGTTTATTGGTTTATCCCCTGCTTGATAATGGTGTACGAATCTACATAAATCTGGGCATTCTGAGGGAAGAAGTCCTTTACGGGTTTACCCGAGAAAAGTCAAACAGAGTGACATAGTTAGAGGTTTATAAGAGGTAGGGAGTTACCTACAATACAACAGGCAAAAGTGGCAGGAGGTTTATAATATATCAACGGTATTCACAGAGAAACATGATTACTGTTGTCAGGTCCTTTACACATGTTTCTCCTTGTGTCTTCATCAGGTACATGAGAAGCAGGATGAGCTAGAAACAGCCTCGAAATCCATATCTTGTGTCTCTGTACATGAACTACCAACTTCTAAATGTCTACAAAGACATGTTATGTCTTGTCAAACATTTTTTCTGTTTTTATTATTACCTTTTTTTACAATCAGTATATACTGTAAATCTAGATATTAACGGGGGCGTGAATTAAAAAGTGAAAAATGCGAGTGGTCTTTGCTCGCATTACTGACTGACTGATATAGAAGATTTAACGTGCGCTTTCCGACTATAGCGTATTTCGCACACGGGCCTGGCCAGACCATTTAGTGTATTCCGAAAAGGGTGAAAGTGGTGTGTGCAACCCAAGCGGGGGCTTTTAGGGGTTGCTTAATTATATTGAATTTTTGGAATTTTTAAATTTTGAATAAAGCCGAGGTGGGTGGAGGAGGGAACTAAGGGAGCCGGGTGTTTGTATGTTTATTGGATTTTGGATTGGTAGATTAATTAGTTTTTAGATGCGCTTAATTAGGTCTGTTTTGATTAGGAATACGCATTATTAAACATTCTACCATGAATTTGGAATTTACTCGATTCTGATTGGTCAATCAGAGGCTATTAAATCACAATAAACCCCCTCTGATTGAAACAGCTGGTTTGACGGCCGCATCACCGCGGAAGCTTATATTCATAGAATAGTACTATTTTCAGTCATTGTCGGTAGGCATATTTAAATAATTATATCTACAGTTACAGGTTACAAAATGCACAGATGCGGTTACTACAATATTAAAAAAATGTGTGGCAATACTTTTCGTGCAGAAAAACACGACAGAAATCAACAAAGGGAATGTATTTACGTTTTGGTGATAACAGAGAGCTTGGAATTTTGGCGCTTTTCTATATACGACTGTGACGTCATCTTTTGCGTCACAATGAGCGATATGATGTCATATTAGTGACGTGCGATGTAGATCCAAAGCCTTGCAAAGCTTGCTTTGTTTTCTTTAGGGATGCCCACCTCATGTTAGCTAACCAAGTTGCCGTGCTTCTCTGCTTTCAATGCCTGTCATATGTTCGAGTGAAGTATTATGGTGTAAACAAACTGCTTGAGTATATACAGCACCATATTTTGTTCGGTGATTCCGTAATTCATCGATAACCCACTCAAAACACTGAACTCAACCCATGCCGCTTCACTCAGTATATTTGCTCACACCAAAGAGTTCGCGTTTTATTTAGTCATGGTAGAATGGAGATAAACATACTGTGTTTTCAATGTAGAGCTAGGTTACCTGTAGTTTCAACCGCGCTAAATTTAACATTTGAAACCTCACGCTGCGCGTTCGGTTCCAAATTCAATTTAGCGGGGTTAAATCTACAGGTAACCTATTATATCAACAATATGACATTTTGGATTGCAGAAATACCAACTTAGACATACGCTGAAAACAAACAACTATGCACTGTATTCCACATCACTGTTTATTGAGCAGCACTTGTAACAAGTATATAAACAATGTCATTCAAACATTAATTACATCCTGTGAATTGTCACTGTTGGGGTCAAGACAAGCGTTCTACTCACTCATGTCATCACTGATCACACCTGCAAGTCCAGACAGACGCCACCCACCCAACACGGTGTCTTTGCTCTTTGCGACTGCATCAAAGGCCCACACGAGCCAGCGTGCACGTATTGTTTTAGCTGAAGTACTCTACTCAGCGCTAATAAGCGGTGCTATTTGATGTGTGATTGGATTAATGTAAGGATGGATTAAGATGAGGATTCTCCTGTAAACCTGACAGAGGACATTTTGTTTAGATATAAATCCACTGATGCTTGAGAGGAGGGGGTGTCACATTCATATTGAGTTGCATTTTTGGCTAGGGGCCAGCGATCGCATTCTTTTGGAGACGCATTAATTTCATGTTTTACAGTAATTATATTCTAAAACATTGTGGTTTGATGTATAATACTCCAAAAAATTAAGGACCACCTGATTCTTTCATATTACTGCAGTTAATGTGTCATGTCACTATAGTACCATGGAAGAATAATGTTTCAATAAACTAAGGACTATGTGATTCTGTTTAACCATAGTAATGAAAATAGAGTGATCCTTAACATTTTGTGGGCATTATAGGTTGAAATGCCCTGCCAGATTGTTGCATCAACTCACAGTCTCTCACACACATGTTTATCAAGATATGAAAGTGATTTTCTCTCCATAAATCTTGTTTGTTGAAATGAGTCAAATCATCTTGAAACTCTATTGACGTGTTTTTGTTTGTTGAAGCTGTTTCTTTTTGCTTCAAGCATCTGTGATGCTTGTGGGTCTGACAAGATGAAGGCCATCGGTGCTGGAGCTCCAGAAACACGATAATGGCGCTGTTTGAGAGTCTCTTGTCGAGGTCTTACAGGCAAGAAGTACTTCTTGTCAGACATCTCTCTTGTAATAGGGTGGAAGTGATTACCTGGTTCGTTTTTGGCCTCCAAAAAGATTTAACTTGGCAATTCTTTATGGTTTGTGCAATCGGAATTTCACTTCTCATTTACAAAATGGAAAAAAATAATCACAATGCTGGTGGCATGATAAACCTGTTCGTCCATGACTGATATGGGAGAGTTTGGTACTGGGATGAGTTGCTGGCTAATTAGCTTTTCACACAATCTAATATACGTCCCATGATGCAGTTTCAAGATAGATTGTACGTCCAAACAAACAAGAATCGGAGTACTTAAAAATGAATGTCGTTCTTTGTGTGCTCAGTCTGGTATTTGTTCAACTAGATAAGGAACATTTGACTCTGAAATTAAGCGCCAATGTGGCACTGATCTTGGTCCAGCATGGTTGAAAGTTATCAGTAATCTTTTATCTTATTTGTAGAGAATATCAACATAAATTAAGATGTAGACAAAATGTTTTTAAAACAAGTATGAAAAACCATAAAGTTTATGATATGTGATACACAGTCCAATTTAAATGTTTCGGGTTTAAATAATAAAATCTCATGTAATGCTAGTGTAGCGGCCATAAAATATCCAACTCCCGTGATGGGATTCGAACCATGGACATTCTGATCAGAGGTCGGACGCCTTGTTTACATGACCAAAGAGGTTAACCCCGTCAGCAGGCTGACAAGGTAAGGATGTCATCTGTGGGATGACTCCACGCCCTGCTACATACTTCTCCCTCTTTATACACAACTCTATACCCATGCTCTTTTATCTAAAACAATGTTTTGTAATTATGAAAAGGCTGAGGATAAAGGTCAAGCCAGACTGTAAAGGGGCCGTCACACCATGACGTTCTGGTCAACATTCTCTGAACATTTCAATCGTTCTATTTTTGAGCGTTCTAGAATGAGGATGACACATCTGGCGTGTGATTAACGTGTGCCTAACGCATGACTAGCGTGTGTCTAACGCACGAGAGGCGTGTAACAGCGACCAAGTAAGATACCCCTGAAAACCATTAGCGTGTGCTAACGTGCCACTGGCACGCGACGAACGATTTGTCAACGTTAGACGAGCGTGTTGAACGTGTGAATAACGACAGAATAGCGTCTTGTTGGCGTGTTATTTTTAGTGCGCTAGGGGACTGTTCAGCGGTCGTTGACAGGTCGCCAGTGAGTCGTTCAATGCAAAGCAAACGATTAGTAACAACCAAGTAACGCTAGAGTAACGACTGACTAACGATAGCCGAGCGTTGCACGCATTCGGCTATCGTTAGTAAAATGTTCCACGAACGTTCTTAAATGTTCTTCAGCGTTTAAAATTAAACGTTGAAGAACGCTGGTCTCAGTGAGAACTTTTGTGCATGTTCAAAACTTTTTTTGCGGACCAGCGTTCTCCGCCGATTCCCGGCGATCACCGACGTTCACTAGCGTTCACACAACGTTCTTCTGGTGCTATCCCAGCGACCATGGGCGACTACCAACGTTTCCTCAAACGTCATAGAACGCTGACCAGAACGTCATGGTGTGACAGCCCCATAACAGGCATATCAGACTAAAATCATGTAAACACTGACGGCTGGTGTCGACATTCAATACTTCATCTACCTGTTGGTCTTTTACTTATCATTGTGGAACAAAAACATTGAACCTAACCTGCTTTAGTCCCACAGACAGAAACAGGAAGCTGCCATGTTTTATGTGAGCCATATATTCTGTTTTATAATAGATTGAAATGTCATTGCAGGTGAGGTGAGCTGAAATAAGGTTCAAAGTTGCGTCCAAGATTATTGCACTTATAAAGCAACGTTCATGCACGTGTGTGTGTGTGCTTGTACTAGTCCAGACTGATGCCAATTTATAGTGCTAGCCCATTGAAATACCATGCCACAGTTTAACATGAATACCCCACTCAGACACAGTATAGTTACTCCAAGCCGACCAGTCCTTTTTTAAGACCCTTAATGCTGAGCGCCAGACAGGGTAACAACAAGTACCATCTTTTAATGTTTTTGGGTACAATGCGGCCGTGGATCGAACCCCTGACCTTCCGCTCTCTGGGCGGATGCTCTGCCACAAGACCACAAAGGCAGTCTGTAATGACAGACATGGCACTATGTCTGTATGTTGTTTAGGTTGTGGATGCGTCTCCATTTATAAAGGGAGCACGGGTGGCCCAGTCGTCTTAGGCAACGCGATTCGCTGTGCAGAGTTGCGTCCCTTAATTGGGCACGTCAGAAACCTTTGATTGTGGGTTCGAATCCCGGTTCGCCCAGATTATGTTTCTAGGTTTGTCAGCACCATACCCGTGCTCGTGGGTTTCACCGAAGTGGTAAACGTCTGAGACCTGCATTACTTTGGGCTTTCCTCCCACATTAAGCTGACACGCCGTGATATAACTGGAATACTGTTAAAAGCGGCGTTAAACCCAACTCACTCACTACATTTATATAATCGTTCACACACACAGACTCACACACACAGACACACACACACAGACACACACACACAGACACACACAAAGACACACAGACACACACACACAGACACACACACATAGACACACTTCCCCATTTCCCATTTCACCCACCTGTGATTAAGGAAATGTTTTCTTGCTTTGATTTTGGCAATAAATGCCATAGTTTGCCATTTTTTCCCCAAATTGAATAGACCTGGAGAAAAAGTCCAAATAATGTCAGATCTGTGAAGAAAAGACATTACCAGACTTCTTGTGCCCTCTTGTAATCAAAATACAAAACAGTCTCATGTATCTGTCAACTTTAATATTTCTAAAATAATTACTTGTTTTCATTCTTGTGGCATCTAAAGTGAAACAATCTGACACGACAGGATCATATCACACCACAGTTGTATTTGTATAATACTTTGATTTATAAATGTGGAACACTGTTCTCGTTTCCTCCGAAAATTCAATATCAGTTATCCTGGCAATGCAGCACAAATCATTCCCCACACACAACCATCTCGACACATAAAGAAGATCATCAACATGTCTGTTTTTATTTGCTTCTACGATTTCAAAGAAATTAATTGCATTGCTACAAAATGTTTCAAATAAATGGCCCACATGAACGTAATAAAATATCAATCATGAAACAATTAATTGCATTTCTAAATTTGTGAAAAACATGATACTGCATGAACTTAGTGTGTAGCATAAAAGTGGCCTTTAAATTGATTTTAGATTTGCTGTGCTTGTGTGGCAGGATTCATGCCTGGCCAATTCTTGACTCTGTGATTCTGAAACAGGAGTCTTGATGAGGCGATGTAATGATGGTGGTCACCTGGTATTAGAAGTCGGTCGTCAGTGTCCTCCGTCAACTGATTGCAGAAGGAGGAGCAATAAGTGCCTGATGAAGGATACACACGCAGACGGTGGAGATGTCGGAAACAGAAACAGAGTATTCTTTCCACGGTGGTACCAAAGAATACGAACGATTAAGCATGTACACCTAAATTATTCATGTGTGGCAGGATGACAGTATGTCATGCATGGATATATTATATCTTTTCTGTTTTTGTAATGCTTTATATATTTCACTGATAAATCGTGAAAGGTTCTTAAGATCTCTAGCGACTGGACAATTACCTAAATGTATGATCATTTATTCTGGTAAGCAATTGGTAAGGATACAGGTCTAGGTTTTAACAGAGCCTGGCATCTAAACAGATAATGAAATTTGTCTGTGACTGAAAGAGAGCTGCACAGTTCACATACACAATGTTCTTTCTTTACTATATTCTACATGGCCGGTTTCAATGGGTAAATGACCGCCTCTGTGGTCTAGTGGTAGAGCATCGGCCTGGAGAGTGGAAGGTCTGGGGTTCGATCCCCGGCTGCGTCATATGAAAAAGTGTTAAAAGATGGTACTTGTTGTTACCTTGTCTGGCACTCGGCATTAAGGGGCTAAAACAAGGCCTGGTCGGCTCGGAGTCAGTATACTGTGTCTGAGTTGGGTATTCATGTTAAACTGTGGAATGGTATCTCAGTGGGTTAGCACTATAAATCGGCATCAGTCCGGACTAGTACAAGCAGACAGACAGACAGACTAACACACACACGCACACACTAACACACACACACACACACACTAACACACACACACTTACACATACTAACACACACTAACACACACATGTTAAACCCCATTCCACCTCACCTCGCCTCAAGTTGTAAATTATGATCATAGTGGTTATGACCTGATGTCTGTGATGGTATAACTTACTACAGAGTGCTATAATTACACTTCCATCCTGAATTAACCAGATTATATATATAAACCAAATATATGAAGAATTACTCATATTATATTATTTATATTATAAGAGATATTAGATTGTTTCGATGCACAAACGAACATACTGGTATGTTGTGTGAACCGATGCTCATGGACGCATCACTTATGACGTCATAGATCCATGACTCAAGATGCGCCATTTGTCTTCCGCAGGATTAGCGTGTAAAGTTTGGAAATCACGTGCAGCATATTGTGATAAGAATAAAGACACTCTGTGGTAACGCTTGACTGATTGTTAGTTTTGTTATTAATTGGTACACATTGGAAACATATCTTCTTAACGCACATACTTCTCTATATGTTTCTGTGGTTGCGTTTCTTTTGGCGGTGAGTATATGTCTCTCTCTAAGGATTCCAAAAGACACTCTGTGGTAACACTTGACTGATTGTTAGTTTTGTCATTAAGTGGTACACATTGGAAACATATCTTCTTAACGCACATACTTCTCTATATGTTTCTGTGGTTGCGTTTCTTTTGGCGGTGAGTATATGTCTCTCTCTAAGGATTCCAAAAGACACTCTGTGGTAACACTTGACTGACTGTTAGTTTTGTCATTAAGTGGTACACATTGGAAACATATCTTCTTAACGTACATACTTCTCTATATGTTTCTGTGGTTGCGTTTCTTTTGGCGGTGAGTATATGTCTCTCTCTAAGGGTTTCAAAACCAAAAGAAGCCTAATATTGAAAAGTTCCAATTATTTTTTTATAAAGCCTAAATGTGATTCAACAACACCTGTCTAAATGTTTGGATAATCCATTTGAATATTTGTCATAAAATACAACACGCTTCTTCAGTGAAAGCAGTAAGTAATATCCTCAACATGTACCAACCTGGCATCTTATAGCCATTAGACTAAATTATTCCCAAAGATGATTACTTACTTGTTTGTTTGTTGTTTAACGCCACACTCAGCAATATTCCAGCAAAATGATGGCGGCCTGTAAATAATTGAGTCTGGACCAGACAATCGAGTGATGGACATCATTAGCATTGATCCACACATTTGGGATCAATGACATTCATCAACCAAATCAGAGAGCCTGACCATCCGATACTGTTAGTCGCCTCTTACAGGAATCATAGGTTGCTGAAGAACTATTCTAACCCGGATCTTCACGGGTCGATCACTGACCATAAAGTGGTATATCATGCACATCCACCTAATGTAACCATATTACTGTAAACAGCTTTATTTCTGCGCCGTTAAAATATTGCGAATACCACACCAAAGACAATACTGCGACGAGATATTTTTGCGAGTTGCCATGTTGAAATGACCTCTCGATTACTAAACAATAGACAGCATCTCTCCAAAGTTAGTTAATCTGAGTTGGCCGGAAAGTTTACCGGGTGGGATTGCGACCAATTTTCAAATACGATAATTGACTCAACACAGTGTCATGACTGAGTTTGAATGCAAACAAAATTGTGGACAAAATTGCAAAGGACACTGACGCAATCAAGCGAGGTTGGAAGAAGGCAGGATTACTGTGAGGTAACAGTGACACTGACTGGTCTGTTTACACTGTCATTTGTGATGTATTGTGTGACCATTCTGCATTCATTTGTGTTTTTAACTTATTGAGTAACTTGTGGTTCTGGTTGATGATTTCAACATTTGATGACGTGTTGCAATGAATAAAGTATGTATGTATTTTTTATACTTATTTTTGCGTTTTTATTTTTTTGCGACTGAGTCTCGTTCGAAAAACTCGCAATAATAAAACGGTCGCAAAAATATCCCTGTTTACAGTTTATATCTCTCTCTCTGAGGGCTCCAATACCAAAAGATGATTAATTATCTCTGAGTGGTATAATATACACAACAAACCCTGCATTAACAACCTTATATATCTATATCTAAGACCGGGTGTCAATTCCAAAAGATGATTACTCACTTTAGAGTGGTATAATAGACACTACCATCCTGTAAAATAGCAAGTAGCAATGCGAGTTGCATTCCCTACATAGCTATGTGTCAAGGGATGTAGATAAACAAGAGCCCTTATGTCATCCCTGTTGGAAATATAATAATGATAGTGCTGCTATAGCAGAGTGGAAGGCACACAAAGTAGACAGACACCTGTCGTCATCCCCATTCTTGGAAATATAATAATGGTAGTGCTGCTATAGCGGAGTGGAAGGCACACAAAGTAACCAGACACCTGGTGTCATCCCCTTTCTTGGAAATATAATAGTGGTAGTGCTGCTATAGCAGAGTGGAAGGCACACAAAGTAACCAGACACCTGGTGTCATTCCTGTTAATATAATAATAGTAGTGCTGCTATAGCAGAGTGGAAGGCACACAAAGTAAACAGACACCTGGTGTCATTCCTGTTAATATAATAATAGTAGTGCTGCTATAGCAGAGTGGAAGGAACACAAAGTAACCAGACACCTGGTGTTATCCCCTTTCTTGGAAATATAATAGTGGTAGTGCTGCTATAGCAGAGTGGAAGGCACACAAAGTAAACAGACACCTGGTGTCATCCCCTTTCTTGGAAATATAATAATGATAGTGCTGCTATAGCAGAGTGGAAAGTCACACAAAGTAAACAGACACCTGGTGTCATCCTCTTTCTTTGAAATATAATAATGGTAGTGCTGCTATAGCAGAGTGGAAGGCACACAAAGTAACCAAACACCTGGTGTCATTCCTGTTATTGGAAATATAATAATGGTAGTGCTGCTATAGCAGAGTGGAAGGCACACAAAGTAACCAGACACCTGGTGTCATTCCTGTTATTGGAAATATAATAATGGTAGTGCTGCTATAGCAGAGTGGAAGGCACACAGTCTACCAGACACCTGGTGTCATCCCTGTTATTGGAAATATAATAATGGTAGTGCTGCTATAGCGGAGTGGAAGGCACACAAAGTAAACAGACACCTGGTGTCATTCCTGTTTCATTTCTTGTGTTTGGTTTCATAACCTTCCAGTTTTGCTGGTTATATGGATGGAAGCTTTTTCTACATTCTGCACCACATCAAACTCCGTATTATAACGAATGTTAATTTCATATTATTGCTTGTGCAGCGATATCATGTCTACCCTTTATCATTACATTACTCTACCCAATTTTCACGTATTGCATTAATGTATATTTTATCCTATTTCTTGTCACATATACCTCACATGTTTCAATCATCAGGCATTCATTTTTTAATTTTTACCTCACCTTTCACATTAATATTTATACGTCTTCTCGTTACGTATCTCTTCCAAAAACTTTAAATATTCATTCATCTTAATTCCCTCCATCAACCTCATCACTCGTAATTTGTATCTTATCCAATTCATGGTTTTAACCATTCAGTGACATATTTTCCAACCCATAGATTCCTACTCAATAACTTATATCTTTTAACATTACCTTTTTTCTTGTACATCTAAATAATGGTTGGTTTGTTGTTTGTTGTTTAACGCTGCACTCAGCAATATTCCAGCTATATGACGGCGGTCTGTAAATAATCAAGTCTGGACCAGACAATCCAGTGATTGACAACATGAGCATCGATCCACGCAATTGGGACCGATGACATGCATCAACCAAGTCAGCAAACCTGACCACCCGATCCCGTTAGTCGCCTTTTACGACAAGCATAGTCGCCTTTTACGGCAAGCATGGGTTGCTGAAGACCTATTCTACCCCGGAATCTTCACAGCTATTTCCTTGGTTTATTAGCGATAATCCTGTTTATGCTTTGTCGCCATTTCGAAGCCTTTGTTTTATGCTGCTACCACCATCTGTCCCTGCCACCACTTGGCGCTGGCCCTGTTGCTATTCTAGCTTTTCTCACCAACATTCTTGGCGGGCCTTTCCCCTCCCCCAACTCTTAGGGAGCAGCCACATTCACACCACGGGATAGTCCGGGTCGCTGTGACCCCAGGTCTGGTAGATCCCAGGGATGACCGGGTCGCTGTGACCCCAGGTCTGGTAGATCCCATGGGTAACCGGGTCGCTGTGACCCCAGGACCAGTATATCCCAGGGATGACCAGGTCGCTGTGACTCCAGGACCAGTAGATTCCAGGGATGACCGGGTTGCTGTGACCCCAGGACCAGTAGATCCCAGGGATGACCAGGTTGCTGTGACCCCAGGACCAGTAGATCCCAGGGATGACCGGGTCGCTGTGACCCCAGGTCCAGGTGTCCCTAGTCCGGGTCAGGAGTACCCCCAAGACAATGCAGAGGTCATCCAGGTCTTCGAGCTGAGGATATTGACACCGCTCTGTGGGTCTCTCCCAAATTATCATTCTCATTAGCAGCAACTGAGTTGGCCCCCATTTTCCCAAATATCAATATTTTTTATCATACTACTTGTTTTGTTGTCATGGCACTAAACAGAAGCATTTTCTAGCACTAAGCAATCTTTGTTATTGAAGTGATACTTTCTAATACAGATAAATTGGAAAGCTAATTACAGCCACATCCGTCGAGCTTACCATGTTGAAGCATCATGTAACACCATTAAGATATTACATGATCTGAAGTAATATACCTTACACGCAATCAAAATGCTTTAAGATCACTTGCATGAGTAGCCAATGATTTCTGTGGACATGCAACAATCAATGATGCTGTATTTATCCATAAACACCTCGATTGATGATGCTTGACATGCAAGTTCCCATTATTCTTTACAAGGTTCCAATCTAGTTTCCAATATGGCCCCAGCTTCGGCCATTTTGAAAAAGAGTTTATGGGTCTTTAGTTGCCCATTTCTGTTGATAGTGATTGATCTTCAGAATGTATTTGATAAACAGGGTATAGATACACCTTATGTAGCTTAGGACCATGACAAGCATTGTGTGATTCAGAATTTAATACTCGTAGACGTGTCATGTGTGTTTTTCAGGTGCGTGCAAGAGCGAGTTGGACTAATGGCGGCTTTATGGTTCTAGCCTAGACTAACATCTAGTCTCTGAAATGAACATATTTTACAGAAAAAAACAGTTGTTAACTTATAGTTATTAAATATGATAAAAAGAAGCCCGGAGACTTTCTTCATTTCCAGATACAGTAAACTACAGTTATAACGAACTGAAAGGGACTACTATTTTTAGTTTGTTATAACCATAGTTCGTTATAAGCATATATACAGCATAATTACAGCACATAGTAGGGACTAAAAAGTTAGTTCGTTATATCCGCCAGTTCGATATAAGCGTGTTCGTTATATCCGTCACATTTCGTTTCCGGAGCAGATCTTGAAAACCGTACCATATTTCTTCACAAAAATTGGCACATAGATAGATCTAGTGTTGACCTGGTGCCTTTTGATAGTTTGAGATTTAAAAAAAAAATGATTTAGACTGAAAATGGCGGTAGTCCTTGTTTCCGGAGCAGATCTTGAAAACCGTACCATATTTCTTCACCAAACTTGGCACATAGATAGATCTAGTGTTGAACTGGTGCCTTTTGATAGTTTGGGATTTTTAAAAAAGTTATTTTTCGAGTTTCCATGGCAACGACTTTGATTTAGACTGAAAATGGTGGTAGTCCTCGTTTCCGGAGCAGATCTTGAAAACCATACCATATTTCTTCACCAAACTTGGCACATAGATAGATCCAGAGTTGAACTGGTGCCTTTTGCAAGTTTGGGATTTTTAAAAAAGTTATTTTTTGAGTTTCCATGGCAACAACTTTGATTTAGACTGAAAATGGTGGTAGTCCTCGTTTCCGGAGCAGATCTTGAAAACTGTACCATATTTCTTCACCAAACTTGGCACATAGATAGATCTAGTGTTGACCTGGTGCCTTTTGATAGTTTGAGATTTTTAAAAAAGTTATTTTTTGAGTTTCCATGGCAACGACTTTGATTTAGACTGAAAATGGTGGTTGTCCTCGTTTCCGGAGCAGATCTTGAAAACCATACCATATTTCTTCACCAAACTTGGCACATAGATAGATCTAGAGTTGAACTGGTGCCTTTTGATAGTTTGGGATTTTTAAAAAAGTTATTTTTTGAGTTTCCATGGCAACAACTTTGATTTAGACTGAAAATGGTGGTAGTCCTCGTTTCCGGAGCAGATCTTGAAAACTGTACCATATTTCTTCACCAAACATGGCACATAGATAGATCTAGTGGTGAACTGGTGCCTTTTGATAGTTTGGGATTTTTAAAAAAGTTATTTTTTGAGTTTCCATGGCAACAACTTTGATTTAGACTGAAAATGGTGGTAGTCCTCGTTTCCGGAGCAGATCTTGAAAAAGTACTATATTTCTTTACAAAAAGACCCAGCGAACATAGTTCACAGGAGCTAATGCATTGCACACACCTGACATGTCATATTGGCAGGGGATGTGAGTATTTCATGCTTGTTTGCAGACTGCCATCATAAAGCTGGAATATTATTGAGGTGGACATTAAAAACAAACAACAAACAAATATTGAGTCTACTAAAAATGGTAGTCCTGCACTAGCTGAGTGGAAAGACACACAAAGTATACAGACACCTGGTGTCATCCCTGTTATTGGAAATATAATAATGGTAGTGCTGCTATAGCAGAGTGGAAGGCACACAAAGTAAACAGACACCTGGTGTCATCCCTGTTATTGGAAATATAATAATGGTAGTGCTGCTATAGCAGAGTGGAAGGCACACAAAGTAAACAGACACCTGGTGTCATCCCTGTTATTGGAAATATAATAGCGGCATTAAAAACACAAACAGTGAGTCCAACCCACTCATGTTATCTCCTTGTTCGAATATAACCAAAAGCAGTGTAAAACCATCCTCACTAATTAGATAATACTAAGACGTGGGAAGATCAAATGAAAACATAAAACAATATATTCTAAAACCTGAGATTAAATGTCCTGAGAAGATGTATGGATGGTCAGAGTAGCAGCAGAGAGGCTTCCGCTTAAAGCCCTCGCTGTGGCAAGTTGACGATGAGTATTGTAATTGCAGGAGGCAAGCATCACTCAATGAGAAACGTTTCTCCTTCAGTGCGAAAGATGATGATGAAGTGAACACAGAAGTAATGAAGTGGTCGGCTGTGTGAAACGTGTTAGGCTGTTGAGAGAAAGTTCTAAGTAGAGGCACTTAGATAGTGTTTAAACACACAAAGTGGCGATGGGTCGGTCAGTGGTTTGCTTGTTACTGTCGAGACCTGGGTTCAGTTACCTACAATAGGAGAGTCCTATGTCATGGTATTATTATTATCATTATTATTATTATTATTATTATTATTTACAGATTAAAATAAAAAAATACACCAAATAGGGTTTGGGTGATCCTGGCACAGTCAGGCTGGTTAGGCTCATCATCAGCTCAGGGCCCTTGCCCTCTGAATCTTGTTAATCACATAAGTGTGTCAAAAGGGACAGAGAATTATTATCATTATTGTTGTTGTTGATCATGATTGCTCATACTGTCAAACAGCTCTCAAAATTAAAATTAGGGGGGCTCTTATTAGAATATAATTTCGGTGAAAAACAGCAGAGTTGAAAGATTGTACATTTCGTGGTTTATGCTGACAGACTGAAATGTTTATATGCGACAGATATATTTTTCCAGAATTTAATTTCCCATAATTAAGGGTGCATATAACATACGTATTGTACAAGAATAAATATGTCTTGTGTACATTGATCAATTGGAAGGGGTGCTATTGGGATTGTTCACTAGCCAATACATTAGCAAATATTGCCATGGGCGCTTATTCCAGCGGGGAGCTTATTACGTCGAATACGGTATGTGAAGTCCATATACATATAAGGTAATAGATATTGTTAGCAGCAATCCACGACAGAAACCAGTTTGTGAGCCAGAATTTTCATTGTCCATAATGTGATTATTATTATTTATTAACTTCGCTCCAAGACGTGACATGCGGAACCACTTCAACACCCAAGGGCCATGTACGACCAACCATGTAGAGGGATGGCATTCCAAAATTGTCAAATTGTCAGCAATCCATTCCATCATGTATAAATTCATTGACTTGATAAAGAAAGAACAATACAACATTGAAATTACACTGTGCCAGTTACGGGAGGGCAATTCCATATTGTCCCAGAAAGAAAATGTATCATGCCATTGCTGACGGCCTGCACATCCTGCCTGGAACCTGGAGATAACAGTCCTGCACCATGACTGTGGAATATATTCATTTTATGAAAACAAAACCAATCTAACAACGTAACTAATGTTATATTTGGGATAACACTTTCTTAGTGAAGTACAGATTCTAGTACTTTTTAGGGTTGAGTCCCATCCGGGATTCGAACCCACACTTGCTAAAGTGAGGCACCTAATCGCCAGCACACAAAGTCAGCGATCTAACCCACTCAGCCACCGAGGCTTCCACTAAAATGAAAGTCCGACAACTGGTAGTCTAGATAACATACTTTGAGCACCCCTCTGACAAGTGTAAATTGGCACGGCTCCCATGGCCGAAAGCTATGAATACACAATGCCATTTAGAAAGTGGTCAAATGTAACAAATGTTATATTTGGGATAACATTTTCTTTCTAAAGTACAGATTCTAGTACTTTTTGGGGTTGAGTCCCGTCCGAGATTCGAACCCACACTTGCAAGAGTGAGGCACCTAATCGCCAGCACACAAAGTCAGCGATCTAACCCACTCAGCCACCAAGGCTTCCAATGAAAGTCCGACAGCTGGTAGTCTAGATCACATACTTTGAGCACCCCTCTGACAAGTGTAAATGGCACTTTGTATTCAAAACCAATCTAGATATGTATACAAAAGCAAGTCTAGCCAGCTCTAGCCAGCTCTATTCCACTGTTCCCATTTTGTTGTGGTCCCAGTGTAAGATATGCCTGTATATGCTATGCTGATATGAATAATAATCATAAATGAATTTTTTATGTGCATATTGCTTAGCTGGCTACTTTATTTGTGAATGAATTATGACTACCGAAAGACATGAAAGTCAGGTTATTATAAAATATGAAATAATTGCACGAATTTATTTACAAAATAAAAGACTCATGTTCATTGTTTATTGTACAATAATACTTCAAGGAAAATAAACCATGACGGGTGCAGCCATGAGTGGTTTATTCTCCCTGCAGTGTTTTATTGTATGATAAACAATGACAATGAGTTGTATATTTCTTATATGAGATATCAACAATATGTACAGCTGCTTTAAGGGTGTTAATAAAATGTACAATTTTAAATGTATTTACCCATATTTAAATAATGATAACTCCCTGAATAGAATTCTCACAATTTGCATGGCGATTATCTGTACCTTTTCTCCCAGTACCGATTGTCATATCTTTCCCACTTTTGGATGCCATTGCGTTTCTCTGTGTTGCCCAGCTACATCTATGGCGACCAACTCACTAGACACTTACCTGTAAATAATAGCCTCATCAAATTTATTGCATCATCAAATTGCGAGCACATGCCCCAATCTCCAGAAATGACGTCATGATAGAACAATGTTTTGTCGTGAAATAAACAACGCTTCCTTCTTCATTTTCCTTTGTGATTTATGGCATAAATATCTTAAGTAATGAAATATAAATACATTATCAGAATTATGCGATGTGAAGAAAAAAAGATCTCTGATATGTACTGTTATTTTATATTTTTAGCTGGCTGTAGACTTTAGGCCATAGACTGAAACAGACTATAACCTATGGGTATTCACCTTTTTTATAGGGGATTATCGCGCCTGAGTAACTTCTATATCTGAACAATTGCCTCCTCAGTTTTGTTTGAAAACGTAAAATTGCGTGTGAGGGAAGCTCCAGTTTTTTGTCCCCCGCCACGTGAAAACGTGAAGTGGGGGATATAGTATTCACGACCGTCCGTACGTACGTCCGTACGTCCCACCTGTTTGTTGCCGCGATATCTCAAGAACTAATTGCTGGATTGTCTTCATATTTGGAACTATGGTGTATATACAGACACCGCAGACACCAGTCGGTTTTGGTGACTTTGACCCCATTTTCAAGGTCACAGCAGGCAAATCTGCTTTTGGAGTTGGACAACGGTGTTGCCGCGATATCTCATGAGCTAAACACTGGATTGTCTTCATATTTGGTACTATGGTGTATATACAGACTCCGCAGACACCAGTCGGTTTTGGTGACCTTGACCCCATTTTCAAGGTCACAGCAGGCAAATTGTGCTTTTGGAGTTGGCGGGACATTTCGTCACTTTGTGACAAATACTTCTTCTTGTTGTTTTCATGCTGAAAAAAGTGTTACTTTTAAAAAATCAAAATTGTGTTCATGACAAGAGGCCAGTTTATGAAACCTCAAAACAGGTTTAGAAGGACCAATAAAAACTATGAGTGGAGGGCCTGCACACATTGTTAGAAGTAGACTATAATGATTCATGAATAAAATATTTTACGAACGCATGTGCAAAGAGTTTATTGCGTACTTTCATCAAAAACTATTTGCACATGCCCACTGCTTGATTGCGAGCTGGCTTCACTATTCAAATACCCATTCTCACATGGGTCACAATTAGGAATGGGAGTGTTAATTTGTAGCTTCAATCAGTTACGGCTTTTCTCCCACATACACTAACACACTGTGATGTACAGACACTTAAATACTGTCTAAAGTGACATTGAACCCAGTTAATGTCGTACACCCAACTCTGTACATACCTGCTAGACTTTAATGAGTGTCTGAATGCTATGATCACTTTATGAAAGTAGGCCTATGATCTTAATTACCAATTCCATGGCTGAAGATCTTGTAATTGCTCTGCTACTCTGAGAGCAAACAAATTGCTTTCAAATGTTTGGCATGGTTTAAATTACCTTGTTACCCTTATCTTCACAAATATGGAACAAAACTAAAATTTTGAGAAAAGTGTGTTTTTCTTGTCATTGAGAGTGTTTTTTGATTAAAGTTATGAAAAAAATTCAAAGTGGCAGTTTGTTTGTTTGTTTGTTTGTTTAACACCGCAGTCAGTAATATTCCAGCTAAATGACAGCTGTCTATAAATTATTGAATCTGGACCAGACCATCGGGTGAATGACATCATGAGAATCGATACGGGCAATTGGGATATGAAGACATGCAAGCGTGAGTTGCTGAAGACCGGTTCTAACTGGATCATCATGGGTTCAAAGAGGCTGTGGATGAAGGAGCCTAACATCCTTAATTCCTTTCCCTAATTTCTTCATTTCTGTACTACAGGGGCGGTCGGGTAGCCAAGTGGTTAGAGCGTTCGCTAATCAGGCCGAAGGGTTCGATTCCGACATGGGTACAATGTGTGAAGCCCATTTGTGGTGTCCCCTGCCAAGATATTGCTGGAATATTGTTAAAATCGGCGTAAAAACCTTACTCACTCATTTCATTACTGACAAACAATGCTTGAATATTGATGAGTCTGGCATTAAACAACAACAAACAAACACAATCATTTTTCACAAAAATGTCTTAAATATTTATTTATTTTAATTTCAACCACTGACCCTTTGCTTTTAATCATTTTTATAAAACAAGGAAATAAAAAGAGCCCTAAACATCAGACAACAAATGAAGAAAGACAATTTAAAAGGGGGAAACAGATTTATTGCACCTGTGTGACTATACGTAGTCCTGATATCAGACCAGAACTAAATGAAGGCTATTACTGCTGGCACAGAAGGCTTAACCAGGTCCATTTCATGATCGTCTAAGCCTCACTGACCTTTTGGCCAATGCATGGATAGGTCAGGAGGCTGCGAAGATGGACATGAATTGGTGATCCGATACTGATAACTTGAGTTGGACTAATTGATTTTGTTTAAATCATGTGATTAAGGTAGTTTTTATTGCAATCTAATACTCAGTGATTATTTTCATGTTTCTGATACATGATTGCATCCAGCATTTTGAAAAAGGGGTGCTCTCTGCTCAGTTCATGAAGTGAACGAAATGTCGTAGGACTTATATAGATAACACTCCAGTAAAACTTACAATCAGAATGAAGATACAGTCAAGGTTGCAATAACGTGTAGAGAACAGTGAATGAGTGAGTGAGTATGGTTTTACGCCGCCTTTAGCAATATTCCAGCAATATCACTGCGGGGGACATCAGAAATGGGCTTCACACATTGTACCCATGTCGGGAATCGAACCCGGGTCTTCGGCGTGACGAGCAAACGCTTTAACCACTAGCAACCCGACCGCCCGATGTAGAGAATACCAGTGGATATGATTGAAGTGTGTCGGGTGCGAGTATCAAGCTTTGTAAATTGTTGAATAATCAATTATGATTTTTTCCTGTTTACCATAATTGTTTGATTAACATTTGTGGTTTCTAAGGAATTGACATAGAATATTCAATTCAATTCATTGGTTTATTGGGGCTGTTGGTAGCTTGGTGCTTTAAATAGGTGTTCACTCGTCATGCTCAGGACCCGGGTTTGATTCCCGACATGGGTACAAAGTGTGAAGCCCATTTCTAGTGTCCCTCATCATGATATTGCTGGAATATTGCCAAAAGGGGCGTAAAACCACACTCACTCACTCACTCACTCACTCACTCACTCACTCACTCACTCACTCACTCACTCACTCACTCACCGCCCAACCAACTACCAACCCACCCACTCTGGTGTCCCCGCCATGATATTGCTGGAATAATGCTAAAAGTGGCGTAAAACCATACTCACTCACTCACTCTGGTGTTCCTCATCGTGATATTGCTGGAATAATGCTAAAAGCGGCGTAAAACCATACTCACTCACTCACTCTGGTGTTCCTCATCGTGATATTGCTGGAATAATGCTAAAAGCGGCGTAAAACCATACCCACTCTGGTGTCCCCCGCCGTGATATTGCTTGAATAATGCTAAAAGCGGCGTAAAACCATACTCACTCACTCACTCACTCTGGTGTTCCTCATCGTGATATTGCTGGAATAATGCTAAAAGCGGCGTAAAACCATACTCACTCACTCACTCTGGTGTTCCTCATCGTGATATTGCTGGAATAATGCTAAAAGCAGCGTAAAACCATACTCACTCTGGTGTCCCCCGCCGTGATATTGCTGGAATAATGCTAAAAGCGGCGTAAAACCATACTCACTCACTCACTCTGGTGTTCCTCATCGTGATATTGCTGGAATAATGCTAAAAGCGGCGTAAAACCATACTCACTCTGGTGTCCCCCGCCGTGAAATTGCTGGAATACAATGACGACAATGATGATGACGATGACGATGACGACGATGATGATGATGATGATGACAACGACAGCACCGATGATGATGATGATGATGATGATGATGATACCGGGATGCATATTCCATACATATTTACAATTATTCCACAAAATCCTTGACTTTTTATTTATTTATGCAATACACAATACGAATGATATAACAGCTTCACACTAGGTCCATACATATGGGAAATAATAAGTATTGATTAACATTTAACTGCCATTTTATGGGTTATTTATACATATGAAATCATAAATACACTTCAGCTGTCACAGTGCTTGTATGTCCTGCCTAGAGTGATGTCCTGGGATTGAAGGACAGATCATTACTCTCTATAGACAGATATACTCAAATGGCTAGCTTTGCTCCAAGGTTGCACTGAAAGAAAAGTCCCTGGATGTGGAGTAATTCTATTCCCCTTATAGGCAAGTCTAGATATGTAGGGGTGGTCGGAGTGGTTAAAGCGTCTGCTCATCATGCCGAAGACCCGGGTTCAATTCCCGACCTGGGTACAATGTGTGGAGATTTCTGGTGTCCCCGCCGTGATATTGCTGGAATGTTGCTAAAAGCAGCATAAAATAATACTCACTCACTAGATATGTGGACAATAAGGACTCCAGTCTCTCATAGGACAACTTGTTCTTACTATTTACATAATCTAGAACGTATGATTTATTCTAATAATTATTGCTAAGAGACTTGTGCAAGTCTGTCATATGAGCTGTATAGATTGTGGCCTCACAACGATTGTCATCAAATCAATGATGTCTTTCGTATCATGTAAGCATGTTAAGCCCCGTCAGGCAATCCTAAACAGTACTAATTGTACAAAGTGATCACTCAGTTGCATCTGACTTCTTATAGACATACCTGCGATAGCCTTGATAACCAGAGGCTGCAAGTAGATCAGATGTCTGAAATCTTTCTTACGAAGATTTGTAGACGGAATTTAACAATACACGACTCCATGCAGGCTTCAGACACTTACAGCAGAGCTTAGACAAGCTGCCTTTGTAATCACTGACATTCTGATAAAACATCCTTAATGTTTCTTATCATGGACACACGGAAATCAGAGCTTTTGTGTCCGTTAATAATTTCATGTATGGAACAGTTATATTAGACCTTGATGTTTGAGTGAACGTGCCCATCAGGAAAATGGAAATGGATTCGTCATGGGAATGTTTTATATTTGAAAGGACTTGGTATTTCTTATACAATGTCGTTTAAGGACGCTTTAGTTGAGGCCGATGATGGCGTTGTGTGTTCAAGGAACAAGGAGGACTTCAGTTATTGATTATGTTAAACTATTTCACCTGTGGAACCATGTGGTGTACATACACATGGATGGACAAATTGATAGCGGACAGGATGTCAGTCTTGACCACATGTCAGCATTAGTCATGTCAATTAAGCCTGTGGGCTTGACCAGAGCCTTTGAACAGTCCATTGGATGTTCAGTTGTAAATGACCATCGGCCAGCAACCACTAGTTAAAGTTGATCGGGATTGTGATCAGCGACACGGTCGTCATGTTTGAGTGCACACAGTTGTCCAGCCACCCTGGCCATGCTTGCAGTACTGTGTCAGTCCAACCTTTACATCAGGGAGGTACGGACTCATGCTTAGTATTTTAACTAAAGGAGGTACTTGGTGAAGGATCGCCGCTGTCGAACAGCCAGTGGGAGATGACAGGATGTGTACGCACTGCAGTGATACCCAGAAAAGCAGCATGGTTGTACGTACAGATCTTTCTATCTTATCTCTGTATTTGTATGTGTGTTTATTCAAGCTTATAATGAATGTTGTTCTTAGGGAAGCAAAACCCAAAGAGATATATCATATAATATTCAAGATAGTTTATGAATGGTAGAATTCTTAATAAAAGTTTGGGAATTTGGACAATATGCACAGAATTAAACTATTTTAATAACTTTTCTGTCATTGGACTCAGTGTGAAACTAATGTTAGTGATGGGAGATATATATTCTTATCAGGTAGTACTTGCCGCCTCAAAGATTTTAAATATTAATGCTATTGTATGGAATTAAGTGCCAAAGTTTCTAAATAAATGGGATATATTTGTTTGAAGCCTAACATTCTGACAGGTGAATGGGTCAACGAAGATCAGTTTCACAGGTATTAGTTCCATCCGGATACGCTTTGACAGGCAACTTGTGATGTGAATGTTTTTCTATTTGTATCTAATTTATTTTTGCATTTATTTAAAGTGAATGTTTTGAACATAACTTCAAACATATTTCAAAATAAGCTAATGCATTCGTCACAAACTGAAACCAATTCATGATAAAATATTTTCAAAGAGTTTTTAAGTTACAAATTACACAACAAATCAGGTGTCAACTAGGACAGGGATGAGTCCAAATTTACTACCCAGGAACCCACCCCCCTCTTCTCTGACCCTCCCTGGGTACCCACTGTATGTCTCAAGAGATACAAAATGTCTGAATGGGAATTTGTTTTTACCACAGCACTTGCAAAACATATTTAAATACATGTATTAAACGATCTGGTCATGCATACACTGAAGTTGACTTCAGTTATATCTTTATTCAACCATATGAAAAATCAGAAGGAATGGGTGCACACTCAGAAAGAAATGCGAACATTAGTGACTTGTAGTGTAACCATAGAGTTCCAGATAATTTTTGTCATTAAACTATATTGCACATGACTAACCACGGGTCCAGGTAGTCCTGTGGGTACTTTCTCAGGACCCACCCGACCCAAGTACCCCCGAATTACCTCTTACCTGTCCAAGCCCTAGTCAGTGCCCCCCCAACCCCCCCGGATTTTCTTTATATTTCTTTATTATTTCTTTATTATTTGAATCCTGAAAATACAAGTTAGGGACAAGTGATACTTGTACAAATATTTGCCCCACCCCTGTCAAGAAAAGTTAACTACGGACTTGCTAGTGTATAAATAATGTTTATTACTTTGACTTTTCATCATTGATATTTTGGTATAGTTTTCTGTGGAATATTATAGCGCTTGAACTTCTCTACCATACCGACACTAAAGTCAGTGTTAAACTGATTTGTTTCACATGCCCTTTTCTCTTCAGCCCAAAGTATTCACAGTGTCAATAAGCTGTGCCTGTTCATCATACTCACTGCTCTTTGACTAGAGATATATGTGAGGATGTTTCCAGTGGAGTCTGTTTTGAAACTGACAAAAACACCCCAGTTGTCTGAAATGCATATACTTATACCCAATGCCCCTAGTCCCAGTGCAATTGGAACGTTATTGCATCCTTGCATCCTCATCAATGGGTGCAGCATCGCTGTTATTCCATCCGTTGTTGCTGCTGTGGGCAGTTTTCAACACCCATACAGTGTAAATGCTGCTATGTGTGATGCATGATCCTCTGTAAACTGTTCACTTTTATTTAAGTGAGTGAATTTAAATTTAAAGTCAAATACTAATGTCATTAAAATTTAAAGTAATTAGTGGTATTTTATTAAGTCTTTGGGATAACGCTTTGTTCATTCTCTCATGGTATAGCATATCTTACACTTGTGTAGAAAGGGGTGTTCATTCTCTGATGTTATAACATATCTTACTCTTCGATATAAAGGGATGTTCATTCACTCATGTTTTAACATATCTTACTCTTCGATATAAAGGGATTTTCATTCACTCATGTTTTAACATATCTTAATCTTCGATATAAAGGGGTGCTCATTCTCTGATGTTATAACATATCTTACTCTTCAATATTAAGGAATGTTCATCCTCTCATGTTTTAGCATATCTTACTCTTCGATATAAAGGGATGCTCATTCACTCTTGTTTTAACATATCTTACTCTTAGTAAGGATAAGAATTTATGGATGAACAACTTAGTACAATTAAGAGCGACGTTTCGGTGCAGGATCTAACACTGATACTTGCTTGATAACGGTGATAGAACCTACACTGAAACGTCGCTCTTAATTGTAATAAAGAAGTTGTTCATCCATAAATTCTTATCCTTACTTAGTACTCCAACTTCTAAATGCCTATCAAGGAAGATATCTTACTCTTGTGTAGAAAGGGGTGTTTATTTTTTCACAGTATAACATATCTTATTCTTGGATATAAAGGGATGTTCATTCTCTCATGTTATAACATATCTTATTCTTGGATAAAAAAGGATGTTCATTCTCTCACAGTATAACATATCATACTCTTGGATATAAAGGTGTGTTCATTCTCTCACAGTATAACATATCTTACTCTTGGATATAAAGGGATGTTCATCTCTCATGCTATAACGTATCTTACCGGTACTCTTGGATATAAAGGGATGTTCATCTCTCACAGTATAACATATCTTACTCTTGAATATGAAGGGGTGTCCATTCTCTCATGTTATAACATCTTACTTTTCAATATAAAGGGATGTCCATCTGTCATGTTATAACATATCTTACTCTTGGATATAAAGGGATGTTCATCTCTCATGCTATAACATATCTTACTCTTGGATATAAAGGCGTACTCATTCTCTCACCATCCCAAAGACCTGGGTTTAATTGCCACATGGACACAATGTGTGAAGCCCATATCTTCTATCCTTGCCATGATATGCTGGCACACGGTTCAAAGCGGCTTAAAACCATAGTCACTCCCGTATTGTTATAAAGTGGAACATGGATAGATTCATGCAAAAAAGGCACAAATTGTGTATTGAGATACATATCATTTTATGATATAGATATTGCTTTGTTTATGATTAGCATGTCATGACAGCCTTAGCGCCAACATGCTCAGCAACTGATGAGTGCTGTGTCATAACCCTGAGGAGACCTGGGTTAGAATTGGTCTTCATCAACCGATGCTAAATGTCATTAACAGGTTCGGGTGGTCAGGCTTGCTAACTTGGTTGATGAATGTCATCATATCCCAATTCAGGGATTGATGCTCATAATGTCAATCACTGGATTATCTGGTCCAGACTCGATTCTTTACAGACCACCGTCGTATAGCTGGAATATTGCAGAGTGCTGCGTTAAACAGTTAATAAACAAATCATAATTGATTATTAAACAATTTCTATAGCTTAATACTCGCAACTGACTGTTCCATTATGTCCACTTGTATTTTTATTGCAACCGTGACTGTTTTTTCATTTTGATTTTATGTTTGACTGGAGTGTTATTTATATAAGACCTACGACTTTTTGTTCACGTCATGAACTGAGTAGTGAACACCCCTTTTTAAAAATCCTGAGTGAGTTGTGTTTAATGACGGTTTTAACAGTATTCTGGTCATAACACAGCATGTCAGCTTAATGTGGGAGGAAAGCCCCAAGTGATGCAGGTCTAAGGCGTTTACCACTTAGGTGACACCAACGAGCACGGGTATGGTGCTGACAAACCTAGAAACATAATCTCTAACCGGGATACGAACCCAGAATCATAGGTTTCTGGCGTGCCCAAGGGGACGTTACTCTGCACAGCGAATCTCGGTGCCTTAGACGACTTGGCCACATATTACCACTATTGAAGCTGTCTACTGCCAGAATTGAAACAGAATACATTTTTTTCATAAATATTTTCCTTTACTGATGCAGTTATTGTGATTTGTAACATCTGACCTATCAGATTTGAGTATTCGCCAAAGAATATTCATTACAGCATTATCATTTCTTGTTTCCACAAGGAGTCGTATTGTCTGTATGCTGGCATAACCACTTAGTATTTATAGCAATGGATGGAATTACCTGCTCCGCTGAGCGCAAACCCTGGCACTCATTGAGAAAGACTAATGAAGTATGAGGAATGAAATATTATCTGTCCCCCAAGTCACCAGGGATGAACGACTGTAATTTAAAGTTCCAAATATGTTAATCTTTGTATTATTCATTGTCATTTCAAGTAAGAATATGCGTTATAATGTATAAAATGTTTCCTCCGTACAGATGGTTCGTTCACCAACAGCAGCCATCAGTGCTTACTAGAATTGATGAGATTGATAAGTTGAGCCTTGATTACCCAATTAGAGACACAATTGGACAATGGCTCAGACACGACATGTCGGTACTGTCTGTGGTGTGTTCATGCATAGTTATTAAGATATCAGATTATATTTCTTCTCATTTCCCTGACATTGGAGTACTGTCATGAGATTGGGAAATCATCAGGTCATTAGGACAAATTGCAAATCAGTACAATTGTGCTGACAGAGTTCACCATCCAAATGTACAAAATGGTATCTTGAGTTGTTCCCAGATTTTCTTGGGTTTAAATTGCAAATCAGTACAATTGTACACTGGGTTTACCATCGAAATATACAATGAGTACAAAATCATATCTCGAGTTGGTCCCAGATTTTCTTGGGTTTTAATTGCAAATCAGTTCAATTGTACACTGGGTTTACCATCAAAATATACAATGAGTACAAAATCTTATCTCGAGTTGGTCCCCGATTTTCTTGGGTTTAAATTGCAAATCAGTACAATTGTATACTGGGTTTACCATCGAAATATACAATAAATACAAAATGGTATCTCGAGTTGTTCCCAGATTTTCTCAGGTTTAAATTGCAAATCAGTTCAATTGTGCAAATAGGGCCACTATCGATCACTTTACCATCAAAAAGTACCCGGGGTACAAAATGATATACAAAATGAGTTGTCTTCATGCAGTTATGAAGATATTTGATTTCTTTCTTTCTGATTGTCTGAGCCTGAAATGGTTCCATGAATGATCATTCCGTCAAAGTTCATGTTTGTGACTAGAGAGCCGCACCACTTTGACCATTCCTCTCACACTAAGCTGCCAAATGATGTGACTGTAATCCTGTACAAAGTGATGTTTCACTCACTCACTCACTCACTCACTCACTCACTCACTCACTCACTCACTCACTCGAATTAATGCTCGTTCATTGGAGAAAACTGTTCTCACAACAAGTAAAATTAATTCTGAATATTGAAGGCCAGTGTCTGTTTCAGAAATAGAACATGTTGTAGATGACATATAGGTGTCAACAAGTATCTGTTCCTGAAGTGAAATAATTTTTATCTACAGAATATTCCCATGGAACAGTTTTCACTGGGAACATGTTTCCACGATACATTTCCATGGGCAGTATATCAAAGAGTATCTGTTCCTGTAGTGAAATTATTTTTCTCTACAGAATATTAATTCCCATGGAACAGATTCCACTAGGAATACGTTTTCCTAATACATTTCCACAGGCCATATTTGTTCCGGATGGAACCAATTCCATGTGGAACTGATCATGTTTGTAATAAGCACAGCCATTTCTCATGTTGGGTGTTATCTGGCTTGGCTTAGCTCTGAGATTCATCTTGGTCTTCTTCTTCAATGGTTTGTATTTGTTTCAATTAGATAGTGCCCTCATGTGGGAGCACTGTCACGGATAGCGAACAGAATCAGGCAATGTGGGCGAGATGCAAATCATTGAAGATGTTCTGATGGCATCACTCATGATGGCTTCATCAGTGAAATGTACCCAGGGTACAGATCGATGCATCATTATTAAGTGAAAAGTAGAGAGTGAAAACATATTACTCAAAAGTGATACAGATGTAGCTTGCATGCATGCCGTTATCAAATTTAAATTATTTTTTTTTATCAGGCATTATTTCATTGGCTGCCATTCGACTGTGGTTGGATGCAACGGATGAATTATAGAAAAATGGTATATATATATTCTTTAACAGCAAGCTCATGCCTGCATTTGGTATATCATTTCATTTAGAGACTTTAGTTAGTGTCAGATTTTTGTTTTGTTTTGTTTGTTTGTTGTTTGCCGCACTCATCAATATTCCAGCTATATGATGGTGGTCTGTAAATAATTGAGTCTGGACCAGACAATCCAGTGATTGACATCATGAACATTGATCCACGCAATTGGGATACAATGATATGCATTAATCAAGCCAGCAAGTCTGACCACCCGATCCTGTTAGTCGCCTCTTACGACAAGCATGGGCTGCTGAAGACCTATTCTACCCCGGATCTTCATGGGTTAGTGTTAAATAAATCTTTTCGGATCCCTTGCCATAAAAAAGAATTGTTTGTATTGTATTGAATTTGTTTGTATGGACTGCCTCTGTGGATTGAAGGGCGGTCGGGTAGCCTAGTGGTTAAAGCGTTCACTCGTCACGCCGAAAACCCAGGATTGATTCCTGACATGGGTACAATGTGTGAAGCCCATTTCTGGTGTCCCCCGCCGTGATATTGCTGGAATATTGCTAAAAGCGGGGTAAAACCATACTCACTCACTCACTCACTGTGGATTGAGCACCTGCCCAGAGAGTGGAAGGTTGAAGGTTCGCTCCTTTGTCACTTCATACAAAAAGATGGTACTTTTTGTTACCCTGCCTGACGTATGGCATTAAGGGGATTAAACAAGAACTGGTCGGATCGGAGTCAGTATACTGTGTCTGAGTGGGATATCCATGTTAAATTGCGGCATGGTATCTCAGTGGGCTCAGCACCATAAAAATGGCACATTTGTCTAATACAAGACTAGTACAAGCTGTGAGACCATTAGTAAACAGATGTGGCACTAAGTGGTTAATTGAAGATAATGTATCTTCTTACCTAACTTGTATCTGTCAGTGAGATGGATTCATAAACATCAATGGTGGAATAGGTCTTCAGCAAACCAGGCTTGCTGTAAAAGGCCACTGTGCTTGTCGTAAGAGGCGACTAGCGGAATTGGGTGGTCAGGCTTGCTGACTTGGTTGATGTATGTCATTGTATCCAATTGCGTGGATCGATGCTCATGATGTCAATCACTGGATTGTCTGGTCATGACCCTGATTATTTACAGACTGCCATCATAAAGCTGGAATGTGCAGTGTTCAACAACAAACAAACAAACAAGCAAACAAGCAAATAAGCAAACAAACAAACAATTGTCTTGAAGTGTCTATATATGACCTGGGAATATTGCTAACATACCAATGAACAAGGATAAGAATCTCTTGGAGATGCTTACTGTTTCCTGGACAATGCTTCATCTCTTGCAGTCTTCTTGAATGGTCTTGATGAACTGCTCTTTTGACTCAGTGATCAGAAGAATAATGCAGCAGTTGTTTTGATCTAAGTCAAATTATTTTACTACACAAATTCTGATAGTTTTGAGGAACCCATGCTTGACGTAAAAGGTGACTATGTTTCTTTGAGAGGGGAAAATGTCCTGTGGGGAAATGTCTTTTGGGGAAATGTCCTTCTTTTAGTGGGGAAAAGTCTGGTGTGGAATTGTCCTGTGGGGAAATGTCAGTGTGTGTCCATGTGGATTATGTCCGGATCCCATTATATGTGCAAATAGGTCTGTATTAGAATAGGTCTCCAGTAACCCATCCATGCCATAAGAGGCGACTATGCTTGTCGTAAGAGGTGACGAACGGGATTAGGTGGTCAGGCTCGCTGACTTGGTTGATGCATGTCATCGATCCCAATTAAGTGGATCAATGCTCATGATATCAATCACTGGATTGTCTGGTCAAGACTCGCGGCGTTAAACAATTAACCAACCAACCAACCTAATAGTCTTGATTATAATGCATGGTCACTCACTCACTCACTCAAGACGATAAAATGTATAAAATTTAAATATATTTACCCGTATTTAAAATAATGATGACTCCCTCAATAGAATCTGACCTCGGCAATGTCGGACATGTCCAGGTGCGTATTTTTCTCATAATTGTCATGTTGATTACCTGTGCCTTTTCTCCCATTGCCGATTTTCATATCTCTTCCACTTTTGGATGCGACCGCATTTATCTACATTACCCAGCTACATCTATGGGTAACAACTCACAAGACACTCCCCTCTCAAAAATAACATCGTCCAATATACGACTTCATCAAGTTGCGAATGCATGTTAGAACCTAAAGAAATGACGTCATGATAGAACAATGTTTTATCATGAAATAAACCACACAGATAAGAAATAAGAAATAATGTTCTTCATTGTTCTTTGTTTTTTATCACATGGCCATCTTATCTGTGGAAATAATTGGATGTTGCTGACTCTAGAACTAAACCCCGGTTTTGGCATTATATATATCCAATATTGACCAGATCATATTTCGTTATTTCCTCGGCCACTATGTCAAGGTGAAGGAGGTAAATAGCGTTGGTATTAGGTTTTAAAAAAAAGGAAATTGGAATATGAAATTTGAATTTTGGCTAACTGAACTGAAAATTTTTATCATGAAATATAGTTTTATATACATTTTCTTCATCTGTTTCGCCACATTCTGGGCAGCGTCGTCTGTCAGATAAGAATATTTTCAAAGCAGTAAACCATTTGTTATGGTCTTTATATCTATAATGTTCCATTGTACGTTCAATCTCATTAAAATCAGACTTTAGTTCTCACTACCGCTAAACAAAGATCTGAGGACATCCCATTAGGGGTCACGTCAGAATGACCTTTCATCCGACCAATCAGAGCATCACTTACCAGATCATGAAAGTGACAGTTGGAATGTGATTTCTAATCATACAACCTTGAAAACATTAACACGTGATATTCCGAACGATAGATACGGGTTTAACAACTGAATCCATACAATCTAGACCATCTATTAGCCATTCCAGAATGTTCTTTTGTTCAGGTTTCATATTTGTAATCGAGAATTTGTCAAAATATGTTTCGAAGCGTAGTCGCCAGTTTGAAATTAGTGCTGTAAAGCACGAGAAAGCTGCCCTCTGATTGGTCATTCCATTGGTCGGTCAAAGTTCGCGCAAGGTAGGCCTGGCGTGACCCGTAATGGGATGTCCTCAGATCTTTGTTTAGCGGTAGCGAGAACTAAGATCTGATTTTAATGAGATTGGTGTGTGTTGGCCTGTCATTGCTGTGAGGTGACATGTGGGTTGTCACTGCACAGACTTAAAGGCACTGTACAGCAGAAAAGTGAATTGCTTCTTTCAAACACGCATATATCAGTTACATGCTACTAAAATGTTTCTAAGGCCATTATGTGTTTTTTTACAAATTGCCAGATGTCTTCCATTTCTTGCTTGAATAATGTGCCCGCACGCTAAATATGACCATATGAGTTATGTGGTTCAGGTCAAGGTGAAAATATAAATCTCCCCAAAATGAAGGGGATATTTGAATTAACAGATAATTAGAGAAATACGAGGAGATATTGAGTGATGTAATGGATTGATGAGAAAATGGAAGAAGCTGTAATATGACAATCAATAGAACATTTTGGCTGATTAATGGTTCTGTGAGATGTTCTGATCAATTAAACTGTCTGTATGTCGTAGAAAATAGCACGACAACCTGGGAAAAATAGAGAAATCACAAACATTCTTTTCTGATCAGCTGTGTTGAAACCCTTGTGCAGAAAAGCACCGATGTCATGCAGCGATAACATTTTTATGCTGTCATTAAGAAATGTAAGAAAACCTGTTTTCAATTTTTGCTTCAAGGATTCAGTGACCTTGAACCCAAATCTAGCAACAAAAAAATGCGTAAAAATATTTCTAATATTTTTTGTCCATCTGCTTTGGTTAATTCTAAAAGCAAAATTTTGTTAAAATGGAACAAAATAAACAACTTACGATGTTTTAGTATTCGCTGTCGTGTGACTGTATTTCTGGTCCTTCACTTCTTTGTCTGGTTTGTTTACAGGCTGTTGTCATCACATGGCATTTGGTCCTACTGTGCATCATTAGGCAATAAATACATCATTTTTTATGCAGACTGCGTGAGTGGCAGGTGCTACCGGTAGGGCAGGACATGCTTACCCTTTTCACGAACACCTGGGCCCACTTGCACAAAACGATCTTAGCGCTAAGACTATTGTAAGCCTATGTTAAAGTATGGAAGTTGCGATCATCTTAGCACTAAGACTATTGTAAGCCTATGTTAAAGTATGGGAGTTGCGATCATCTTAGCACTAAGACTATTGTAAGCCTATGTTAAAGTATGGGAGTTGCGATCATCTTAGCACTAAGACTATTGTAAGCCTATGTTAAAGTATGGAAGTTGCGATCATCTTAGCGCTAAGATCACATTGTGCAAGTGGGCACAGGTGTCATCACTGATGTTCAGTGATCCATGCAAACCTCTATTTTACCATTAACTCCTAATGGAGTCTGTTTCGTTGGATAATTGAAACTTATGTTTCTCTGGCTTTGACATTTTATTTCAGAAATAAACGATGTGTGGGAGTTGTTTATCGTACAATAAAACACTGCAGGGAGAATAAACCATGAGGGGCCCTGAGTGGTTTATTATCCCTGAGTGTTTTATTGTATGATAAACAACGACCATGAGTCGTTTATTTCTTATATGAGATATCAACATTATGTACAGCCTCTTTAAGGATGTTGATAAAATCTACAACATTTAAAAATCTTTACCCAAATTTTAATAATAATGATGACTCCCTGAATAGAATCCAACCTCAGAGGTGTTGGACATGTCAATTTTCGAACAGTTAGGTTTAGTTTGGTCTTTCCACATATTCACACAATCCTCATGTCGATTACCTGTGCCTTTCTCCTAATACCAATTGTCATATCTCTCCCACTTTTGGATGCAATTGTTCGGGCACTGCGTTTATCTGCGTACCCCAGCTACATCTATGGGGAACAACAAACTTGACACTTCCGGTTCAAAAATAATGTTGTCCAATAAATGACAGCATCATGTTGCATGCATGTGTTCGAATTTCCAGGAATGACGTCATGATAGAACAATTTTTTATCATGCAATAGACCACACTTCATTCTTCATTGTTCTTTGTGATTTAGCGCGTAGCTATCTTATATAAGTGGCTAAACCTCTTATGCAGATACTTTCCTGACATCCAAGCATGCTCACTATATACTTATCATTGTTTATATATTTAGAAAATAACTGATAAAATGTACACAATACAAGGGTCTGTCTACTGGTAGAATATAGACTGTAGCCTTGATGCTGTGGTGGACCATGGTCGGTCGTGTGGCCTAATGGTTACAGCATTCGCTCGTCACGCTGAAGACCCGGGTTCGATTCCCGACATGGGTACAATGTGTGAAGCCCATTTCTGGTGTCCCCCGCCGTGATATTGCTGGAATATTGCTAATAGCGGCGTAAAACCATACTCACTCACTCATACTGTGGTGGACCAATGTGTTGTTACAGGGGAAGTAGGGCTTATGAAAAATTGGGTTCAGACTTTGGACACAAAATGAGATAAATTTGAACAGGGCAATATTTGTTTTAATAGTGATCAACACAACCCCCTACCTCATAATGAATTATAGTCAGCTGATTTAATGGAAGCCAGGGGTGGTCGGGTAGCCTAGTGGTTAAAGCGTTCGCTCGTCACGCCGAAGACCCTGGTTTGATTCCCGACATGGGTACAATGTGTGAAGCCCATTTCTGGTGTCCCCCCGCCATGATATTGCTGGGGGGCGGTCGGGTAGCCTAGTGGTTAAAGCGTTCGCTCGTCACGCCGAGGACCCAGGTTCGATTCCCGACATGGGTACAATGTGTGAAGCCCATTTCTGGTGTCCCCCGCCGTGATATTGCTGGAATATTGCTAAAAACGGCGTAAAACCATACTCACTCATGATATTGCTGGAATATGGCATATTGCTAAAAGCGGCGTAAAACCAATATTCACTCTCTATAGAAAGCATTAATGTTTCCCATGATTTATCATAATCAGGTGTTATTAACATAACACAGAGTCAGCATGACTAATATTTCTCAAAAATTCGATCATCATGTTTCATCCATCTGTTGCCAGCATATGGATTAAATCAGGCATCAGTGCAATATATAGAAATATCTATAACAACATCTCTCTTTATTTCACACCTGCTTTTGTCCAAGTGAAGTCATTAAAGCTTGCCAATACAGATCTATACCAGTGAACAAAACCAGAATCTTAGCTCACCTGATCCTCTATCACATCAGTTCTCCCTCCCACCTCCTACCTCCCCAATCATTGGAAGATGTTTGGAAAGAAATGAGGATTTTTCCACGTTTTCGCATGAACGAGTTGTATGCTAATTGGTGCTATTTAAAAAACAACTAGTTATGTATAGTTGACGATGACAAGACCTTCTGTTGAAAATCTGAAAATTTAGTTATTGTGTGATCACGGCCAAAATAGAGGATTATGACAATGATGTAATAGAGGTCGTATTTTTAGAATTATTACTAATGATAATTATTATTTTGATAATTTTTTATGAAATTCCAGATCTGATTTGACCTACATACAATTACAGAGAGTTGACATGCCATCATATAGAAACACTGAGTGATATTGATCCTTTATGTATATAAGAGCAGACGCCAACTAAGGTTAACACATTTGGCCTGAGATTAATTGAATGGCTTGTGAATGAACTTCTTCTCACTCAGTCCTTCACAGTTATTCTATATCTTGGTTCCCAGTCAGTCTCACTTTAGCTGGGACTGTATTGGAATGATTGCTTCCACTTCAATGCTCACACCACATCATTAGGATTTGGTTCTGTTCTGAAATCAATTTACACCTGTCATGTTAAAAGGCTTAAAGGTCAAGCTCTGAGACCTTCAGTTTCTAACATGATGAATTTTGGCAGGTACTTAATTTGGCAAAACATTGATTCTCAGTGTTCACATTTTATCAAATAAGGGACCGGTCATTTATTATAGTGGTGTGTGTCTCAGAGGGAATCGGGGAGGGTCACTAAAAATATGACAGTTTTTAGAAGAGGGGTCCTAAATAATACACATATTCTGGCAAGGTCATGAAAAAATTGACATTATATAATAAAATATGAAGAGCTTTTGCTCTTTATCTTCAGGGAGGGTCATGAAAAAAATGTGCAAAGACATGGGGAGGGTCATCTAAAAATATGAGAAACACTATGGGAGGGTAATTTAATTTTCAGGGCATTAGTGTATTAAACACCCTTGAACCCACATGACCCCCTGTGATAAATGACCGGTCCCTTCACATGACCAATTTAGAAAAGTGGCTATAATGTGTTGATGGGCTTCAGAAATAGGCAAAACTATGTAGAGAACTCTAAATTCTCCCTATTTCACTGTGCACTTCATTCTCACCAGTGTGGATGAAGTTGATGATTCCCGCTGCTGAGACTGAAGGGTCTGAGACTGACGTTTCTCCCTCATTCCTGTCAGAGTGTGTTATTTCTTGGTTCCTGCTCGTGACTTCTGCCTATTACCAAGTACCGTATATCGCCTTCTATAAAGTGGCCCCACGTATAAGGCGACCCCACTGTACAAGCCTTCAAAATCGATGCTAATATATATACCCTGTCTACAAAGCGAATCGGAATGAAGCACATCACTAGCGCATTCACAATCCCTACATTTGCAATAATAATGTGTTTGTCCAGACAATCCAGTGATCGATATCATGAGCATCGATCCACGCAATTAGGATTGATGACATGCATCAAACCAAGTGAGCGAGCCTAACCACGCATTTTACGACAAGCAAAGTCGATTCAAGGAAATGAACAGATTATAAAAAACAAAATTTGCCGATAAGAATGTAAACCATATTGAATGAAATTTTAAATAAAATTAATAAAATATGTTACAAACATAAGTCCAGATATACAATGAACATTTTTTATAACCAGATAGTGTAATTACATGATTAATTTGCGTACTTTAGTATGGATTTGTAGACATGGTATTTCCGATGTTATGTAGTGTAATGTCTTTGTGTTGGGGAAAAAATATCAAAACTCTTCAACCCCGTGTCTAAGACGCCTCCCTTGAAAGCCCCCTAATTCTAGACAGTGAAATACGGTAAGTTGTTGATTCCAGAAATAATGTTTTTCCTTATGATGTAAACAGTTCCAAGGCAAGCAGTATATATCTTGATGATGAAGGAGATGTTTTTTGTTCAGATTGATGGAGAGCACGATGATGATTTTCAAAGGATGTATATGTAATTGCACTGACACCAAGACAACTCTTATATCAGAGACAACAATCTCGGAAAGTCATAAAATATATTTTAATGTCAGACTTGAAAAGTTTGGCTCTGTTGATGGTAATTTGCTGGGAATTTTCAAGGGTTGTAAACGATATTTTTAACATATAAATTGTCAGTGTTGGATGAAGATTCATTGATTTTAGAATAAAGTGGGAAAATGGAAACATATGAAACGGGCACCACTACAAATGGCACTTGCCCAGTATTTTTGTTTCCCACAAATTTTTATCATAAATATTCTTAAAATATGTTTTGTGTCTGAACATTGTTTTACTTCTTTACAGTACCATTAATAGCCTAATTATCTTGTCAATGGTATGACAAGTGAGTTGATTATATGACAGATACTCTACTTTATTTATGTTCATGATTTGCAAAAAATCGTTATTTCTATTAGAATGCATGCTAGCTTTTTTTGCCTTGTTTGGTGTCAGATATATTTATAACTGAATTAGGTTTGATTGGCCGAAATAAAAATATTTTGTTTTGTGTAATTATTTTTATTTTGTTTGTCATTAATTTGTTTGGTTGTATTTTAGGGAAACAGTGACAGCTAAATCTGTTCTTTATAAGGGGAGTGTTTTGACAAGTGCATGTGTACCCATCAGCCAGAGATGGGGTTGCTGTCTCTAGGAGGTATTTGTAAGGGCCAGAGATGGGTTTGATCTCTAGGAGGTATTTGTAAGGGCCAGAGATGGGTTTGGTCTCCAGCAGATATTTGTAAGGGCCAGTGATTAACTTGTTCTCTAGGAGGTATTTGTAAGAGCCAGAGATCGGTTTGGTCTTTAGGGGATATTTGTAAGGGCCAGAGATGGGTTTACTCTCTAGGAGGAATTTGTAAGGGCCAAGGATGGGTTTGGTCTTTAGGGGATATTTGTAAGGGCCAGAGATGGGTTTACTCTCTAGGAGGAATTTGTAAGGGCCAAGGATGGGTTTGGTCTTTAGGGGATATTTTTAAGAGTCAGAGCTGTGTTTGACCTCTAGGGGGTATTTTGAAGGGCCAGAGATGTGTTTGATCTTAAGGAGGTATTTGTAAAAGCCAGAGATGGGTTTGTTCTCCAGGAGGTATTTGGAAGGACCATAGATTGATTTGTTCTCTAGGAGATATTTGGAAGGGACAGTGATGAATTTGTTCTCTAGGAGGAATTTGTAAGGCCCAAAGATGGGTTTGCTCTCTAGGAGATATTTGGAAGGGCCAGAGATGGGTTTACTCTCTAAGGGGTATTTGTAAGGGCAAAAGATTGGTTTGATCTCTAGGAGGTATTTATAAGGGCCAGAGATGGGTTTACTCTCTTGGGGGTATTTGTAAGGGCCAGAGACATCATGAGCATCGATCCACTCAATTGGGATACGATGACATGAATCAACCAAGTCAGCGAGCCTGCCCACCGGATCCTGTTGCCTTTTTCGGCAAGCATGGGTTACTGAAGATCTATTCTACCCCTGATCTTCACAGGTCTAGTCTCGCATTGTCACAATATGGTTGACAAGATGTTTCTTTAACACAAAAATGAATGCATAATTTCAACTTAAAAAGGAGTTTATTTGATCTACAAGGCAGAGAATGGAAAATGGAGAATGGAAATGAAATATGAAAAATACACAATTATATTTCATGACACATCATTACAACTTTGTCGTCAATCAAACACTTGTGCTATTTGCTTGGTGGAAAACAAATCTAGAATATTCTCCATGTGGACCTAGTTATTAAAGACCGCCTCCGTGGTCTAGTGGAAAAGCATCCGCCCAGAGAGCAGAAGGTCCGGGGTTTGATCTCAGGCCGCGTCATACCAAAAGACGTTAAAAGATGGTACTTGTTGTTACCCTGTCTGACACTCGACATTAAGGGGCTAAAACAAGGACTGGTCGGCTCGGAGACAGTATACTGTGTCTGAGTGGGGTATTCATGTTAAACTGTGGCATGGTATCTCAGTGAGCTAGCACTATAAATCGGCCAGAGTGCGGACTAGTACAAGCAGCCACATACACACACCACACACACACACAAACACGTACATGCACGTCGCTATATAAGTGCAATAATCTTGAACGCGACGTTAAACCCCATTTCACCTCACCACCTCACCTAGTTATTAACCATGTGACCTTGAATTAATAGGGAGGGGATCTGCGTGACTAGTCAAGAAGCTTGGCTTAAAGACTTGCTTGTGTTGAAATATCAGAAAAACAATCACTAAAAACCTCCTATGTCAGTCTCTCCTTTTGATTTGTTGGTATCCAAAATATGTAAGTGACTTCCCCAAGGAGACACTACATGTGTTTCTATGTTCGAAATATGCCTTGTCCACCCAGCAGTGCATGGGTACCCAGTAGGATGACATGGTAATGGTTACTTTCACACCTCACAGGCAGCTTGGGTTGTATACTTCCCAGGGAGCTGAGATTGAAACTCTAGTGCATGCTGATTCATTGACCAGGGCAATAGTAATGTAGCGTTATGAGCATTCTCTCGGTGAAAGAATTTGGTGATTTATTAATCCAGCACATACAGCTATCAGAGGCAGAGGGATGAGGTTCCACACTCTCTGTTAGTCCATTCTTCAGTTTGTCATGAAGTACTCAGTACATCTTTCTGTTATAACAACACCATTAATATATGTATATGTAGGTGTTCATAGCTGACCACAAAGTAGTAAACCCAATTCACTCACTCACTCAATCATGGGATCTTGGCATCCTGACCATCATAGGTCCATGTCACTGACTGACTGACTGACTCAATGAATGACTGACTGACTCAATGACTGACTGACTGACTCACTGACTGACTTACTGACTCATTTACTCACTCAACCAACCAACCAACCAACCAACCAACCAACCAACCACACAAGCAGTGACTTAAGAGTTCAGTCCCTCTGCCTGATCACGTTCATCAGGTGTGGTGTGGAGCGATGCAGATGTTGTCACTGGTTTGACTTTTCCAGCTTATTCTTGATTTCAAGGCCGCTGTGATTATTGAGTGATTTCGGGTATCCGTTGCAAATTAGGTAGGTCGGAGTCGGAGTGCGAGACTGTCGGATTAACGGGTCTAAATAGCACTGATTTAATCGGTTCCCATCATTAGTGTCGGATAAAGCCGATTGTCGGATTAACGAGTGTGGGATTAACGAGTGTGGGATTAACGACACATGACTATATGTGTTTGCCCAACATCTGTACAAATACATTTTGTGAGTTGGTTTGACTTATCCTGGAATACCAGTACGTGCCAAAGTGGTACATATCTGAGACCTGCATCATCATTCGTCACCACTCGCCCCTTTCCGTAACCTGCAAGAAGACTCGTCCCCCTATCGATGAATGTTATGTGCGAAAATACGTCAACCCAATCAGAATGCACGTAGGATTTCAAGTTCTTCGTCAAAGAATCCCTCAGAAATATTTTTTTATTTTACATATGTCTTGCATCTAAAAATATACCAAAGACACAGTTAAATATGTTCAATCATACTGCATAATTCCGCATGTCCCGATGTGCTTTAAATTGCTTCTGAAATATATGTAATATATGGGGAATGTAAGTGAACCATTACGCAACAAGTTGACAATTGTTTTAGGTATGCCCGTTTGCGTTGAGATGGAACCCGGTCGCAAAAATGGCCATGAGCGGGGCACGAGTCGCTATTCGGCTTGTCTCGGAATAACACGAGCTGGTCGCGAATGCTTCATCATATCTGGCTTACGCATAAAACACATCTCACTCAATCAAGTGTAACTGGAACTAGTCCACACAATTAGCCCATGGGGTGTTCAGCACATTGGTCAATGCCAATATAGAAACCTATTCCTTCATATTGTCCTCGCATGTTAATTTCCTTTGTGGTTATAACAATACTGATTTTATCCTATCCTGGTCGTCAGGGCTGGATGGATTGTTTTTAGGAAATGGCGTCTTGTATTGATAATTATCGGAGCTTCATGTCCAGGATGTATATTTGATCCAATGCATGGCGCCGCTGACAACTCCAAGACTTGTCACCGTGACCCTGCTATGGTGTCAAGGCCTCATTCAGGAATGTTGTTCCAGGCTCTGCTGACTAGCACCCAATCAAACCAGCATGACATTCTTGCTGTGTTTCTTACCGAAATACCTATAAGATCCACCTGACTGACACACAACTGATTGCTCAAATTCTTCACCCCATCCAAGAACTGCAGGAGATTTTCAGGAAGCCTTGCTGGATAATGTTTGAAGTTTACTTCAGTGCAAGAAACTTTTTGAATGTTTTCTTAAATTCTCAGCTGTGCTTATTGTGTCTACATCTTTGACAAACGTTCCTAATTGCCGTTTCGGTAACCTTTGTTCTTTGTGAAATTATATAAACAAAACAATCTTTTCCAGCATCCATGATGAATTTGAAAAAGTTTGTAATAAAACTTAGTTTCACACTGTCATTCCTATCAGTTTGTAAGAAATTATCAAAATACATAAAAATACCAAATCCAAGTGTGAAAATGTAATGCTATCGAAACTTCCTGACAAGTCTATTCTTTTTCTCACATTATTGTCATATGTATCTTTAAATTTAATCATGGTTGTGACAGCTGAACAATAAAACCAATGTAGAAGTCTTGATTGTTGATATTGTCTGTTCCGTTGCAACTTCTTCAGAAAGGTTCATATGGTTCGATCTCCTGAGTAGGTGGCGAGATGCGGCGGAAGGAGCTGGGCCCACTTGCTCAAAGCAATCTTAGCGCTAAGATGATCGTAACTCCCATACTTTAACATAGGCTTACAATAGTCTTAGTGCTAAGGTCGCTATGTGCAAGTGGGTCCTGGAGAAAACAGTTGAATAGGGGATGCTGTTTTCCTGATGACTGTTTCTGAAATCTAACCTTGTATTTTCCCAGAGGAACAAGGAAACCTATTATTAAGCTTGTAAGTCCTGTGATATATGTTTTGTGAACAGTTTTTTCCTTCCAATGTATTGTGACATATTTGAATGGTTGGCAGGACTAGTGGTGAGGAAGATACACTTGGTGACACCATGTTGTTTTTTGTTGTGTTCATTGATCTGGAAACAAATATCAAATCCATAGATTTCACAATGAGGTTGAACAAGTGTCTAATTTGTTTGGTCTGTTTGGCTTACAATAGTCGTAGCGCTAAGATCGCTTTGTGCAAGAGGGCCCTGGTGTTTGTGTGTGGTAGATGAAGGATGGGCCACACATGGACATTGTTATCTGGCATGCTGCGACAAAAAAACTTTCCCTGTACACAGTCTTGCCAAAAACTCCAGCGCCGCAGACAACCTGATATTGCCATGTCAATCAACAGTTGCAGGAAAACACTTTTTGAAGTTGTGGCGATCACTAAATTATTCTTAAAGGAGCTATGTCAGTATTTTGAAGTCTCTGACGTCTTACTATTATACAGGCCTCTTTTTATGATATTTTCCCTAAAATTGTTTTCTTTTTGTGAATCTTTGGTTATGGACATTCATTCGGTAAAAAAATACAGCAATTTAAGAAAGGTCAACAGTATGCAATGATAGTCAAGTCTTACTAATAAATACAAAATGATCAATGAACAATCCTGATATGTCATATAGGTTGCAAAGAATAAACCAAAATAACGCAGAATGTTGTACTGTCTGGCACTGTTTATTGTTAATGTTGTCCTTTGTGTTTGGTGGCTTTTGTCTGCACTGACGTTTTCTTGTGCACATTGTTCTTCGTTTTATATGATGTTTTCTTGCTACCTATTACGTATACCGTATTCGACATAATAAGGACCCAGGGCGCTCTCAAAATTAGACATGGGGGGCTCTTATTAGAAGAATATTTTGGTGAAAAACTACAGAGTTGAAAGATCGTACATTTTGTGGTTTATGCCGACAGCCTGAAATGTTTGTGTACATTGATCAATCAGAAGGGGTGCTAAATTGAATTTGGAACCGAACGCGTAGCGTGAGGTTTCAAATGTTATATATAGCGCGGTTAAATCTACAGATAACCTAGCTCTACATTGAAAACACAGTATGTTTATCTCCATTCTACCATGGGGTGGTCGGGTAGCCTAGTGGTTAAAGCGTTCGCTCGTCACGCCAAAGACCCGGGTTCGATTCCCGACATGGGTACAATGTGTGAAGCCCATTTCTGGTGTCCCCCGCTGTGATATCGCTGGAATATTGCTAAAAGCGGCGTAAAACCATACTCACTTACTCACTCACTCACTCCATTCTACCATGACTAAATAAAACGCGAACTCTTTGGTGTTAGTAAATATACTGAGTGAAGCGGCATGGGTTGAGTCCAGTATTTTGAGTGGGTTGTCGATCTGAATTACGGAATCACCGAACAAAATATTGCGCTGTACATACTCAAGCAGTTTGATTACACCATAATACTTCACTCGAACATGACAGGCATTGAAAGCATATAAGCACGGCAACTTGGTAAGCTAACGTGAGGTGGGAATCCCTAAAGAAAACAAAGCAAGCTTTGCAAGGCTTTCGCTCTACATCGCGCGTCACCATTATGACGTCATATCGCTCATTGTGACACAAAATATATGACGTCATAGTCGTACATAGAAAAGCGCCAAAATTCCAAGCTCTCTGTTGTCTCCAAAACGTAAATACATTCCCTTTGTAGATTGCTATCGTGTTTTATGCACGAAATGTATTGCCACACATCCTTTCAATATTGTAGTAACCGCATCTGTGCATTTTGTAACCTGTAATTGTAGATGTAATTATTTAAATATGCCTACCGACAATGACTGAAAAAAGTACAATTCTATGAATATTAGCTTCCGCGGTGATGCGACTGTCCAACCAGCTGTTTCAATCAGAGGGGTTTATTGTGATTTAATAGCCTCTGATTGACCAATCAGAATCGAGTAAACTCCAAATTCATGGTAGAATTGGGATTATTCACTAGCCAATATATTTATATGAATTTAGCAAATATTGCCATGGGCGCTTATTACGTCGAATACGGTATGTATATTTTTTTTGTCCTGTTGGGGTTCTTTATTGATTTTTATTTTGGGTTTTTTTAGTTTCATTATTCAAATACAAATACTGACTTTTAACAAACTTTTAATACTTTATTAATAATGTTTTAGTACTATTGCATACCTGTATTCCTATTTTTGTATTTGGACTGAATGGTGCTGATATATGCTGTCAGTTGAACTGTGATTATAGTATATAGGCTCATAGAAGGATAGGAAGTGCCAGTATGCTGGTAACAGGTTGAAAACATGCAAGCACCTGTTTTTTGTATCTCGTTGCATGCAGTCACCGTTAGCGCTAAGATGATTGTAACTCCCATACTTTAACATAGGCTCTCAATAGTCATAGCGCAAAGATCGCCTTTTTGCAAGTGGGCCCAGATCTATTCAAGAAAGAATGTTAGGTATTCTTGAATGATCTTTTCATTGTGTCATAACGGTAATGTACTTTGGGGAATATTAATAATTATCTAATAAGGTGTCAGTTCCCCTGAGATTTTGATTTTTTAAATCAGTTGGCATATTTGTTTAAGATTAGGTATTATACATATGTATTTATGGGTGCAACACTAACCAGCAATGGGACTGTTATATTAACTGAATAGATTATAGTGCTTATATAAGCAATATTTTAATTATATCATATCAATAGTTTCTTTTTAATTTCTTTAGAATTACTGGTTATTTACTGTTAATTATTTTAATTACCGTATACACCGTAATAAGTGCCCAGGAAACTCTCAAAATTAGAAAGAGAGGGCTCTTATTAGAATATTTGAGTTGAAAGATCGTAAAATGCATGGTTTATGCTGACAGCCTGAAATGATACAAAAGAAAAGTCTGCGTTTATTATACATGACAGATATATTTTCCAGAATTTAATTGTCCATAATTAAAGGTGCATATAACACACAAGTGTGTACTATACACGAATAAATATGTCTTGTCTACATGGATTAATCAGAAGGGGTGCTAATTGGGATTGTTCACTAGCCATTATAATAGCAAATATTGCCGTGGATGCTTATTAGAGCTGGGCGCTTATTACGTCGAATACAGTAATTTACCATATACTTGAACAGTATTTTAATTATAACCATTTTTTGGTCTATTTATTTTATTTAAGACAATTTTGTGGACATCTCAAATCATCCCCAAGAACATTTCTAAATAACATTTTTTTGTGTAATGTAAGAATCTGTGAAAAAAAAGTTCCTTAAAAGGAAAAAAATTGTCTCAGAGTAAACCCCACCACTTTGGGAAGGCCATGACAACAGCATCATCAGTCAGTTGGTAGTTGATGCTTATGGCAAAGTTATGTCGATAATTATCAGTGATGACAGCAGCGATGTCATGGTTATCCATGATACTTGCTGCTCTGTTGATAGGACACAGAGAAGGAGTGTGGGGAAAGATGGAGGGCCTAATAGAACAGCCATAAACAGTGGAGGATAGTTCCGCAGAGAGCTCCCGGCTGACAATATACTTCTCTGTTAACCAGCTTGTGGCAGTTCTGTGTGAATGAGTCTGTTGGTATTTCTGTTCCCTCCTTTTTTTTGTATTTTGAAGTTATTTTGGTGATACTGCGTGATTTACAGGATTCTGTTTTTTGTGGATTTTTTTTTTCAAAACTGTCTTTATTCTGTATGTGACAGGCTGATAAGGCCTAATTAAATATATGTTGTGGATCTGAGTGCATTCAATTTTAAATAGGGTGGGTTTTTTATTATAAATCCTGTGATTATTAGAGAATTTTTGAAAAGTCATTACAAACAACAAAGAAATTGTTATATAATCCTGATGTCTGAAGACATGACGACCCGTAAAGATCCAGGGTAGAATAGGTCTTCAGCAACCCATGCTTGCTGTAAAAGGCGACAATGCTTGTCGTAAAAGGCGACTAACGGGATCGGGTGGTCAGGCTCCCTGACTTGGTTGATGCCTGTCATTGATTGAAGGTCTTATTCATTTATATATCAGGGTGTAGGGTTAGGGTGAGGGTTGGGGTTAGGGTTAGGGTTAGGGTTAGGGTTAGGGTCAGGTTAGGGTAAAGAACATTTTCACTAGGAAATTTATGCTGGACATGGGGTGAAATGGGGTGGTCACAGTGATTTAAGGCGAGGCGAGGCAAAATAGGTTTATTATTGTATTCCAAATTATTTCATTCACATAGCCCAGTCTTTGACCTGACAGGCCAATGCTTCAAACACTAGGCTACTTTGTCTAGGCTACCCAACTAGTCTACTTGACTAGGCTACTTGACTAGGCTACCCGACTAGGCTACTCGACTAGGCTACTTGCCTAGGCTACTCGACTAGGCTACCCGGCTAGGCTACCCGGCTAGGCTACCCGGCTAGGCTACCCGGCTAGGCTACTCGACTAGGCTACTTGACTAGGCTACTCGACTAGGCTACCCGGCTAGGCTACTCGACTAGGCTACTTGACTAGGCTACTCGACTAGGCTACCCGGCTACCAATTTCCTTGAGATGAAGACACCGATGAAAATTCAGATCTGAATACCCAAACATCTTTGTACGCATAACTTTTGACCATCAGTATACCCACCAGGAAGCAGTCTATTAATCAAAACCTGATAGTTACATCAAGTTAAGCAGTGTCACATCAAAGGATCAAAGTTCTGATACATTCAGTTTATAGATTGGTTACTTTTTAGTGAAGCTCTGCTTATTTATTGGCATGAACATCTGTGGTCTTGAGGCAATCTCATCCTGAAAATAGAGTCATAAATCTTTGTTACCGCACCCACTTTTAGCATCTGCCTGTGTTTGAGGGCACCTTGGTACAGGAATCAATTTGTAGACAGATAAAGTGGCATGGGTGCCTGTTTTAGAAAGCATAATTAAATGGTGAATGGAAGACTTAAGACAGGCTGACAGAGATGATGGTAAGATGGAAAGCCAAACAATTGAATGTCCCCCCTTCCTAGTTAAGCAGGTGCTTTGAGGTTGTGCGGAACTTTATTGGTCGTGGATGTAGGAGGAACACGGTGATAGTGTTCCACATCAGGTGAAATGTTGTCTTTATTGCTGGGACGTGACTGTAGGCTGGGTTAGGGTTAGGGTTAGGGTTAGGGTTAGGGTTAGGTTTTGGGATAGAGTTAGGTGACTGTAAGCTGGGTTAGGGTTAGGGTTAGGGTTAGGGTTAGGTTTGGTTAGGGTTAGGGTTAGGGTTAAGGTTAGGGTTAGGGTTAGGTGACTGTAAGCTGGAAGTATTTCTACTTGTAATAAATTATATTCTACTGCAGGAATGTGTTTGTAGGCTAGAGATTATATTCTACTAAAAGAATGTGTGTTTGTAGGCTAGAGATTATATTCTACTGCAGGAATATGTGTTTGTAGGCTAGAGATTATATTCTACTGAAGGAATGTGTGTTTGTAGGCAAGAGATTATTTTCTACTGCAGGAATGTGTGTTTGTAGGCAAGAGATTATTTTCTACTGACAGAATGTGTGTTTGTAGGCGAGAGATTATTTTCTACTGAAAGAATGTTTGTAGGCTAGAGATTATATTCTACTGAAAGAATGTGTGTTTGTAGGCTAGAGATTATATTCTACTGAAGGAATGTGTGTTTGTAAGCTAGAGATTATTTTCTACTGCAGGAATGTGTGTTTGTAGGCAAGAGATTATTTTCTACTGCAGGAATGTGTGTTTGTAGGCGGTAGATTATTTTCTACTGAAAGAATGTGTGTTTGTAGGCTAGAGATTATATTCTACTGCAGGAATGTGTGCTTGTAAGCTAGAGATTATTTTCTACTGCAGGAATGTGTGCTTGTAAGCTAGAGATTATTTTCTACTGACAGAATGTGTGTTTGTAGGCTAGAGATTATTTTCTACTGCAGGAATGTGTGTTTGTAGGCTAGAGATTATTTTCTACTGAAGGAATGTGTGTTTGTAGGCTAGAGATTATTTTCTACTGAAGGAATGTGTGTTTGTAGGCTAGAGATTATTTTCTACTGAAAGAATGTGTGTTTGTAGTCAAGAGATTATTTTCTACTGAGTGAGTGAGTGACGTATCATGACACTTTTAGCAATATTCCAGCAATTTCACGGTGGGTGAACAAACGAACATTCCGGAATGTCTAATATATGGTTGAGATTGTATAGCAATGCTTCCCACGTACTGTGCAACGCCTCCTCCGTTCTAATGTTTATCCCACTGAGGCGAGAGATAGACGATAATTTTTGACAGAATCAGTCGTATGAGTTGTAGCTGTCGTTCGGAATACCCCATGTTGACAATTGCGAGGTTGCATGATTAGAAAACACATTCCGACTGTCACTTTCATGATCTGGTAAGCGGCGCTCTGATTGGTTGGATGAAAGGTCGTTCTGACATGACCCGTAATGGGATGTCCTCAGATCTTTGTTTAGCGATAGGGAGAACTAGGATCTGATTTTTATGAGATTGCTTTAATCATCAAAGTACATGCTAGTCCAACTATATGTACATTTATAACCATGAGCATCACAGTTAGGGAAACAAGTGAATTCAAGTTTGTTTAACCTTCTTGTATTGAATTATATTTCTATAACTATGTTATTTCAAATGTATTTGTATAATGTGTTGTATTGAATACAGTAAATCTTGAAATTAATACATCTCCAAATTAATATGACTGCTGACCCCTAGCCAGAAATGTGACTCAAAATCAATGTGACTCCCCCCACCCCATCCCTAGTGGAATGATTCATATCCTTACCTTAATCCAATCAAACAACAAATAGTCCTGCTTATTAGCAATGAGTAGAGCACTTCCGTAAAAAACAATAAACAGTGTTTTTGCTAAAAACAACACACAGCTTATACGTTTATTCTGTTGACTGGCATTCAGGAAGTTCAAAAGCAATAAAATAATTGAACCAACAACAGTTCACTGATTGGAGTGGTCAATGATGCCTTGTTTGATATGAGTGGGAAGAACGTTAACTCTTGACCCCAGCAGTGATAACTCACCGGATGCCTATAATTCCTATTCTTTAATTGACATTTGGCAGCTAAACATGTGGTAGGTAAGAATACTTCCTACTTCCCCTGTCACAGCTTGGGAACTATGTATATAGCGTTTTCATGGCACTCCTCAAAATTTCCATGTGAACCTATCAGCTGTTTACTATCTCAGTATAAACACATGTGACTGTATTAAACACAGGTTAAGTTCATGGACTGATGCAGGGTTTTGTTAAGTTCATGGACTGATGTAAGCATTGGTTAAGTTCATGGACTGATGTAAGCATTGGTTAAGTTCATGGACTGATGGAAGCACAGGCTCAGTTCTGGGACTGATGGAAGCACAGGTTCAGTTCATGGACTGATCTAAGCTTTGGTTCAGTTCCTGGACTGATCTAAGCACAGGTTTAGTTCATGGACTGATCTAAGCACAGGTTCAGTTCCTTGACTGATCTAAGCACAGGTTCAGTTCCTGGACTGATCTAAGCACAGGTTCAGTTCCTTGACTGATCTAAGCACAGGTTCAGTTCCTGGACTGATCTAAACACAGGTTTAGTTCATGGATTGATCTAAGCACAGGTTCAGTTCCTGGACTGATCTAAGCACAGGTTCAGTTCCTTGACTGATGTAAGCACAGGTTCAGTTCCTTGGCTGATCTAGGCACAGGTTCAGTTCCTGGACTGATCTAAGCACAGGTTCAGTTCCTGGATTGTTCTAAGCACAGGTTTAGTTCCTTGACTGATCTGAGCACAGGCTCAGTTCCGGGACTGATCTAAACACAGGTTTAGTTTATGGATTGATGTAAGCACAGGTTCAGTTCCTGTACTGATCTAAGCACAGGTTTAAATCATGGACTGATGTAAGAACAGGTTCAGTTCCTTGACTGATCTAAGCACAGGCTCAGTTAATGGACTGATGTAAGCACAGGTTCAATTCCTGGACTGATCTAAAAACAGGTTCAGTTCATGGATTGATCTAAGCACAGGTTCAGTTCCTGGACTGATCTAAGCACAGGTTCAGTTCCTGGACTGATCTAAGCACAGGTTCAGTTCCTGTACTGATCTAAGCAGGGGTTCCTGCACAGGTTATGTTCCTGCACAGGTTTTGTTCCTGCACAGGCTATGTTCCTGCACATGTTTTGTTCCTGCACAGGTTATGTTCCTGCACAGGCTATCTTCCTGCACAGGTTATGTTCCTGCACAGGCTATGTTCCTGCACAGGTTATGTTCCTGCACAGGCTATCTTCCTGTACATGTTATGTTAATGCACACTTCAAATGTTTTTTCCCCACAGTTTTTTTTAAAAGTTTGTTCAACGGGTCATTAAAGCTTAATACAATACATGAAAGACCCGCCACTTACATGTTTTCCCCATGCTAGATTTACTTCATTGTCCCTATATTGCCTTTGCAGTTAATGGCCCATTTGATCATACATATTCAAAACTGTAAACAACATTCACTTAGTCACTTCAATGTATGCTTCTGCTTATGTTTCATCAGCTGCATAGTTTTTGTCAGCAGTTTCATACACTAGAGTTTAAATATACGATGCTCAATTTGCTATGCACTCTTATCCATCTTTTTAGCATTTGAAAAAATAATATATTCTGATAATATGGAGAGAAAAAACATCTGGTGTTCATTTCAAATCATTCATGCAGTTAATGATTGTATATTCCATTATGGAACTACTTATGGTAAGTTCCTCTAATCTTTCCTAAATAAAAGCAATAAAACACTTTCCACAATCGTAGGAAATTTACTATTTAGTCTATTGTACTATTCCAACTATATCATGTGCTTATGAATTACTATCAAATAGTGATGACACCAGGTGTTCGCAAAAAGGTGAGTGTATCCTGCCCCACTGGTGGCAGCTGTCACAAACACATGCAAAGGAAAGACAATTGTTCACATGAGAAAACACAGGGACGGGAATTGAAAGAAAGAAAGGGAATTGTATCTGACATCATTTTTGTCACTGATGCATCAAATTCCTCCATATATCTTTTGATTAAAAAGCTTGAAAGCTTAAGCCATTGAATATCGCAACCTTAGTCGATCAACTTTTGAGCCAGGCTGGAGCTACTTGACTATTGCTCAACATAAAGGGAAAGTTGACTATTGGAAATCTAAAGTCATCCCTCTTGTCATACAACCTTGTGGATAGTAACTGTCACTATGAATCCTGGGGCGGTCGGGTAGCCTTGTGGTTAGAGCGCTTGCTCGTCACTCCGAAGACCCTGGTTCGATTCATGACATGGGTACATGTGTGAAGCCCATTTCTGGTGTCCCCCGCCGTGATATTGCTTGGATATTGCTAAAATCAGCATAAAAACCATACTCACTCACTATGAATCCTATGCATTAGTCTACATATTTATTTATTTTTGGTAATTAATATTTTTTATTTGTTCCCTACAAAACACCTTAGCGCTACGACTGTCGTAAGTCTATGTTGTACAAAACAACTTAGCGCTACGACTGTTGTAAGTCTATGTTGTACAAAACACCTCAGCGCTACGACTGTCGTAAGTCTATGTTGTACAAAACACCTTAGCGCTACGACTGTCGTAAGTCTATGTTGTACAAAACACCTTAGCGCTACGACTGTCATAAGTCTATGTTGCACAAAACACCTTAGCGCTACGACTGTCGTAAGTCTATGTTGCACAAAACACCTTAGCGCTACAACTGTCGTAAGTCTATGTTGTACAAAACACCTTAGCGCTACAACTGTCAGAAGTCTATTTTGCACAAAACACCTTAGCGCTACGACTGTCATAAGTCTATGTTGTACAAAACACCTTAGCGCTACGACTGTCGTAAGTCTATTTTGCACAAAACACCTTAGCGCTACGACTGTCATAAGTCTATGTTGTACAAAACACCTTAGCGCTACGACTGTCGTAAGTCTATGTTGTACAAAACACCTTAGCGCTACGACTGTCGTAAGTCTATTTTGCACAAAACACCTTAGCGCTACGACTGTCGTAAGTCTATGTTGTACAAAACACCTTAGCGCTACGACTGTCGTAAGTCTATGTTGCACAAAACACCTTAGCGCTACGACTGTCATAAGTCTATGTTGTACAAAACACCTCAGCGCTACGACTGTCGTAAGTCTATGTTGTACAAAACACCTTAGCGCTACGACTGTCGTAAGTCTATGTTGTACAAAACACCTTAGCGCTACGACTGTCATAAGTCTATGTTGCACAAAACACCTTAGCGCTACGACTGTCGTAAGTCTATGTTGCACAAAACACCTTAGCGCTACGACTGTCGTAAGTCTATGTTGTACAAAACACCTTAGCGCTACGACTGTCGTAAGTCTATGTTGCACAAAACACCTTAGCGCTACGACTGTCGTAAGTCTATGTTGTACAAAACACCTTAGCGCTACGACTGTCGTAAGTCTATGTTGCACAAAACACCTTAGCGCTACGACTGTCGTAAGTCTATGTTGTACAAAACACCTTAGCGCTACGACTGTCAGAAGTCTATGTTGCACAAAACACCTTAGCGCTACGACTGTCGTAAGTCTATGTTGCACAAAACACCTTAGCGCTACGACTGTCGTAAGTCTATGTTGTACAAAACACCTTAGCGCTACGACTGTCAGAAGTCTATTTTGCACAAAACACCTTAGCGCTACGACTGTCGTAAGTCTATGTTGTACAAAACACCTTAGCGCTACGACTGTCGTAAGTCTATGTTGCACAAAACACCTTAGCGCTACGACTGTCGTAAGTCTATGTTGTACAAAACACCTTAGCGCTACGACTGTCAGAAGTCTATGTTGCACAAAACACCTTAGCGCTACGACTGTCGTAAGTCTATTTTGCACAAAACACCTTAGCGCTACGACTGTCATAAGTCTATGTTGTACAAAACACCTTAGCGCTACGACTGTCGTAAGTCTATGTTGCACAAAACACCTTAGCGCTACGACTGTCGTAAGTCTATGTTGTACAAAACACCTTAGCGCTACGACTGTCATAAGTCTATGTTGCACAAAACACCTTAGCGCTACGACTGTCGTAAGTCTATGTTGTACAAAACACCTTAGCGCTACGACTGTCAGAAGTCTATTTTGCACAAAACACCTTAGCGCTACGACTGTCATAAGTCTGTGCTGAGGAATGGGAGTTACAATCACCTTAGCGCTAAGATCATTTTGTACAACGGCACCCAGGAGGGTAAATCAATGAAAGGCATTTGGCTATTTGACCATTATTAAACAATCAGACTGACCAGGTTAAGTTAAACCTCTTGGCCAAATTCCCTTGTTTTGATTTTGCCATTCTGAACTGACATTCTGATTCATATGCAAAGAGAAACAGATCTCCTTGATGACTTCATCAAAGTGAGAGAAGAAAAAGAAGTTAATTTCTGGCTAACTTTTTTTCTTCGTATCATTTTCATGGTAATTAATTTTCTTAATACACTTTTGGCTCCAACCAGTATCATGACGAACATATTTTGATTCTGGTGATTGGGTTTTCTGTGTGTGCCATGTTTTATATTTTGTGGTTGTATTACAAAAGACTAGAATTCATTCCGTGCCAAATCAGACCAAGACGAGCTTGATACAATGTCTGACTATAGAGTAACGGTGAGTTGTTTAAAGTTCTTGACTTAATAAGTGGTTGACGTACCTTGTGGGTGGATGATGATAGGGGATGGAGGGGGCAGTTTGTTCCATTTCTTTGCCAGCCAACGAAGATGAGGTGAGCAACATTTGGTTAGGATTGTATTGCCAATCCCATATTCATATGTTGCTATATATGGAAGGTTCAGGGTGGGATTCATATCTAGCTAGGATGGTCTCTGTGGTAGGACTCCGATCCCTTCTAGGACATGGCTGAAATCTTTTGACCTAGAAAATCTACAGATCCAAAACCTGATACCAAATATGAATATGTCTTGATATTCTCACTCATGGGCTTCCAAGAGAACTTGGAACATGTCCCCCTTTGTCACTGATATTCTTAGGGCCTGTTTCCCGATGTTCAGAATGACTATTAACTATATAGGCATAATAAGAACACCACTACATTTCAATGTATATTCATTAAAGAAGCACCTGTAAACGAGAAGAACATGTTTCAGTGTATATTGTCTAAATATATATGCACCTGTATAATAAGGATACCTGATTTTCAGTGTGTATTTTTTTAAGATGCACCTGTATAATCTGGACACCTCTACATGTCAGTGTATAGTAATTAAGGTAGCACTTGTATACTTAAAAGACCTCTATGTTTCAGTGAATATTGTCTAAAGATGCACCTGTATAATTAGGACACCTCTACATTTCATTGTATACTCATTAAAAAGAACCTGTAAACAAGAAGACCTCTATGTTTCAGTGTATATTGTCTAAAGGTGCACCTTTATAATACGGACACCTGTGTTTCAGTGTATATTCTGAAAGATGCACCTGTATAATTAAGACATCTCTACATTTCAGTGTATATTCATTAAAAAGAACCTGTAAACAAGAAGACCTCTATGTTTCAGTGTATATTGTCTAAGGGCGCACCTTTATAATACGGACACCTGTGTTTCAGTGTATATTCTGAAAGATGTACCTGTATAATTAAGACATCTCTACATTTCAGTGTATATTCATTAAGGTATCACCTGTAAACAAGAAGACCTCGATGTTTCACAGTATATAGTCTAATGATGCACCTGTATAATAAACATACCTGATGTTCAGTGTGTATTTATTAATGGTGCACCTGTATAATAAGGACACCTGTGTTTCAGCGTATGTTCTGTAAATATGCACCTGTATAATAAGGACACATGCATAATAAGGACACTCGCATTTCAATGTATATTCTGTAAAGATGCACCTGTGTAATAAGGACACTGTGTTTCAGTGTATGTTCTGTAAAGATGCACCTGTATAATTAGGACACCTGTATTTCAGTGTATGTTCTGTAAATATGCACCTGTATAATAAGGACACATGCATAATAAGGACACCGGTGTTTCAGTGTATGTTCTGTAAAGATGCACCTGTATAATAAGGACAACTGTGTTTTAGTGTGTGTTCTGTAAAGATGCACCTGCATAAAGAGGACACCTGTGTTTCAGTGTATGTTCTGTAAAGATGCACCTGTATAATAAGGACACCGGTGTTTCAGTGTATGTTCTGTAAAGATGCAACTGTATAATAAGGACACCTGTGTTTCAGTGTGAGCAGCACTACTGGAAGACGCAGGGCCAGCGCGGCACGATGTACGGGATGCTGCTGGAGAGTATCCAGCACTACGTCCAGGAAACCTACGGGATGGAGAGCTGGCAGCAAATACTGGAACATGCAGGGATGAAGAACATGATCTTTTCCACACATAAAGTCTACAAGGATGAAATAATGGTCAACCTAGCCACCAGCTGCAGTACTGTTCTGCAGGACCGCAACATTGATGAGTACATGTACTACTTCGGACAGTGTTTTGTGGACTTCTGTCGGCATTATGGATATGATAAAGTTCTACGTGTTGCTGGACGCCATTACAGGGACTTTTTAAACGGAATTGACAACTTACACGAAACTATACGATTCAGCTACCCTAAGTTGCAGAGTCCTTCGTTTATCGTGGAAATGGAGGACAGAGGCGGATGTGTATTGACGTACCGTTCGAAACGTGTGGGGTTTGCGTATTACGTCATGGGTCAGTTGACGCAGTGTGCACGGAGACTGTACAATGTGGATGTGGATATACATATTTTGCAAGAGATTCGAACTGATCATGGATGCCACGTAAAATACCGACTCGATTTTCCCAACATGGGCTACTATCCACCCATTACCGCCTACGCTACCTCAGGAACTCTGGGATACCCCCGGATTGCCAGCAGTACTTTCTTCAAGGTAAGGCCACTTATGCTCCACTTCTAGATTGTGGTTGCCATTGTACAAAGCGCTCTTAGCGCTTAGGTAATCAGAGCTCACATACCTTAACACAGACTTACGTCAGTCGTATGGTGATCTCAACTCGTGTACCTAACATCGACTTACGACAGGTAAGGCCAATTATACTCCCCTTCTAGATTCTGGTTTCAAAGCAATCTTAGCGCTAAGGTGATCACAACTCACACATCTTAACACAGACTTACGTCAGTCGTATGGTGATCTCAACTCGTGTACCTAACATCGACTTACGACAGGTAAGGCCAATTTTACTCCACTTCTAGATTCTGGTTTCAAAGCAATCTTAGCGCTAAGGTGACCACAACTCACACATCTTAACATAGACTTACGTCAGTCATTTGGTGATCTCAACTCGCGTACCTAACATCGACTTACGACAGGTAAGGCCAATTTTACTCCACTTCTAGATTCTGGTTTCAAAGCAATCTTAGCGCTAGGGTGATCACAACTCACACATCTTAACACAGACTTACGTCAGTCGTATGGTGATCTCAACTCGCGTACCTAACATCGACTTACGACAGGTAAGGCCAAATATACTCCCCTTCTAGATTCTGGTTTCAATGCAACCTTAGCGCTAAGGTGATCACAACTCACACATCTTAACATAGACTTTTTTTCTTTTTTCAATTTTTTTTATTGGCCCCAGAGTTGAAGAGTAATACAGTAATCTGAAACATATTTCAAATTGCATAGATTGACACTCTTAAAATACACTCTTGAAATTTAAAGGGTTTGAAACAAAGTCACATTTCAATAATATAATAGTAATAATAATATATAGGCCATAATAATAATAATAGGTCCTAATAATAATATTGCTCATATTTCCATGCTCAAAGCATTATTATTACCCGGTTACTGGATCAATGTGCACTCAAGAATTATACTCAGCTCCCTGGGGAGTATACAACCCAAGCTGCCCGTAAGACCCAAGAAGGTTACCAACCACATTGCTATCTCATCCTACCTGGTACCCATTCACTGCTGGGTGAACAGAGGCACATTAAGAACAAAGTCACTTGCCCAAGGAGTGAGTGAGTTTGGTTTGACGCCGCATTTAACAGTATTCCAGTTATATCACGGCGTGTCAGCTTAATGTGGGAGGAAAGCCCGAAGAGATGCAATTCGCAGACGTTTACCACTTTGGTGAAACCCACGAGCACGGGTATGGTGCTGACAAACCTAGAAACATAATCGGGGCGAACCGCCATTCGAACCCACAATCATAGGTTTCTGGCGTGTCCAAGGGACGCAACTCTGCACAGTGAATCACAGCGCCTTAGACGACTGGGCCACCCGTGCCCCCTGTCATTCAAAGAATAGGACTTACACAATAGGCATCCCGTGAGTTATCACTGCTGGGGTCAAGAGTACTACCCACAAGAGACCTGCATCACTTTGGGCTTTCCTCCCACATTAAGCTGACATGCCGTGACATGACTGGACTACTGTTAAAAGCGGCGTTAAACCAAACTCACTCACTCACTTTGAATGACATTGTTATATACTGCTGATCAATAAACCGTGTTTGTGTTTATATTTAAGTTGGTATTTCCGCTATCCAAAGTGTGCAGTGATGCCGTCTCATTCTTGATATTCATTTTGGAGACATAAATGCGAAGTTTCATTATCGCGAACAAAGACCACTTGCATTTTTTGTATTTAATTCACGCTCCCGTTTATTTCAAGATTGACAGTATGTGACCTGTGCGCTGTGCATGGGACCACATGCCACCAGTGGCTATCTGGTGCTACTGTTTTTTCAACTTCTTCTTTGAAACTACAAAGCTATGAAACTGAAACTTTGTATTAATGATACAGCTATGACATCTCTAAATATTTCTTATAGCATTCCGATCAAAATTAAACTTGACTGCCAATACGATCATATTGGAAATGTTAGTTTTTGCTCATTACGCAGGTATTTTTGTATGCATCATGCAGGATAATAGGTTTTTTAACATTTTTATTTTGTAATGAAGCTACAACCACAAACCTTCACATACTCCCATTTTTTTAGTGTTCTAGATTTTCAACATCTCTGAATCTAGAAGACCTTTTGAGCTGAAACATTGTATTAATGCTGTCAGTGCTATGATGCCTCTAAACCATGCTGAAATAATTCATATCTGGACAAAGATACCATTAATTCTATTACATTTACTCGAGTACATCAATACCATCAATCCTGTATTTTGGCTGTAATGACACTATAAATACATTTTCCTTTTCACTGTCAACTATACATCATTAGTTGTTCCCAGATAGCACCAAGCAGTGTACAGCTCTCCTGTGTGTAAAGGTGGGAAATTCCTCACTTCTTTCCTGTGTGAGCTGGAGTAAACATCTACATTATAGACAAATTTTAGTTGTGTCGTCACATTATTTCTACTTATTGTTCAGTCAGTCTTGTAGTAATACCGTATTAGGTGTAATAAGGGCCCAGGGCGCTCTCAAAATTATAAATAGGGGGCCCATATTAGAATATTATTTTGGTGAAAAAAACAGAATTGAAAGATAAATTTCTTGGTTTATGCTGATAGCCTGAAATGTTTATGTATGACAGATATATTTTCCAGAATTAAATTGCCCATAATTAAGGGTCCATATACCGTATATCGCTGTGTATAAGGCGACCCCACGTATAAGACGACCCCCCTGTACACGCCTTAAAAATCAACCCAAAATCCTATACTCCGTGTATAAGGCGACCTGGAATGAAACACATCACAAGTCTGACTGATATACTGGTAGAAGATTTAACGTGCTCTTGCCGACTGTAGCGTATTTCGCACATGGACATCACAAATTAGTTAGTTAGTTACTTTGGAGATTTAACGTGCGCTTTCCGACTGATGCGTATTTCGCACACATCACAAGTGCGCACACAAACCTTATATATGCAATAAAAATATGTTTATCTTGCGTTGTTTTTTTTCTACAATGATAGGTCGCGTGTGTAATTCCGGCACACGTCGCCATTTTGTGTTTACACGGTACAACACCAAATTGGTGCCCGTAAAATAAAATTCATTTATGAAGTAATAACATATAAGAGACAATGGTGAGTAATTTAATCGCCAATTAACTATGTTGTAACTAACTAGGCTTATGTTTGCTTCACATTCAGCGTGTCTATTCCACAATCACTTGTACACACCGTCTCCAACACTTGTTAATACAACTGTAAAAACAGCGGGAATTGATTTCAGCTTCACCGGTTATCACATGTTAGGTCACATGTGCAATATGCAAATGATTACCGGTACTTCCGGCTCTCTACTCACGGATGTTGATTGTTTTACCGTGTCAGCTGGTTTGACAGTCTGCATCGAGGAGAGGGTCATTTCAGCTTTATTTGCAGAAATTATTAAACTTTATTCAAGGAAAAGAGATACAAATCATGTTTATGTATGGAAATAGTTATTTGAACAGTTATCTAGGACGAAATGCGAAGTTTTATTGTCAAATGCTGGGCTGGCTATCGGACGCCGGTTGACATCGCCAGTGGAAAAAAATGTGAGATCTTCGACTCCGTGTATAAGACGACCCCCCTTCTTAGCCCCCTCATTTTAGGTACGAAAAACTCGCCTTATACACAGCGAAATACGGTAACACACAAGTGCATATTATACGCGAATAAATAAGTCTTGTGTACATTGATCAATCGGAATTGCAAATTGGGATTGTTCACTAGCCATCATATTAGCAAATATTGCTGTGGGCGCTTATTAGAGAGGGGCGCTTATTACGTTGAATACGGTAAGTTGTTATGCTACAATTGAGATGTCGTCTTCAAGAAACTGGTTGTTTTTTCTGATATACATCGATGGCTGTTTCTGTGTGTCCATCATGGCATCGTCGACCTTTCCCTCTCCATGTACTGACTTCATTAAGAAAAGCCAAGCAATGGTAGACAAAAAAGACGTCACTCTCCAACATCTGACCATGCTTGAACAACTCTACTCCAAGCAGGATTCTATATTGGTGTCTTTGTCTGATTCAGTGCTGTTACCAAAAGTGGAGTAGGTAAAGTGTAGACAGCGCTTAACCAGACTCAGAAGAAACCCTCGGCTAAGAGGCCTCATGCATGGGGAATGTATCCTGACGAGCATCACCTGTCAACATCAGCTATCACTTAGATCATAAGACAGTGCTTGACCAGACTCGGAAGAAACCCTCAGTCAAGAGGCCTCATGGGGAAGGTATCCTGACGAGCATAACCTGTCAACATCAGCTATCACTACGATCATAAGACAGTGCTTGACCAGACTCGGAAGAAACCCTCAGCCAAGAGGCCTCATGGGGAAGGTATCCTGACGAGCATAACCTGTCAACATCAGCTATCACTACGATCATAAGACAGTGCTTGAGCAGACTCAGAAGAAACCCTCAGCCAAGAGGCCGCATGGGGAATGTATCTTGACGAGCATAACCCGTCAACATCAGCTATCACAACCATTGTATGGCCACCAGACAGGACACATTGTACATTCTAAGGGATCGTTATCTGCCCATGTTCAAAATGTTACAATGACTATCGATGAGATTGACTCAGCTACAATGGTGTTTTTTGTTGCTGTGCCTGATGTATCCACAAGTCAAGACAAGTAGAAGAGCCTATTTTCTCCGCATACAGATTCGATCAGCTGTCAGATGAAAGAGAGACATATTTTGGGAATTGAGAGAATAATGATGTCTCAATGGTCACTTCATTCAGAGGTGTTTGTCTGGATAACCACGCAATGGGACACCCCACGTCTGCCCTCTTTACAACCTGCCTGAACGACAAATCACAGTTGCATGTCAGCCAAGTACCAGACTCGATAACTACTTAAATGGATGCATTATTGGAGGATTGGACAGATCTATTTGTGTACGCATTCCCACCTTGGTTGCTTATAGACAAAGTAATTTGGAAGTTAAAGAACACAGATTGCATGACAATTTTGATAGCTGCACCATGACCAAGCAGGACATGGTTTCCCAGACTCTTTCCACTGCTTGTTGAGAATCCCCTCTGACTACCTCTTTGTCGACTATTCAGGTCTTATTTATGTTAATGACTGGGACACAATTACCATATTCGACGTAATAAACTCCCCGCTCTAATAAGCGCCCATGGCAACATTTGCTAATATATTGGCAAGTGGACAATCCCAATTAGCACCCCTTCCAATTGATTAATGTACACAAGACGTATTTATTCACGTATAATACGCACTTGTGTGTTATATGCACCCTTAATTTTGGGCAATTAAATTCTGGAAAAATATATCTGTCGTACATAAACATTTCAGGTTGTCAGCATAAACCACAAAATTTATCTTTCAACTGATTTTTTCACAAAAATAATATTCTAATAAGAGCCCCCTATTCCTAATTTTGAGAGCCCTCTGGGTGCTTATTACGTTGAATACGGTACCCTTAATTCGCTTCCAGAATATTGCTACCAAGAATCAGTCTACCTCACTCTGGACCACTGGATCACAGACACTATTCAATCCCTACATTGGCTCCAACGGTTGATCATTCAGACTGACTCCTCTGGCCTCTTTGAATGATCAAATATCCCCTTGCGGCTATAGATCCTCACAGGAGACGCAGAAAGAGATTTTTTCATCTCCTGCAGGACTCATTCTGACAAAGACGTTACCAAAGCCATGGTTGTCGGATGGCTCCCGTCTACCATTGCAAAACGAATTGTCAAGCCAAAGATTACACTCCTGTACTCGCATCTTGCTTAGCTCACAAAATTAGAGCCTTGGCTATGAGCTGTGTATCCTGATCGGCAGTTTCAATAGAACTACTTTTATATTAGTAACCTGTTGTTTGAGGGGCAGTCGGGTAGCCTGGTGGTTAAAGCGTTCGCTCGTCACCCAGAAGACCCGGGTTCGATTCCCAACATGGGTACAATGTGTGAAGCCCATTTCTGGTGTCCCCCGCCGTGATATTGCTGGAAAATTGCTGAAAGGGGCTAAAACCATACACACTCACTCACTCTTTGAGAGATCATGAATATTTATTTGACTTACTTGACACTTCACTAGTCTTTACTTGCTGGATGTTCAGACAGACTTTGGAGAGATCCACTCCTTAGGTTCCATTACAGCAGCTCAATCACTTTGGAGTCAATAGTATTTCCTTCAATGGAAAAAAGTCATGGGGGTGGGGATGGCCACGGAGCCGATTTCAGCACGTTCAGATGGTATACACACCTTATTATTGAAATATTGAGAGCTGGATTAGTCGAGACGTTGACATTGGTGACGTCATGGTCTGTAAGTGACATCATAGCCAGAAGTGATGTCATAAAAGGAAGTGACATCATGACTGAAAGTGACAAAATGCTGGAAGTGACCTCACAATATGAGTTATTAGGGAAAGGGAGTGATGTCACAAACCGGAAGTGGTGTCATTTGTGAGGTTGTAACATTTGTCGGCCAAGTAGCCTACAGTGGCCAGCTATGTGGATCAGCTGTTTAATGTGTATTGCAATTAGTGTTTTGTATTTGAATTAACTATGAAACTAAACACCTTAATGCAGTACTTTTGTCGACCCAGTAGCCTACAGCTGCCAGCTATATGGATCAGCTGTTTAATGCGTATTGCAATTAGTATTTTGTATTAACTATGAAACTAAAAACCTTATTGCAGTACTTTTGTCGACCCAGTAGCCTACAGTTGCCAGCTATATGGATCAGCTGTTTAATGCGTATTGCAATTAGTGTTTTGTATTTGTATTAACTATCAAACTAAACACCTTACTGCCCCACATTTGTCGACCAAGTAGCTTACAGTTGCCAGCGATATGGATCAGCTGTTTAATGCGTATTGCAATTAGTGTTTTGTATTTGTATTAACTATCAAACTAAACACCTTACTGCCCCACATTTGTCAATCCAGTAGCCTACAGTTGCCAGCGATATGGATCAGCTGTTTAATGCGTATTGCAATTAGTGTTTTGTATTTGTATTAACTATCAAACTAAACACCTTACTGCCCCACATTTGTCAATCCAGTAGCCTACAGTTGTCAGCGATATGGATCAGCTGTTTAATGCGTATTGCAATTAGTGTTTTGTATTTGTATTAACTATCAAACTAAACACCTTACTGCCCCACATTTGTCGACCCAGTGGCCTACAGTCTCTTCAGTGATATCCTATTTCCAATGCCATCAGTGTGGATCTGTGTGACCATCTCAACTTGTCTGATCGCAGTGGTATATGAGCCTGATTCATACATAAACTGTATACAGGGTAATTAACTGTGTCAGTCTGTCAGTTATCAGCATTACACTAACAAAGGCAAGGTTGCAACAGAAGTGGGACTATATAAGTCATTATCACAGGGGGGATATTGAGTGTCAGTGTATCAATCATATCTTATTAATATGTTAATGTAAATAGAATTATTTGTTATATATACAAGTAATAGATAGAGGACCAGTACCAATACATTATTGTGATATAATCTACTGTCATGAGAACAAAGTGTTAGGCAAAGTCGAGCCTTCTGGCTTTGGACGGTACGTTTATTTAAGAAATAAACGATGACTGGGGGTTGTGCAGTGTTTCAATGTACAATGAGCGACGACCACGTGTCATTTATTTCTTATATGAGATATCAATATAATGTACAGAATCCGATCACGGCAATGTCAGACATGTCCATTTTATGAACAGGGTTTGGTCTTTCCCGCATATTCTCACAGTTTTCACGTTGATTATTTTAACCTTTTCTCCTATCATCATATATCTCTCAATTTTGGAAGCGATCATTTGGCCATTGCATTTATCTGGGTAGCCAAGCCACATCTATGGGGAACAACTTACAACACACTTCCCTCTCAAAAAAAATGTTGTCCAATTTAGGACGTCATCAAGTTGTGAACGTACGTTTGAATCATGAGAAATGACATCATGATAGAACAATGTTTTATCGTGAAATAAACCACACCTTGTTCTTCCTAGTTTTTTGTGATTTATCGCGTAGCTATCTTATATATCCTTATAAAATTCTTTCATTAGTTCTTTATCTATTTCTGATCACATGCAAAGACTCAAATTCCACAAACTATGCACAGCAGATTGCACAAACTCCACATTCACATTCAAAGCAGTTTGCACGATTTCGTTAAAACTGTATGGCTTGTGAAGTCAAGGGTTGGTTGTTTAAGGCCTGTCATGGTTAAATATGCAAGCATCACAAAGAACATAAGTTTCCAGTCTCTGTAAAGAGGGGAGGGAATGTCTGTGCCCAATAACTATTTACAGGTAATTCAGACCACCTTTTCTCAGATCACAGGTAGTTTTTCCACCCATTTCACAATCACGGATAATTATTGCATAAATAAGTTCATATTTCATAGAGATAAGGAAAAAATAATTCTTACTTATCAATTCAAAGACATTCAAAGATATCTGTGTATGTCTGTGATGAATCTGATAGGGACCATATCATTATCAAGTTTATGTTTTTACATCTATTAACTAGGTCTGCATCTTATGTAACATATGAACTTGGTGACAACTTGTCAAACGGACCATCTTGGATGTTTCTTGATACTGGCAACTGTCCCCCATATTCACAGTTTCGACATAAAAAAGGATAATGAATATAATAATTCACAAGTGAGAAAAAACAACATTTCACATAAAACGTGTTTATTTGCAAACTCATGCTTACAGGAGAAATAATATATCACAGCTAGTTTGTTACGTGAAATATCGAACTTTTAAAAAATTAAAGAGCCAATAAGGTATGACGAAACAGGTATTCCCTACCCACTATAGATAGTATACTTTACAGTATTTGATCATATATAAGTGTACGCTAGCTGACCAAACTATTGACCACCTAGTAGACGACAGTATTTGTCTTTGCTCTATCATGGCAATATAGGAGGCTATCAGTATGATAAGATCTTGTCAGATTGATGGCATAGGTGTGAGATTTTACTAGTGTTTCAGCCATTTTGAAATCCAGAATTAGTATGATAAAAAGCTGAGTGAGTGAGTGAGTTGGGTTTAACGCTGCTTTTAACAGTATTCCAGTTATATCGCGGCGTGTCAGCTTAATGTGGGACGAAAGCCTGAAGTGATACAGGTTTCAGACGTTTACCACTTCCGTGAAACCCCCGAGCATGGGTATTGTGCTGACAAAACTAGAAACATAATCTGGGCGAACCGGGATTTGAACCCACAATCATAGGTTTCTGGCGTGCCCAAGGGACGCAACTCTGCACAGCGAATTGCGACGCCTTACACCACTGGGCCACCAGTACCCCCTACAAAGCTGAGGATTGTTTTGTAATTCTGAATAGAAATGTCAGAGAACATTTCATGGTGAATGGTCCCCAGATCTCTAGCTGGGTTTTAAACCTGTACATAAGTAGTTTTAAATTTTGGAATATAAGTATACTTTGTTCATGGAAGTGTGTAGACCTTCACTGGTCCTTCCATGGCTGTTATTAACAGTGGTAAATGTCTAAATGAAATTATCATCATGAAATTGCACCATGGATATTTTGACAGGAAAATGACTGTTAGTTTTGTTAATAGCCCTCTCATCAGACTGAATATAATTTTGCTTCTACTGTGTGACCTCAAAGAGCATCATACCCCCTCATACAAAAGTTATTGACCAGGGTTACAATAAGGCCTCTATAAAGCTTCCAACTTTGACAAAACCGATGTCAGATGCAGTTCCATATTTTGACTAGTATCATATATTCCCTGTGTTTGTTTTGGTTAAAGTTGACCTGACTTTGCATGTGTTTGCAATGGGTGCAACCAGTGCCGCAGGACACATTCACCCTTTTAGCATATCACTGTATGCATACTCTTTAATAGTAGTTCATAAACATACAATGGACTCTGGTTTTAGCAGAAATTTCTTTGGAATATGGAAAGGATTTTGTCGCTTTTATTTCAGATGTTTGCAATAATATTATTCTTTTATGCTTTGGCCTTTTTCAGCTCTTTCCATTCTGCCTCGTGTTCGACAGCTCGATGCTGATCCGTTACATGGGACCGAACCTGACCAGCATCTTCCAGAATAGGACTCTCATTGGCTGCAAGATCTCAGAGAAGTTCGGGCTACGCAGACCACTGGTTGACTTTACCTGGGAAAATGTGAGTGCAATTCTCATCTAAATCAGATCTTTCACTCCGATACGATGCCTCTGTGTGTGAAGAATTGATAACCCTGTCACAGTATCAGGTGAACTCTTAGCTAACTTGAGATAAAATGAAGGATGTGTGGCCCAATCTGGTATCAGCTTTCTAAAATTATTCATTGCACTTTTTGACCACCTTGATTCGAAAATTTGGATGTGATTTTGGAAACGTACACAAACAGAACACAAATATTCCTTTAATGGTACTCTACATGTGGATGTAGATGCCCTGGCTCGGAAAAAAAGGGTGTATAATATTCACAACAATATGCACGATCTCCGATCAAAAGACCATCTGCAAGTGGTGCCAAAGTCACGTACCAAAACATGTGCGATTGGTCGATCATGTCAACAAGCTGGCCCATTGCTATGAAACAATCGGGGGGTACGGGTAGCCCAGTCGTCTAAGGCGCTGTGATTCGCTGTGCAGAGTTGCGTCCCTTGGGCACGCCAGAAACCTATGATTGTGGGTTCGAATACCGGTTCACCCAAATTATGTTTCTTGGTTTGTCGGCACCATACCCATGCTCGTGGGTTTCACCGAAGTGGTAAACGTCTGAGACCTGCATCACTTCGGGCTTTCCTCCCACATTAAGCTGACACGCCGTGATATAACTGGAATACTGTTAAAAGCGGTGTTAAACCCAACTCACTCACTATGAAACAATCTGCCACAAGAAATCCGAGTAACAGAAAATATGACAAACTTTAAAAAGACACTCAAAACCTGTCTCTTAAGAAAGCCTATGACAAGATCAATCATGGTCTAAGCGTATTTGAGCAGTTGTTAATTGGAAACTGTGCTAAACAAATTTTTAATTTAATTAATGTTTAATCTTAATTTATGCTCAGAACAGGGCCCCATTCCTCAAAGCGATCTTAGCACTACGATGATCGTAAGCCTATGTTAAAGTATGGGACTTTGAGGAACGGGGCCCTCGTAATTAAAGTTTTTGAGATGTTGAAATCAGATATGATGGTCTGAATGCTTTGCTTATTCGTACTGATAACAATTTAGAAACTGACACTGATTGGCTAATTTGAAAGGTTCCCTGACGTGACCTACTTGTCATGAGGTCTTCACGCAAGCTGGTATCATGTCAGAGTAAGTGATCTGCTTTAATGATATGGGGTTGAGTTTATTCAGTAAACCAGGGGTGATGGGTAGCCTTGAGTTTGAGATGACTCATCAATCCTGAGACCTGTCAGACTCCCTGTGTAGATACATCATGTGCAGTTGATGTAGCTGACTAATGCAGGGATACAAGCTTTGGAAAATTTCTCACACAAACTGCACATCAGATCTTTCTTTTGAATTTTATTTATGAAGGAAAACTGTCATTATTATTGACAGTGGTAGATCAATGGCAAATTTGCAAATAATGCATGGATTCATGATTATTGATAATAATTTGATAGAACGTAGACATTTCTGTGATAATAAATTGATATTTCTTTGATAGGTCATTGATATTTCTTTGAGAGGTCATTGATATTTCTTTGATAGTGCATTGATATTTCTTTAATAGGTCATTGATATTTCTTTGATAGGTCATTGATATTTCTTTGATGGTACATTGATATTTCTTTAATAGGTCATTGATATTTCTTTGATAGTACATTGATACTTCTTTGATAGTACTTTAATATTTCTTTGATATATAATTGATATTTTTTTGTAGTATGTTGAAATTTCTTATATAAGTACATTGATATTTCTTTGATAGATCATTGATATTTTTTTGATAGTGCATTGGTATTTCTTTGATAGAACATTGATATTTCTTTGATAGTACTTTAATATTTCTTTGATATATCATTGATATTTTTTTGTAGTATGTTGAAATTTCTTATATAAGTACATTGATATTTCTTTGATAGATCATTGATATTTCTTTGATAGTACATTGCTACTTCTTTGATAGAACATTGATATTTCTTTGATAGTGCATTGGTATTTCTTTGATAGAACATTAATATTTCTTTGATAGTACTTTAATATTTCTTTGATATATCATTGATATTTTTTTGTAGTATGTTGAAATTTCTTTGATAAGTACATTGTTAATTCTTTGATAAGTACATTGTTAATTCTTTGATAGTGCATTGGTATTTCTTTGATAGATTGGGGAGGTCAGGTAGCCTAGTGGTTAAAGCGTGCGCTCATTACGCCGAAGACCCGGGTTCAATTCCCAACATGGGTACAATGTGTGAAGCCCATTTCTGGGCCTCCCCCTTGATATTGCTGGAATATTGCTAAAAGCGGCGTAAAACCATACTCACTCACTCACTCTTTGATAGATCATGAATGTTTATTTGATAGTTCTTTGATATTTGTTTGATAGATCATTGATATGTCTTTGATAGTACTTTGATGTTAGATCATTGATATCTTTTTGATAGTATGTTATTTTTCTTTGATAAGTACATTGATATTTCTTTGATAGAACATTGCTATTTCTTTGATAGGGCATTAATATTTTTTTGATAGGTCATTGATATTTCTTTGATAGTGCTTTGATATTTCTTTGATAGTGCATTGGTATTGCTTTGATAGTGCTTTGATATTTCTTTGATAATTACATTGAAATTTCTTTCTTAGAACATTGCAATGTCTTTGATAGGTCATTAATATTACTTTGATTGTGCTTTGATATTTCTTTGATAAGTCATTAATATTACTTTGATAGTGCTTTGATATTTCTTTGATAGGTCATTAATATTACTTTGATAGAATATTGATATTTCTCTTCCTTCTACAGACCAACTAGTGCTATCTAAAACACTGTTTTTCCGCTTCAGATAATGTGCCTCCAGAAAGTTATATTTGAAGTAGAATCTGAACAGCAGCTGAGGAAGTCGGACCAATACAAGCGCCTGACCGCTCTGTCCGAGAATGGCCAGAAGTCCAGTCTACTACTTCGGGGACAGATGAAATACATGAAGGACTGGACCTGCATGGCTTTCCTGTGCACACCACTGTGAGTTGACACACCGCTGTGAGTTGACACATCGCTGTGAGTTGACACGCTGCTGTGAGTTGACACATTGCTGTGAGTTGACACGCCACTGTGAGTTGACACTCCGCTGTGAGTTGACACGCTGCTGTGAGTTGACACATCGCTGTGAGTTGACACGCTGCTGTGAGTTGACACATCGCTGTGAGTTGACACGCTGCTGTGAGTTGACACATCGCTGTGAGTTGACACGCTGCTGTGAGTTGACACACTGCTGTGAGTTGACACACTGCTGTGAGTTGACACACTGCTGTGAGTTGACACTGTGAGTTGACACACCACTGTGAGTTGACACTGTGAGTTGACACACTGCTTTGAGTTGACACACCTCTGTGAGTTGACAAACCGCTGTGAGTTGACACACCGCTGTCAGTGTAACATTCAACACTAATAGTGTAGCATTCAACACAAGCAGTGAAGCATTCAACACAAGCAGTGTAACATTCAACACTAACAGTGTAACATTCAACACAAGCAGTGTAACATTCAACACTCAGTGTAACATTCAACACAAGCAGTGTAACATTCAACACTAACAGTGTATCATTCAGCACGATCCATGTAACATTCAACACTAACATTGTAACATTTAACACCATATCCCTGCTAATGACTATAACCAATGTGGTAACTCTCTAACTATGGCAGAGATGCAAGTGAGCACCAGCCAACTATCTCATCAGTTTGTCCAATGTTTAATGAGATGTAGCAGAGAATATCTTTACATGTAGCCTCGTGGTTAAGCATTCGCTCTACACGCCGAAGACCAGGGTTTGAATCCCGACATGGGTACAATGTGTGGAGCCAGTTTCTGGTGTCCCCCACAGTAATATTGCTGGAATATTGCTAAATGCAGGGTAACACTATACTCACAATGACTATTGTGGTAAGTAAGCTTGTTAAGTTGCATCCCTGTCATGCCAGCTTGTACCATGACTCTTATTACTATCCTTTGTAACAACAGTGAGTGAGTGAGTGATTTGGGTTTAAACCCCACTTTTAATCATGAGGGAGGAGAGCCCCAAGTTATGGAGGTCGCAGATGTTTACCACTTCGGTGAAACCCACGAGCATGGCTATGGTGCTGACAAACCTAGAAATATAATCGAGGCGAACCGAGATTCAAACCCACGATTACAGGTTCCTGGCATCTCAAAGGGACGCTACTCTGCACAGCGAACTAATTGTTGTGCCTTAGATGACTGAGCCATCCCTTCCCACCTTTGTTGCAACAACTTGCTGTGATAGGTCATGTTGCTGTTGTTGATAAATGGATGTTCTGTTTCAGAATAGGCAACTTAGAGGATATGGAGACAACAGGGTTATATGTCAATGATCTGAACATGTTTGACAACAGCCAGGATATGGTGCTAGCGGGCTGGCACCATGCATCTCAGCTGGAGTATCTTGTAGACCGGGTATGTTGGAGTATCTTGTAGACCAGGAACTGTGGAGTATATTGTAGACCAAGAACTGTGGAGTATCTTGTAGACCAAGAAATGTGGAGTATCTTGTAGACAAAGAATTTTGAAGTATCTTGTAGACCAGAAACTTCGGAATATTTTGTAGACAAGGTACTTCGGAGTATCTTGTAGACCAGAAACTTTGAAGTATCTTGTATACTAGTAACTTTGGAGTATCTTGTAGACCAGGAAATTTGGAGTATCTTGTAGACCAGGAACTTTGAAGTATCTTGTAGACCAGGAACTTTGGAGTATCTTGTAGACTAGGAACTTTGAAGTATCTTGTAGACCAGGTACTTTGAAGTATCTTGTAGACCAGGATCTTTGAACAAACCACTTCTTATTTCAGCAAATGGAGACAAGCCATAAGATAGCTCAGAACCTCCAACAGCTTGACGAGTGGCGGCACAAGAGCAACGCTCTCCTGTACTCAATGATGCCAGAGAGCATCGCCGTTCGCCTGAAGCTTGGGGAGGACCCCATCAAGACGTGTGAGGTAGGGACAGGCAAGGTCCAGGAATGTAGTGAAATTCTGGATAGCCTTGGCTTCTGATGGTGTGGATTGGTGCTCATAATATCAATCACTGGACGGTGTGATCCACATTTGATTATATCAGGGACAGGCAAGGGCCAGGAATGTAGTGACATTCTTGATAGCTCTGGCTTCTGATGGTGTGGATCGGTGCTCACAATATCAATCACTGGACGGTGTGATCCAGATTTGATCATTTCCATGCTATCATGATATAGATGGAATATTGCTGAGGGCTGAGATAAACAACAAACACAAACTCTTCTTGGAGCCAATCTGATTCATTGTCATACGCATCTTACTCATCTAAGTATTAGTGAGTGAGTGAGTGAGTATGGTTATACGCCGCTTTTAGCAATATTCCAGCAATATGACGGCGGGGGACACCAGAAATGGGCTTCACACATTGTACCCATGTCGGGAATCGAACCCGGGTCTTCGGTGTGACGAGCGAACGCTTTAACCACTAGGCTACCCGACCGCCCATCTAGGTATTAATAGTTACACTTTACATCATTAATGTCAATTATAAGAAAACATGACAGAAATCAACAAAGAGAACGTATTTTAAGTTTTGGGGACATCAGCAAGCTTGGAATTTGGCCCTTGTCTATATATACGACTGTGACATCGTATCTTTAACGTCGCAATCAGCAATATGATGTTATAATGGTGACGTGCTGTGTAGAATGAAAGTTTTGCAAAGCTTGTTTAGTTTTCTATAAGGTGCCGACCTCATGTTAGCTTACCATGTTGCCGTGCTTATATGCTTATAAACTTTCAATGCCTGTTACATGCTTGAGTGAAGTATTACAGTGTAAACAAACTGCCTGAGCCAATTCAGCGCCATATTGTTGTTTACCGGCTGTTGTCGTTGATTCCTTAATTCAGATTGACAACCCAATCAAATCACTGGACTCAACCCATGCCGCTTCACTCAATATATTTGCAAACACCAAAGGGTTCGCGTTTTGTTTAGTCATGGCAGAATGGAGATAAACATACTGTGTTTTCAATGTAGAGCTAGGTTACCTGTAGATTTAACCATGCTAAATTTAGAATTTGAAACCTCATGGTGTACTTTTGGTTCCAAATTCAGTTTAAATGGTTAAATATACAGATGACATAGCTCTACATTGAAAACACAGTATGTTTATCGCCTAGTTAGCTGATTGGTATGTTCCCCTGACGTGACCCCTGACGTGACCTCTGATGTGACCCCTGATGTGACCCCTGATGTGACCTCTGACGTGACCCCTGATGTGACCTCTGATGTGACCCCTGATGTGACCTCTGATGTGGCCTCTGATGTGACCCCTGATGTGACCCTGATGTGACCTCTGATGTCACCCCTGATGTGACCTCTGACGTGACCCCTGACGTGATCCCTGATGTGACCTCCGAACTATTGACGGTCAATGGAGGTGGGAATGATGTGTTTTCCGATTTTTTCAGACCTTTGAGAAGGTGACGATCATGTTCAGCTATCTGATTGGCTTCAGTGATATCTGTGCTAACGCCTCAGCATTCCAGGTGGTGGAGTGTATCAACAACGTCTTCACCGTGTTTGACAACATCGTCGACAGATATAGAGCCTTCAAGGTAGGCACTGGTGGATCCATAGCCCTGAATCCCCTTTTTATCCCCCTGTTTTGAAAACTGGTGGCACATAGCGATTAACATGTCCGTCTACCATCTGTCCATCCGTTTCTGAAGCAGAGCTCCTAAACCGATGAATATTTCATGTTGAAACTTGCTATATGGATCAGTCTATTGGTGAACTGGTTTCATTTGTTGATTTGGGATTTTTAAATTTTTATTTTATTTTTGTTTTTATGAGGACAAGTTGGACTTGTATTGAAAACGTGGGTAGTGAGGTTTTCCAGAGAAGAATTCTCAAATCGTTGAATATGTCTGGATTAAATTTGCTTTATAGATCAGTATAATGATGAACTTGTGCCTTTTGATAAGTTAGGATATTGAAAAATACTGAACAACATTATTTTTTAATAATTATTATTATTTAATAATATTTTATAATAGAGTTTCTTTCCTTGTAGTTATAATTAAGGCCAGACCAATTTAATTGCTAGGATTACAGATTTTTTCGGGTAAAGTGGCTGAATGGAGGAGGGAATGTGAAAAAAAAAAAAAAGTAATGAGAAAGTTTTTGTTTTTGCAGGTATTAAGGATTTTAGGAGGCAGGAATGCTGATAGGAGGAAATAAAAAAATTTAAAAAAAAAAAATCCCTCACTTGTGCCACAGAAGCTACAAAAGTATTTCAGTATTACCCACCAAGCATGTTGCAAGCAATGCACTGTAGTCCCTTTATCTAATGACACTCCTTACTGATGACCAGGGTTTACAGGTACCTTTTGGCAGTTTTCCACAAGCAGGTAGACTTCAACAACAAGCTTTTAACTTATTAAAGTTTAATTGTATTTTAAAAATATAAAAACAATGTGAAATACACTGAAATTAAAACAGCACTTGGCTTCAAAACAAATATACATTTGGCACATACAAGTACTTGAAATACTCTGTCCAGTATAACTTTATCGTGTTAAATGATCAGGTAACACTCATGGCTGAAGTGTTATGCTAACATGTGGGATGCACTTAAATTAAACAGCCCTGTTTATTCTCGATTTTGCCACCACTGTCACATAATTTAGTCCAAAGTCTGCTAAAACGTGCATAGGTGTTGTAAGTTCGACAATATTCCCGTAGGAACCAGCCTTAGATTCTGTTGCATGCACCTCTTGAATAGAAAGTCCATCTCCATCGGCGATTGACAATACGGCTTTCGTCGCCAAATCACCAAATGTGTCATCCAGTGGACTTTCCATGATTTGCTTTGATAAGCACACACTACCCTTCAGAACGCTTATGCTGAAATACATTGCTGACATTGTCGAAAGACACCAGATAATAAAAGGCATTAAAACACCCAAACTGACACCCCATGTCCTACACATGGTCCCGGCATATTCAATACACGCTGTGTGCATGTGGGAAACACTTGTAATTGAGAGTACGCATTTGATTGGCTATGTTCGCGTGGAACGACCAATGGAATTTGCCGACACATTTGCGTAAGGAATTTTAGTTATAAACTAGAGTACTTCCCCCAACATGTATTCTCTCACAACAAGGCTTATCGATCGAGGTCGGATGTCGGGTAGAATATTTTTAAAAAAATGATAGAATTTCATTTATTTTTTTTTTTCGATTTGGCGAAAAATGGTGTCGGCGGATCCGTAATCCTTGCAATTAAATTGGTCTTGCCAAATGGGCAAATAAAAATTAATTTGATTATGTTTTTTTTTAATGGCTTTTTGTACAAGTCAGACAGTTTGTAAAATGAATTATTTTAAAGCATTGCCAAGATGCTATCCATGTGTGTGTGAATGTGTTGCAGGTGGAGACACTGGGGGATGCCGTGTACATGGTAGCAGGGGGGGTGCCAGACAGGCGGGCGGACCACACCCAGCATGTAGCTGGTCTGGCGCTGGAATTTGTGGACAACGCCAAATACCTCAAAGATCCCTTATCGGGGAACAGCCTTACAGTCAGAATAGGTACAGAAAACAGACAATGACTGATGCCAATTTTAACAAATGTTATATTTGGGATAACATGTTCTTAGTAGGGTACAGATTCTAGTTCATTTTTGGGTTGAGTCCCATCCGGGATTTTAACCCACACTGAGGCACCTAATCACCATCACACAAAGTCAGCGATCTATTCCACTCAGCCACTGAGGCTTCTACAATAATGAAAGTCCGACAACTGGTAGTTAAGATCATGGACTTTATGTACCCCTCTGACAAGTGTAAATTGGCATGGCTGCCATGTCTGAAAGCTAACACACAAGGCCATTTAGAAAGTGGTCAAATAAAATTTCATTTTTGTGAAAGCCTTGGTAAATCTGTAATTGTTTGCAAGGCCAAACCAACTAATTTATTAATTAATTATTTCTTGATTTACGGACATGCCTACCCTAAAAACACAATCTTTGTTCAATTGAAAGTATGCTTTGATCACGTGTGTGAGGCCCTTCTGTTCCCCTGTGTGAGCTCCTTCTGTTCCTGTGTGAGTTCCTTCTGTTCCTGTGTATGAGTTCCTTCTGTTCCCCTGTGTGAGTTCCTTCTGTCCCCTGTGTGAGTTCCTTCTGTTCCCATGTGTGAGTTCCTTCTGTTCCCATATGAGAGCTCCCTCTTTTCCCATGTGTGAGCTCCTTCTGTTCCTATGTGTGAGTTCCTTCTGTTCCTTGCGTGAGCTCCTTCTGTTTCCAAATGTGAGTTCCTTCTGTTCCTTGTGTGAGTTCCTTCTGTTCCCATATGTGAGTTCCTTGTGTTCCCTTGTGTGAGTTCCTTCTGTTCCCCTGTGGGAGTTCCTTCTGTTCCTTGTGTGAGTTCCTTCTGTTCCCATATGTGAGTTCCTTGTGTTCCCTTGTGTGAGTTCCTTCTGTTCCCCTGTGGGAGTTCCTTCTGTTCCTTGTGTGAGCTCCTTCTGTTCCCCTGTGGGAGTTCCTTCTGTTCCTTGTGTTAGTTACCTCTTTTCCCCTGTGTGAGATCCTTCTGTTTCCCTGTGTGAGTTCCTTCTGTTCCCTTGTGTGAGTTCCTTCTGTTCCTTGGGTGAGCTCCCTCTGTTCCCCTGTGTGAGTTCCTTCTGTTCCCTGTGTGAGTTTCTTCTGTTCCCTTGTGTGAGTTCCTTCTGTTCCCATGTGTGAATTCCTTCTGTTCCCTGTGTGAGCTCCTTCTGTTCCCCTGTGTGAGCTCCCTCTGTTCCTTGTGTGAGTTCCTTCTGTTCCCCTGTGTGAGTTCCTTCTGTTCCCATGTGTGAGCTCCTTCTGTTCCTTGTGTGAGTTCCCTCTGTTCCCCTGTGTGAGTTCCTTCTGTTCCCCTGTGTGAGTTCCTTCTGTTCCCCTGTGTGAATTCCTTCTGTTCCCATGTGTGAGTTCCTTCTGTTCCCCTGTGTGAGTTCCTCCTGTTCCCATATGTGAGTTCCTTGTGTGAGTTCCTTCTGTTCCTATATGTGAGTTCCTTCTGTTCCCGTGTATGAGTTCTTTCTGTTCCCCTGTGTGAATTCCTTCTGTTCCCATGTGTGAGTTCCTTCTGTTCCCTTGTGTGAGTTCCTTCTGTTCCTTGTATGAGTTCCTTCTGTTCCCCTGTGTGAGTTCCTTCTGTTCCCCTGTGTGAATTCCTTCTGTTCCCATGTGTGAGTTCCTTCTGTTCCCTTGTGTGAGTTCCTTCTGTTCCTTGTGTGAGTTCCTTCTGTTCCCCTGTGTGAGTTCCTTCTGTTCCCCTGTGTGAATTCCCTCTTTTCCCCTGTGTGAGCTCCTTCTGTTCCCTTGTGTGAGTTCCTTCTGTTCCTTGTGTGAGTTCCTTCTGTTCCCCTGTGTGAGTTCCTTCTGTTCCCTTGTGTGAGCTCCTTCTGTCCCCTGTGTGAGCTCCTTCTGTTCCCATGTGTGAGTTCCTTCTGTTCCCCTGTGTGAGTTCCTTCTGTTCCCTTGTGTGAGCTCCTTCTGTCCCCCTGTGTGAGCTCCTTCTGTTCCCTTGTGTGAGCTCCTTCTGTTCCCATGTATGAGTTCCTTCTGTTCCTATGTGTGAGCTCCTTCTGTTCCTGTGTACAGGTATGCATGTGGGAGGAGTGGTGGCTGGTATCGTGGGGAAGAGGACACCACAGTATTGCCTGTTTGGGGACACAGTCAACACCGCCTCCCGGATGCAGTCGTACAGTCAGGTAGGTTCCTTGTGCTTTGAGTCAGGACAATGTCAGTTGATAGCTCAGTAAGACCAAAGTTTGAGTGAGTTAGTTGGGTTTTTACGCCGCCTTTAACAGTATTCCAGTTATATCGCGGCGTGTCAGCTTAATTTTGGAGGAAAGCCCGAAGTGATGCAGGTCTCAGACGTTTACCACTTCGGTGAAACCCACGAGCACGGGTATGGTGCTGACAAACCTAGAAACATAATCGGGGCGAACTGGGATTTGAACCCACAAACATAGGTTTCTGGCATGCCCAAGTGACGCAACTCTGCACAGCGAATCGCGGCGCCTTAGACGACTGGGCCACCCGTGCCCCCGACCAAAGTTTGAATGAAATTCCACATAAAAGTATTTCACCTATAACACAACATCTGGGAGACCCATATTGAGGCAGACTTTCTTATGTTTGCTACTAAAAGATTCCTTCAAAAATCATATATTATCTTGACAAATCTGTTCTCTTTTACAAACCCTTATCTAGCAGATCCTGGCCGGCTAAGGAATGCAACTCTCAGAGTGGGATGCAACACCTAAGAACACTTATCCCTTACTGTTTCACCTGTTCCTTCTTCTGGAACAGAGAGGGCCAGTGTGGCCCAGACACATGGATTGTGCAGTGAAGAGTCGCATCCCTTAGGCATGGCAGGATCCTAAGATTGTTGGTTCAAATCCCAGATTCCCTGATTATTTGTCTTAGCATGGCAGCACCATACCAGAGTGATAAATATCTGAGACCTGCATCACTTCGGGCTTTCCTCCCACATTGAGCTGACATGGTGCGATATAACTGGAATACTGTTCACTAAGATGTTACACCTAACTCACTGACTTGAATGGGTGATGGGATCAACCATAGCCGGATCCAGAGGGGGGTCTAAGGGGTCCGAACCTCACCCCTTTTTTGAAAACCAAATATAGTTTGTTGTAGAAAGCCCCCCCCAAAGAGGTTTGATAGTTTGATATTTTGGACCCCCCCTATTAAAAATTCTGGATCTGCCCTTGTGAACATTTGGTGGGGCGGTCGGGTAGCCTAGTGGTTAAAGCGTTAGATCGTCACGCCGAAGACCCGGGTTTGATTCCCGACATGGGCACAATGTGTGAAGCCCATTTCTGGTGTCCCCTGCCGTGTTATTGCTGGAATATTGCTATAAGCGGCGTAAAACCATACTCACTCACTCAACATTTGGTATGAATTGAATTTGTGTAATGGGTTCAACCATGAAGGCTCTTTGGGTTTTCCGCCCATTTCTGGTGTCCCCTGCCGTGATATTGCTGGAATATGGCTAAAAGTGGGGTAAAACCATACTCACTCTCTGAAATACACCTTTCAGTGCATGCAAGTACAATACTGTCCACATTAATGGGTTGTTGTGCTATGACACTGTCTTCCACATTGGAATAACTTCGGCCAACAATTTTGAAATGACCACATGTTTATTTCAGCCAGGTAGAATCCATGTGAGCCAAACCTGCCATGAGAACCTCCAGGGATCAGAGTTCGTAACCATCTTCAGAGGTCAGGTCAATGTCAAGGTCAGTACTGCAAGGTTACAATATACTCACCACCAAAAGGGGCGGTCGGGTAGCCAAGTGGTTAAAGCGTTCGCTCGTCACGCCGAAGACCCGGGTTCGATTCCCGACATTGGTACAATGTGTGAAGCCCATTTCTGGTGTCCCCCACCGTGATATTGCTGGAATATTGCATAAAGCAGCGTAAAACCATACTCACTCACTCACTCACTCACTCACTCACTCACCACCAAAAGAAACGCAAATCATAGAAACATATAGAGAAGTACATTAAGAAGAGATGTTTCCAATGTGTACCACTTAATGACAAAACTAACAATCAGTCAAGTGTTACCACAGTGTCTTTATTCTTATCACAATATGCTGCACGTCATTTCCTTACTTTACACGCTAATCCTGCACGAGACAAATGGTGTTGAATCATGAAGGGTCGCATGATGCGTTCATGAGTGTTGATTCACCCAACATAACTGTATGTTCGTTTGTGCGTTGAAACAATCTAATACCTCTTGAATATGAGTAATAATTCATGTATTAACCAACATGTGTGATACTCACGTTTTGTCGCTGAGTATATTACGCTAGGGATATGAGTATCAGAGAAATATCATGCATGCTCATTCATTGATCGTTCCTTTGTTTTTATCTTTTGAGAAGGGGCAACTGTATGTATGTCATGGCTGTGCATTGAGATGAATATTTGAAGGTGTATGATGTCGCAGATGATATTTAGAGGTTCTTATCTGCAGTTTTCATATCAAGGATTGATATGGGGTATCATATGAAATCTACCATATAATCAACTTTTTACCGTATACCATATCAAATTATGAAATGTATCCATTCATAAAACATTGATCTATGGGTGCCATCTCTGCCAGGCCTTGCATCTCACCGACTGTGACCAATTTCTTCTGAATAGCTTCATGTAACTGTCAGTTTCTTGTTCTTCATTTTGTACATTTTGTCTGTAACACTGAGATCTGTCTTTAGTTTTGTCCAAGATAGCCTCAAGCTCCATAGCATAATTTGTAGCAGGATCACTTACGCGGGACTAGTAAAACCCTGTGTAGCCAGAGTGATCCTACTGCAACAAATTTCTCTTACCGACATGTTTTAATATGACATTGTGAAAGAAGTAAAACAAATTCAAAATTGATAGACAGCTGTTCGATTGAGCTGAGGTTGGCTGCGGTATGTCACATGACTTCCATTGACATGGAAAAAGCATGCAGCCTTTTGCTTTGAAGCAGATTATAAGGAATTTATTCTGTCTCTCAGAAATCCACGTGCACCCTGACTTGCTTTTGCGGGGTATAAGAGATTTATTTCCCCGCTGAGAAATTTATTATCCTCCAAGGTAGAATACACAGTATTTTATCAAGATCATGTGGACCAATCAGATCACATCATTCTGACATGGAGGTATGTTAATTCTATTTGCAAGTGAATGCAGTATATTTTCATGCTGTTTGAAAGACACTGTTACAGGAAAGCTAGTCAAGCTGATGATTGGACGATGCACTAAGGGACGTAACTCCAATTTCTTACCACCTGGGCTGATATCAAATGCCCATTCAAAATGCACTGACAGGCCATATCAAGCCGACACAGGGTGTATATGGACTTGTGATATGACCGTCTCCATGTTGGATCTATCACACATGCATCCTCCTGAGGCAAGGGCGTTAACTGACTATAAAAGTCCAGTTTCCACCCTGGCCGAACTAGGTTGTAATTTCCAGGCTCTATCATAGCGCCACCAGTGGCTATTACAAGTTATGTCACTTCTTTGTCCCTCCTATTGACCAATCAGATTCCATCTTTCATATATCACTTGCATTTGCTTCAAACAAATGCCGGCACCCAGTCTAGACCGATCTGCTCGATGATCAAGATCTGTTTCGTAATAAAACAGGTCTTATCCCGTGAAGTGCATCAGATTAAACTTGATTAAAAGCATGAAAGAATTTGCAAAATATCTGTTAGTTACCCAGTAGGCAGTACATATGCTTTGCAAATCCTGCAGTTTACCGAAATCTGCACGTTGAAATCAATGTTGTTTACAATCTGGATGTCTAGTTCATTATGAGATTTTGATTGGACTGTGCATAGACTCTTTAGTGATGCTTCTGTGTGTCTGGTGTATGGAATATACTGGTATCTATGCCTTGTGATTTGATGATTGTAGACTGTACTTGTTGAGTACTGTAAACAGCTTTATTTCTGCGCCGTTAAAATATTGCGAATACCACACCAAAGACAATACTGCGACGAGATATTTTTGCGAGTTGCCGTGTTGAGATTATCAAATACGATAATTGACTCAACTCAGTGTCATGACTGAGTTTGAATGCAACCCATATAAGAAGGATTTTAATGAAAGTTTGTCACTCACAAATTGTGACAATGTGGAGATACGTATAGCGGTACACGCAAGATGGCTTGTTTCCTGTGTGGACAAAATTGCAAAGGACACTGACGCAATCAAGCGAGGTTGGAAGAAGGCAGGATTACTGCGAGGTAACAGTGACACTAATTGGTCTGTTTACACTGTCATTTGTGATGTATTGTGTGACCATTCTGCATTCATTTGTTTTTTTAACTTATTGAGTAACTTGTGGTTCTGGTTGATGATTTCAACATTTGATGAAGTGTTGCAATGAATAAAGTATGTATGTATTATTTATACTTATTTTTGCGTTTTTAATTTTTGCGATTGAGTCTCGTTCGCAAAACTCGCAATAATAAAACGGTCGCAAAAAATTCCCTGTTTACAGTAGTACACCAGAACGTTCCTACCCTCTTACAGCAGTGCAAAGTGGGTATTAGGGCTGGTAGTAGGACCCAGGTTCCCACAGGACTACCCAGACCCGTGGTTAGCAACGTGATATATTGTTTCATGACAAAAATTCACTATTTAACTACCCCCCTATCTTAGCCCCCTCATTTTAGGTACGAAAAACTCGCCTTATACACAGCGATATACGGTACATGGTTACACAACAAGTTTAAATCTCTAATGTTCGCATTCCTTCATGACTATGAACACGTTCTCTGACTTATATGTGTTTGAACAAAGCTAAAACTTCAGTCAACTTCAGTGTGTGCATGGCCACATTGTTTTGTATGTGTATCTAAATACATTTTCCCAGAGCTACTGTCAAACCATTCCTAATCGGACATTTTGTACCTAACGGGGTTTCTTTGGGGTTACATTTTATCATTCATCTTTACATGTGAATTAATGCTTATTATCGGGAAATATTTAGAATATTTTCACATATGAAATATAACCCGACCGTCGGGCAGGGGGATTTGAAAATCTGGCAGCCTGAATTGAAATCAACCCGTCTCGGATGGTCGGGCAGGCAGGTATTTCGAATGCTGCTTTATTCCCTGTTTGTTCATCAATGTGTAGAACCCCAGTAAGGCCAGGCGTTTTAGACTTTTCGGATTACGGACCCGCCGACTCTAATTTTTGAGAAAATGTAAAAATAAATAAATCAGATTTCCATTTTTGTTCCCCGCCAATAGCTGCATAGTCAGTTATTTTATTTGTTATCATCACCTTTTAATAAAAAACATATGAATTTACCGTTGTAAACTAGTAAAGAGGCACATAATCAATCTTTGTTCATCTCGAATCCGAACATGAATAGCCTCCCTTGACAATTGTTTGTGTTGTAAGTGGTAGAATTTTTATTGGTACAAGGGGCTTTATCATCACAAATGGTGGTCTTTTGAGCACAATTTGTTCATGAAGTATTCCCCCTCCTCCAACCCTAGACTTTAGGCTGAAAAATCCGTAATCCTAAAAGTATAAAAAAAAGCCTGGCCTTGATTATTGTGAAATATTTTCCGACTTTTCAAGCTTGTGATAAAATCATGACATGAAGATTCACTGCAAGAGTTTATTAATGTGTCTGTACAGGGAATACCTCAAAACAGCTGTCATAAGTTTGGCAGATCAGTTATAACTCTCTATCAATGTAAACACTCAATAATACATCGAAAAATAAATTGCATGTGAAATATGTAAACATGGATATTCTCAGTGGGAGTCTTCAGACATTTCATTTGACAAGCAGGCTGTAAACAGTTATCAACACAAGCCACATAAAGATACACATCAATATAGGAGAGAAGGCATGGGTCAGTTTACAGGATGACCACAAGGTATCTATAATAATTGTCACATTTGTTCATAAAATGGAAATTCTACCCCAAACAAAATTTCTCTCATATTCTGCATCATTTTCCAATCTCATTAAAATCACATCTTAGTTCTCTCAACTACTAAACAAAGATCTGAGTATACCCCATTACGGGTCACGTCAGACCGACCTTGTGCGAACTTTGACCGACAAGAATAACTGACAAGAAGTCGATATTAGCCAGTCAGAAGGCAGCTCTCTCATGCTTTATGGCACTAATTTCAAATTGCCGACTATGCTTTGATACATATTTGGGCAAATTCTCGATTCAAAATTTGAAAACTGAACAAAAGAACATTCTTGAATGGCTAATAGTTGGTCTTGATTGTATGGATTCAGTCGTTAAGCCCCTAACTATCGTTCTGCATACCCCAGGTTAAATTTTTCCAGGTTGCATGATCAGAAATCACATGCCGACTGTCACTTTCCTGATCTGGTAAGCGACGCTCTGATTGGTCGGATGAAAGGTTGTTCTGATGTGACCCCTAATGGGATGACCTTAAATCTTTGTTTAGCCGTAGTGAGAACTAAGATATAATTCTAACGAGATTGCATCATTTTCAGACTTGATAATTATGTACCCCTTTTCTATGTGCCCATCAACATATTACCCCCCCACCTCTATACTCAGCACTAAATTTCTAAAGACATGATCTTTAAATATTCCTTCTTGTAAACGTTTTAGAAAATGTCGGATTGATGATTCTTTGTGAAAAATTGTATTAGTTTTCACTGATAGATGCTATTATGTCCCACACCAACTGACCTTGACCCAACTGACCTTGACCCCTGCCTTTACGCCTGAAACTGACCAACCACTGCCTGTGTGTGTTCAGCGAACTGCCCCGGACGAGCCATCGTCCAGACCTTCGTATGGGTTAAAAACTTCGCGGTTCTTCTTATTCTTCCTCTTCTTCTTCTTTGACCGTGCGTTCTCCGCTGCCAACTTAGCTGTATCCTCCATAATGGCGACACGTGGCTTGATCTTCATCTCAACACTCTTCAGGGAGTACGATCTGTCATTCTTCAGATGGTACCTGAATAAGGGATGGAAAAAACAACATTGAGTGCTTTACCACAGCACCTGTTGCAGAATTTATGACATAATTAAATCTAAACAAACCCTAACCTTTTTTAACCGAGGTGGAACTTGTCATGGAAATTGTAAAAAAAAGAAGAGTTTGGAACCTAAATCCATCTTGTTGCCACGGAAACAAAAAAAATAAAATTTTCTAAAATTTCTAAATAGCAAAAGGCACCAGTCCGGAATGTACCTGACAGACCTGCAAAGTTTCATGAAAAGATATTGAACGGTTTCTGAGTCATGCTCCGGAAACAAAACGTGACGGACAGACGTACGGAAGGACGGGTGTATGGACGAACGGACAGCTTTTAAGACAGACTGAAATCTTCCTGTTGCTTTGCAACAAAATCACAGCCATTGCACCTGGGTCATTCACCACTGAGGGGCAGTTGGGTATTATATAATAATAGGCTATTTGTATTGTGCATATATCCACACCACACACGGGCATGTTCAAGGCGATATTATTACTCGGTCACTGGATCAGTGACCACTCAAGAATCATTCTCAGCTCCCTGGGGCGTATACAGCCCAAGCTGCCTGTTAGGTGCTATAAGGTTAACAACCACATTGCCATCTCATCCTACCGGGTACCCATTCACTGCTGGGTGAGGCACATTTTGAACAAAGTCACTTGCCCAAGGGTAGCCTAGTGGTTATAGAGTTCTCTTGTTAAGCCAAGAACTGAGGTTCAGATCCCTGCATGGCCTCCATCTTTGGAATATTGGTGCTATAAACCATTTTCACATGCTTGACCCCTATATATAAAGATATACGCTTGACCCCTATATAAAAAGAGACCTGTGAAGATCCGGGGTAGATTAGGATTCAGCAACCCATACTTCCCGTAAAAGGTGACTATGCATGTCGTTAAAGCCGACTAACAGGATCGGGTGGTCAGGCTTGCTGACTTGGTTGATGCATGTCATCGATCCCAATTGCGTGGAGCGATGCTCATGATGTCAGTCACTGGATTGTGTGGTCCAGACTCGATTATTTACAGACTGCCATCATATAGCTGGAATATTGCTGGATGTGGCATTAAACAACAAACCAACCAACCAACCAACTATATAAAAAGAACACTTGATTTCTGAGCAATAACAGAATTGATTAAAGTGTTAATATCAGTGTTATTTGTCCTGCTGAAGCTTGGGCTCGACTCCCCACATCGGTACATGTGAAGCCTATTCCTGATGTTCCTTGATATGACATTCCTGGAATATTGGTAAACCAGTGTGGAACCACGCTGATCACTTATTCTTGGAATGTTGGTCCATGGTTATACACTTCAGATACCTTGCTAGATTTCACAAATAATGGTTTATTTCACCTTCAAGTACCCTTGTCAATCTGACGCTTCTACGCTGCCCTGAGATGTACATGTGTTACCACGCTTTATGTTCTGTTATCTAGTCCGAGCACGCTCAGGACCTTTTATCCTAAATTTTGGGAAGTGCTGGGAAAAGTTAGAAAAAAGTTGGGAAAAGTAAGATAATATTCTCTACCAAAGACTGTGAAATACTGGCGTTGGTTTAGTTACAAGGAACGTACATCAAATAGTTTCAAATAGGTACTGCTGCAGGTAACTAATTGAGATAATCATACTCAATATAGAGATAATCATATTAAATATTGGCGAGAACCCTATTTTGTTAAATTCTCTTTCTAGTTTGCTGAGCCACTTAAGGTTTTTCTGACACGTCAAAATCACTCACTCACTCACTCACTCACTCACTCACTCACAAGCAACCAGCAACCTACCAGATGATACCATTGATAACACCATCGGGCGTGACGTTGTTCTGGCCCCGCTTATAGAACACACCATTGAGGGAGGAATAGTGGCACGCCTTAAACCACCACCCCGATCGATCCTTGTTGGCACAGCTTGTCCACCATTGGTCATTGTCCTTGTCAGGCGTGCTGAATGGCATTTTGTTGTGATACTCGAGGGAGTCTCCAGCCGTGCCTTCATATCCAGACACATGCAATGGGTAGAACTCATCTTCGGGGCCAACTCGGAAATAGTCATAAAGTGCGTAGGTGTGGTCGTCGTTCCAGTCCCAGATCTCCACCCTGAGCGTGTAGTTCATGCTGCGCGTCATGTGATATATGTTGTCGAGACCTAGCCAGAATTCGGTGTTGATGTTGCCAAATCCGAAGGCGTAGTCGTCCCACTTGCGAGTGAAGTTGACCGTTCCATCTCTACGGCGCTGTATGACTGTCCACCCTCCGGTCGTTGTGTCCATGTCGCAGAAGGCATTGACGACGAAGTTGTTGGGCAGTTTGAGAGGATAGATGCCGCTGATGTTGACACCGCTCATCTTCAGTTCATTACAGTCTGGCGTCACGGGGAAAAATAGACATTTATCAATTTCAGATTAATATTTGTGACCTGCCAGGAGAAAAGAGACATTATGGATGCAGGGAAACAATTGTGCTATGACGTCATAAAGACGTTTGACCTCAACTTGCTTCAGTGAAGATATTTGTGTGATAAATCGACAAAACCCTTTCCATAACCCATAGAAATCTCTGCATAAACAGAGCCGATTGTACAATTCTGACTATATCATGAGCATATGTTTATGAATCACTATCAAATAGTGATGATACCAGGTGTTCGTGAAAAGGTAAGTGTATCCTGCACCACCGGTGGCACCCATCACAAACACATGAAAAGGCAAGTCAATTGTTCACTGAAAAAACATGGGAACATATGTTACAAGTCAAAATGGAGAATTGCATCAGCCATCATTTTTGCCACTGGTGCGTCAAACTTGCAAATGTCCTCTAAATGGCTACTCTAAAACTTTTTGAAGCTGTACTTAGAATGATGTAACCTTGATCAAACAACTTTGGAGCAAGAGTCGTATGACGCTCTTTGATATTGGACCTCTGGCTACGGGGATGTCACTGAATGCAGGGAAACCCCTGACCCAAGTGTGACAGATGGAAACCTACCTCTTGCTACGGGGGTGTCATTGAGTGCAAGGAAACCCCTGATCCGAGCGTGACAGATGGAAACCTACCTCTGGCTACGGGGATGTCACTGAGTGCAGGGAAACCCCTGACCCGAGTGGGACAGATGGAAACCTACCTCTGGCTACGGGGATGTCACTGAGTGCAGGGAAACCTCTGACCCGAGTGTGACAGATGGAAACCTACCTCTGGCTACGGGGATGTCACTGAGTGCAGGGAAACCCCTGACCCGAGTGGGACAGATGGAAACCTACCTCTGGCTACGGGGATGTCACTGAGTGCAGGGAAACCTCTGACCCGAGTGTGACAGATGGAAACCTATTTTTCTGGCTACGGGGATGTCACTGAGTGCAGGGAAACCCCTGACCCGAGTGGGACAGATGGAAACCTACCTCTGGCTACAGGGATGTCACTGAGTGCAACGAAACCCCTGACCCGAGTGGGACAGATGGAAACCTACCTCTGGCTACGGGGATGCCACTGAGTGCAGGGAAACCCCTGACCCGAGTGTGACAGATGGAAACCTACCTCTGGCTACGGGGATGTCACTGAGTGCAGGGAAACCCCTGACCCGAGTGTGACAGATGGAAACCTACCTCTGGCTACGGGGATGTCACTGAGTGCAGGGAAACCCCTGCCCCGAGTGTGACAGATGGAAACCTACCTCTGGCTACGGGGATGTCACTGAGTGCAGGGAAACCCCTGATCCGAGTGTGACAGATGGAAACCTACCTCTGGCTACGGGGATGTCACGGAGTGCAGGGAAACCCCTGACCCGAGTGTGACAGATGGAAACCTACCTCTGGCTACGGGGATGTCACGGAGTGCAGGGAAACCCCTGACCTGAGTGTGACAGATGGAAACCTACCTCTGGCTACGGGGATGTCACTGAGTGCAGGGAAACCTCTGACACGAGTGTGACAGATGGAAACCTACCTCTGGCTACGGGGATGTCACTGAGTGCAGGGAAACCTCTGACACGAGTGACCTTGGGGTTGACAGTGTTGGAGATCCGGCTCAGGTCACGGGATAACTTGCCCTCCAGTCGAGACACCATGCTGGAAGCAAACATATTGGAACAAATGTTATATCTTGGATAACACTTATAGTAAGTATAGATTCTTGTACCTTTTTGGATTGAGTCCCATCTGGCATTCGAACCCACACTGCCAGAGTGAGGCGCCTAATCACCAGCACACAAAGTCAGCAATCTAACCCACTCAGCCATCAAGGCTGCCACAAAAATGAAAGTCCAACAACTGATACTTTGTGTACCCCTCTGACAAGTGTATATTGACACGGCTCCCATGGCCTAAAGCTATGAACAAACAATGCCATTTAGAAAGTGGTCAAACGTAACCAATGTTAGATTTAGGATAAGACTTTCTGAGTAAAGTACAGATTCTCGTACTTGTACGTATCTAGACAACCAGTTGTCAGACTTTCATTTTTGTGGAAGCTTCAGGTGAGTGACACCTGCTGATCGGTTTTAATTTGAATTGTAAGACCTAGGTTTTTGCGGCTGCATTGTATCAACAGCCATTAAGCATTGGAGAAAACACGCTCACGAGGTTTTGGTTGACAGAGCATGCCCTGGGGAGAGGGAAAAACCAAGAGGGCGAAGCCCCCGCGGTTTTTCCCAACCCCCAGGGCATGCTCTGTCTACCAAAACCGAGGGAAAGTGTTTTCCATACTTATAAACCGAAAAAAGAAACTTAAAACAACATTTATCAACATTTTTATGTTTCGAAACATACTTTCCATGAACCTTAGTAGGAAACGCGCGTAAAATATCTGTTGCTGGCGTATGGATCTTGAAAAGGACAGTCTAAAATCCAGTGAGGCTTATCAACACTTCTTTAGCCTCATGGCACACTCACTGGGCTACAGATATGAAGGTTGCGAGTTCGATCCTCGGGAATATAAAGAAAACATTTGTCATTTGATTTTACATTTCATTACATGTTACAATCTGAACGGAAGTTATATTAATAAAATACCCAGGACATTATATAAAATCCCTGGGATATTATAGCAAATATGACTTGAATATCCTATGAAATCCCTGGGATATTATATAAAATCCCAGGGACATTACAACGTCCCTGTTTATGAGATTTAACCCGACTGGAAAGTAAAACCTCACAATAGGTGATAAGTCTTTTATTCTTTCTGCTCTTTCTTGCATTTAGGTAGTTTATGTGTTGGATGAATCACTTTTCGTCAATTTCGGCCTGCGGGGTATTCCATCTCACCAGTGACCAGTGTTTACATCTTCAGCCAAACCCTTGGAGGCATGTGTGTTAGATGGGTCTTAGGACTGTATCATATTGTGGTGACCCCCAAGTTCATGTAGCATGTTTTCATAGCTCCTCCAAATACATTTAACAATTTTCCATGCCCCAACCCCCCACCGATCCCGTTTGTGGACACACAATCCCCCCCCCCCCCCCCCCCCCCCCCAAACCCTTCCCGTCACCCCCTCCATATAATAAATGACCACTTCCAAAATAAAATTCCAATTTAAAACTTTTTCCATTTGAAAAAATAGAATTAATTGATGTTTCATTCACACAAACACACACACACACACACACACACACACACACACACACACACACACACACACACACACACTGTTGTGATCAATTTAGATTTCAACACGATGAATTGTTTAATAGGCATTACTTAGAAGTTGACGGATGACAAAGTAGACACAGTTTATGGATAACAACAGCAAAGAATGAAGTCATTATCCATAAATTGTCAACTTCAAAATGATGGTTATGTAAAGGACCCTTTGACGTTTATACTGGTTCAAACACTGTAATGTTTGAGATATTTGAGTAATTATTTCGACACTTGTGCATGGCATGTCAATGTGACATTTGTTCACTGCAACACTTCCTACATGCACACGGATCTTCCCTATCAATCTGCCATCAATTTTCATGCAGCACCTGCCAAGAACTGCGATTGTTTTCACAGGTTTAGCTCTTCAACTCCAAATATTTAGATCCGTACATTTTTGTTTTCATCATCAACAATATATATTTTGCTTGGTGACCTTCAGACCTTCTTGAAAGTTCTCGATGGGCGTGCTGTTGTTTTCGTCAACAGACTGGATTGTTAAAATAAATCATTAAATTTTGCTCTGAGCAGAACACATGTAGAAATTCTATCATACAAGATATCTCCTGCCATCTATGTCACTCTCAGTTAGAAAATTTTGTTCATAAAAATAATTTAGTTCTTGAATATCTGATGTATTTACCGGTAGTCATTCATTCAATATTGTACACATTTTTTTACCTACAAGATATCTCCTGCCACCTGTGTCACTCTCAGTTGGAAATTTGTTCATAAAAGTAATTTAGTTCTTGAATATCTGATGTATTTACCGGTAGTCATTCATTCAATATTGTACACATTTTTTTAACCTAATGAGAAACTGAATAAAAAATAAATGAAAACAATATCTCTCAAGTATAGCCATTGCGGTGATACTCTTCCTCCAACATCATATATGACCTTGCACAAGTGGTTGTATAGAAGCTTCTGTAGACGAACATCTAGTCTCTGAAATGAACATATCTTACAAAAAAAACAGTTGTTAAATTATCTAAATAATAAAAAGGAGCCCAGAGACTCTCCCCCTGATACTGCAGTAATCTAGACTTGCCAAACATTATAGACTTGCATGGGCTGTATTGGATATATTTGTATCAGGGTCTGTATGACTGAGGGGGCGGTCGGGTAGCCTAGTGGTTAAAGCATTCGCTCGTCACGCCAAGACTTGGGTTCGATTCCCGACATGGGTACAATGTGTGAAGCCCATTTCTGGTGTCCCCCGCTGTGATTTTGCTGGACTATTGCTAAAAGAGGCGTGAAACCATACTCACTCACTCACTCACTCACTGTATGACTGAGTAAAGCTCCTGTACCTGACCAGGTTGTTTATCTGCGTATCTCTCTGGACCCGGTCCTGAGTGGTGTCAAACTGGATCCTCTCCAGGATCATGCACATGTGCTCATTCTGCATTGCTGGCGGCAATCTCCGGAAGCTGTTCGTCGTGCATTGGTTCTCCTGGGCCAGCGTTGTCACTGCCATTGCTCCCAGGAACAACAGCGACAACAAGAGTCGCATGATGATAGTTGAGATATCTGCAAGACACTTTCTACATTAAGTCTTTGATAGGCCTGAATACATGACACTTTTTTATGGATAGCAAGAAAAGGTGTCCTGTATATAAAGCCACATATAAAAAATTGATTGTTTGCTTGTCAGATGAGAAGCTGCTGTTGTTTATGATAAAACCAGACATATATTTTCTCATTAACAAAATGCAAAATTTACATTTATCTTGATTGATTTATGATTTTCTATTGTTTGATGCTAAGTGTCTAGTACATATAATTTATTGTGACATTGGCCTAATGGATGTCTCTTTGTTATCGATACACTGACATTAAATTTGGGAATACATTCTTACAGAAAGCATCTATGGATGCAAAATAGACGTGAAATTTACATGACTGGATCTTAGTGATGAGGACTACGGTGGCCCATAAGGGACATGGATTCTGTTTTTCAATATTTTGATGTAAATTCATTACATTTATCGAACATTGTTATCAAATACATGTACGAAATGTACAAAATTTAGCAAGGTTGATCCATCACCCCTGATTGTATTGGTTCGCCGCCATTGTGTTGATTCGCCGCTGATTGCGTACAGCCAATTGTCAGTGACACTTGACACTGAGTAAGATTTCTCAGTTCGCTATGAACGTCACTAATTGAAGTACTCATGGAAATGAAAAAAAACTGTTTTGCTGGATTTAATAATCGACACAAGGCATTACGTAGATGTAAATACGAAACAACAAAACAACTGGAAAAGTACTAGTCTGGATTTGCTAGTTTTATCTCAGTGCTCAATACAAAATGTACTTTACAGGAGGTAATTTGTAGGCACTTTCAACATTCAAAAATAAAACTAAGTCAAAATTTACATGGCAGAAACAGGCTATAGGCATTATGCAAATTAGCCTTGGAAAAAAAGTTATCAAATCAACAATAAAAATAACAGCTATGTTTATGTACATAATTATAATGACATGTAAGTTGTTGTTTGAGAAGGGAATATGTTACTTTTACGTTCTGATATTTTGACGATGATTCACTATCCCACAATGCCACTGACAAATCACTAACCACTGACAAATCACATGCACGTGGGTTTCAAGCACCTGTTTTCACCTGTCGTCAAGGTGTCATAGGTCATGGACATTCACCTTGATCTACTAACACCTGGTTATGCTCAGTTTCACAATAGTCTGTTTTGTTCATATTTTTACACACTTTTACGTACCTTTGATACGCTGTATTTGTGCCAAGGCCCAATTAGTACTAATTGAGTTGTTTGAATATTTATATATTTTGTATATTAACTGCATTTATTTAAAATCTGAGATCGACAAAACAGTTTTTTTTCATTTTCGTGAGTGCTTTAGTGATAGATGGGCTTGTCGGTGGTCAGATATCAGTTCGCTGTATCCATTAGTTCACTGTAGAGAGTTCTTTATATGCGTAAATTTTATACGATATTATGTAGCAGATAAATCAGGGATTTTTTAACAGTTTGTTGTATCCATTTGTTCGCCATATCCGTGTTCGTTGTATCTGTGTTCCACTGTACTAATGATTCCTACATGCTTATGGAGTTATGGAGAGTTACTTCAAGTTGTGTATTGTCCGTTTTATCATGATCATGAGGGATGAGGGGTACATGGGGTTTGTTGCATCCTGCACTAAAGTACTCACGGAAATGGAAAAAAACTGTTTTTCTCAATTTAAAAATCGACACAAGGTGTTACGTAGCTGTAAATACGAAATAACAAAACAACTCGAAAAGTACTAGTCTGGATTTGTTAGTTTGATCTCAGTGAACAATACAAAATGTACTTTACAGGAGGTAATTTTTCCGCACTTTCAACATTCAAAAGTAAAACAAAGTCCAAATTGACATAGCAGAAACAGACTATAGGCATTATGCACCTGTTCTCACCTGTCGTCAAGGTGTCATAGGTCACCTTGATCTACTTACACCTGGTTATGCCCTGCTTCACAATAGTCTGTTTTATTCACATTTTTACACACTTTTACGTGTAAAAAGGCATAAAAACATTTGATACGCTGTATTTGTGCCACGGCCCAATTAGTACTAATTTAGTTGTTTGAATATTTACATATTTTGTATATTAACTGCAATAATTTAAGATCTGAGGTCGAAAAAACAGGGTTTTTTTCATTTCCGTGAGTACTTTAGTTTCTATATCACAATCCAGAGGCGGAGGTATAAAACGTAACAAGGTTCGCATGAAACCCACGTACATCAAATGATCCTGCTACAACAAATTTATCTTAACAACATGTTTCAATATGACATAGAAAAAGAATTTTAACAAATTCAAAACTGATAGAAAACAGCTGTTTGATTGAGCAGAGGTTAGCTTGTTCTGTCACATGACTTTCATTGACTCGAAAAAATCATGCAGCGTTTTGCTTTGAAGTGGGTATAAGGGATTTAATCTGCCTCTCAGACAGCCATTTGCAGCCTATCTTGTTCATGGCGGGTATAAGGGATTTATTCTCCTGCTGAGAAATCTATTTCCCTCATAGGCGGGATAAATAGTATTTTATCAAGATCGCGTGGACCAATCAGATCTCATTATTCTGACATGGTGGTATGAATAACGTATGAAAAACAAGATGTGTGAAACTTATTGTTGTGCTGAAGGAATACTGGATATGTCCAGATTTGATATGTTCATAACAAGTATTTAATATACCGTAAGCGCCAACTCTAATAAGGGCCCATTGGCCAGATTTGCTAACATATTGGCTAGTGAACAATCCCAATTAGCACCCCTTCCGATTGATCAATGTACACAAGACCAATTTATTCGCTCTCGTGTGTTATATGCACCCTTAATTATTGGCAAATAAATTCTGGAAAAAAATATCTGTCGTACATTAACATTTCAGGCTGTCAGCATTAACCTTGAAATTTATCTTTCAACTCTTTTTTTTACCAAAATAAAATTCTTATAAGAGCCCCCTATTTTTTATTTTGAGAGCCCCCTGGGCGCTTATTACGTCAAATACGATAGTAATAAAAATATAGTATGTATTTCAAGCCTTACTTTTTTCATTTTTATCCCAGCATTTCCTCTAAACCAAACAGTTTGTAATATTTAAATTCTTTGACATTTTGTTGTGTTACGAAGAAATTAAATTTCTTGAAGTTTTAAATTTTCAGCCATATCTGATTTGATTTTAATCTTTGCATTAAATATTCACATGAAAATTGTTGAGCCATTGGGGATTTCAGGCTTAACAAAGCCTAACCATTTGCAGGAGAAAACAAGGGGCTCTTGTTTCAGTGCGAAACATGTGACAGCCATTAGTCCTTGCCCACATGTGAGATTCTATTTTTAGGTTGTAGTGCATGTATGGTTATTGAAAACCCATGGTAGGGTATGACTTAAGTTGTTACATGTGAAATTTGGATAAATATTTGAAGAAAAAAGTATTTAGTACTTTTTTCTTCTTCTTAAAATTGAATAGCGACAAGCGGTAATTGTGTGGTAAACAGCCTAAGGATATGGTGCATGCTGAGTTAATAAACTCAAGTGGGAAGTGGTGCCAAAAGGTATTTTAGAGAAAAATAAATTCTGACTTTTTAGTGTTAGGATTTATCCTAACAATGAAACTCTCTGTTTAGCAAAGATTGTCTGTGAACTGATACAGAATTATTAATAATTACATAATTAACACGGTTTAAAAAATTTCATTTTGACAGAGAAATCCATCATGGTTTATGCGTACTTGTCTGAATAAGATGTTGGAGAATCACAAACATCATCATATAACTATATGTTTGACAAATTTTAAAGAATAATTAAAACTAATAAAATTTTAAAAATGATTTGTCTTCATTGTCCAAGCAATTGCTTTCAGTGATAGATTTTAGAAATGGAATTAACATTTAGTTTAACTGTGTAGAATAATCAGAGTCCACTTACCTGTGTCCAGTCAAATAAAGCGGAAAGTCAGGAGCGGCGATGGACACGTTACGCCGTCAAGTGTGGTCGGGCTACTGAGCCAGACTTCATGACCACCCAGTAGAGAACAGTGTTCCCTAGTGGGGTCTTTGGGTATCACTCAAAATGGCCGCCAGAGATTGGAGCAAATCTGACAGCAGACGGCCCAGATGGTCATCATTACGGAAGGCAAATGTCAACATGGCCACAGATGCTGAGGGTGTTTGAAACTGATTATTTGTTTCAAGGACAGAGACAGTCATTCATTTTGTTTCCACCTATTGTTGGCTATGCATGTTTAGGGGATTTTGAATTATATTCTTAACATAAAAAAGCTTGGTTGGGTGGCCTAGCGGTTGGAGTGTTCACTTGTCTTACTGAAAGCCTTGGTTTGATTCTCTACACGGGTTCCAATAATCCACTTTCCCTTCATGTCGTGCAATATTCCAGCAGCTCCAGCCTTTTGATGTTTACATTTCACAACTTTTATGATACAATCAAGCTCTTTCTTCCAAGATTTCAAAGAACATCATACGACTCTTGCTCCGACGTTGTTTGATCAAGGTTACAACATTCAAGGCTTTCAGTAAAGCTTTGAAAAGGTTTTATGGTAGACATGTGGGGGATATTCCAAATTTGACGCATCAGTGACAAAAATAAAGACTAATGCAATTCCCTATTTTGACATGTACCACATGTTCCTGTGTTTTTTCTGGTGAACAATTGACTTGCCTTTGCATGTGTTTATGGCGGGAGCCACCAGTTGGGCATGATATGATCATCTTTTCGTGAACACCTGGTATCATCATTATTTGATTAACACATGCTCATGATATAGTTGGAATTGTACAATCTACTTTCTATTGAATATCTCGTCACGATATGGCTGAAATACTGCTGATGTGACGTTAAATCTTAACTCACTCACTCTATTGAATATGAAAAGGGTTTTGTCACTTTTATTAAACTGTTTGTAACCTACTCTTAACCTCACAAACTGCTCTTGACCTGACTATCTGTAAAAGGTGTCTGATGTTCTTTGACCTGACTATCTGTAAAGGGTGTCTGATGTTCTTTGACTTGACTATCTGTAAAGGGTGTCTGATGTTCTTTGACCTGACTATCTGTAAAGGGTGTCTGATGTTTTCTTACCTGACTATCTGTAAAGGGTGTCTGATGTTCTTTGACCTGACTATCTGTAAAGGGTGTCTAATGTTCCTTGACCTGACTATCTGTAAAGGGTGTCTGATGTTCTTTGACCTGACTATCTGTAAAGGGTGTCTGATGTTCTTTGACCTGACTATCTGTAAAGGGTGTCTGATGTTCTTTGACCTGACTATCTGTAAACGGTGTCTGATGTTCTTTGACTTGACTATCTGTTAAGATGTCTGATGTTCTTTGACCTGACTATCTGTAAAGGGTGTCTGATGTTCTTTGACCTGACTATCTGTAAAGGGTGTCTGATGTTCTTTGACTTGACTATCTGTAAAAGGTGTCAGATGTTCTTTGACATGACTATCTGTAAAAGGTGTCTGATGTTCTTTGACTTGACTATCTGTAAAAGGTGTCTGATGTTCTTTTACTTGACTATCTGTTAGAGGTGTCTGATGTTCTTTGACCTGACTATCTGTAAAAGGTGTCTGATGTTCTTTGACCTGACTATCTGTAAAGGGTGTCTGATGTTCTTTGACTTGACTATCTGTAAAGGGTGTCTGATGTTCTTTGACCTGACTATCTGTAAAGGGTGTCTGATGTTCTTTGACCGGACTATCTGTAAAGGGTGTCAGATGTTCTTTGACTTGACTATCTGTAAAAGGTGTCTGATGTTCTTTGACTTGACTATCTGTAAAAGGTGTCTGATGTTCTTTGACCTGACTATCTGTAAAAGGTGTCTGATGTTCTTTGACCTGACTATCTGTAAAGGGTGTCTGATGTTCTTTGACCGGACTATCTGTAAAGGGTGTCAGATGTTCTTTGACCTGACTTTCTGTAAAGGGTGTCTGATGTTCTTTGGCCGGACTATCTGTAAAAGGTGTCTGATGTTCTTTGACTTGACTATCTGTAAAAGGTGTCTGATGTTCTTTGACTTGACTATCTGTAAAAGGTGTCTGATGTTCTTTGACCGGACTATCTGTAAAAGGTGTCTGATGTTCTTTGACTTGACTATCTGTAAAAGGTGTCTTATGTTCTTTGACTTGACTATCTGTAAAAGGTGTCTGATGTTCTTTGACCTGACTATCTGTTAAGGTGTCTGATGTTCTTTGACTTGACTATCTGTAAAAGGTGTCTGATGTTCTTTTACTTGACTATCTGTAAAAGGTGTCTGATGTTCTTTGACCTGACTATCTGTTAAGGTGTCTGATGTTCTTTGACTTGACTATCTGTAAAAGGTGTCTGATGTTCTTTTACTTGACTATCTGTAAAAGGTGTCTGATGTTCTTTGACCGGACTATCTGTAAAAGGTGTCTGATGTTCTTTGACTTGACTATCTGTAAAAGGTGTCTTATGTTCTTTGACTTGACTATCTGTAAAAGGTGTCTTATGTTCTTTGACCTGACTATCTGTTAAGGTGTCTGATGTTCTTTGACTTGACTATCTGTAAAAGGTGTCTGATGTTCTTTTACTTGACTATCTGTAAAAGGTGTCTGATGTTCTTTGACCTGACTATCTGTTAAGGTGTCTGATGTTCTTTGACTTGACTATCTGTAAAAGGTGTCTGATGTTCTTTGACCTGACTATCTGTAAAGGGTGTCTGATGTTCTTTGACCTGACTATCTGTAAAGGGTGTCAGATGTTCTTTGACCTGACTATCTGTAAAGGGTGTCTGATGTTCTTTGACCGGACTATCTGTAAAGGGTGTCTGATGTTCTTTGACCTGACTATCTGTAAAGGGTGTCTGATGTTCTTTGACCGGACTATCTGTAAAGGGTGTCTGATGTTCTTTGACCTGACTATCTGTAAAGGGTGTCTGATGTTCTTTGACCGGACTATCTGTAAAGGGTGTTAGATGTTCTTTGACTTGACTATCTGTAAAGGGTGTCTGATGTTCTTTGACCTGACTATCTGTTCTTGGACACAAGTTTCTGGTTGATCGAAGCCACAGCTGGATGTTCTCTTTCTCTGAATGGGGTGTTTGGGTAGCCTTGTGGCTAAAGTCTTTTACACAGTCACGTCAAAGACAGAAGTTGAATGCCAAATGCAGTGTATAAAATTCTCTAAAATTTCAGTCAGGCAACCAGACCAGTTCAAAAGTTGCCAGTCCAGAATTTTCTAGATTAACGAACACAAGTAACAAAATAGTAAACAAATGAATAGAACTGATCAATGTCATCAATAATGTGTTAAGCATTAACAGTTGATTTACCTATTACATTGAATTAAAACTAGAATGCTTAGGTAATTTAGCAAATTCAATAATAGCCTGACAATCGGGCATGCAACTTTTCAAAACTGACGGTCGTCCAGCAAAATAGACTGTCTCAGACTGTCAGGCAGGTGGGTATCTTGAACACTGCCAAATGGCTACTCTGCATGAAGCCTGCCCCTGTGTCTGATACAATGAATATTGGTAAAATTGAAGTACACACTCACTCACTCACTCACTCACTCACTCACTGTTTGTCACTGGTTGAGTTAATGACTAAAGTGGGTGAGTGAGTGAGTGAGTGAGTTGGGTTTAACACCAATTTCAACAGTATTCCAGTTATATCGTGGCGTGTCAGCTTAATGTGGGAGGAAAGCAGGTCTCAGACGTTTACAACTTTCGGTGAAACCCACGAGCACGGGTATGCTGCTGACAAACCTAGAAACATAATCAGAGTGAATTCGAACCCGCAATCATAGGTTTCTGACGTTCCCAAGGGACGCAACTCTGCACAGCGAATTGCAGCGCTGGGCCACCTGTGCCCCCCGTTTATGACGAAATGAGTTAGTGGTGGTGAATTGTATTTGTAGAATTTAAAATCCTTATCTGAAATAACCTTGGAGAAACATTTTGCATCCTTTGGCTGCTGCCTGCTCATGCTTACAATAAAAGCCATGCTTGTCCGAGTTAAAAACTGATTCCCATCTTGTATTAGGAAAATGTCCATACGTGGTACCTGAAGACCAAAGATCACATACGAGTACCATATATACCAGATCATTGGGTGTGTCTTGACCGAATCACGGTAGATTCCAAGAAAACGTGTGTACAGCTGATTGCTGTGTCTGGCTTAGTTTACGAGAAAATACACAAGGTAATCTTAATCCCTGGATGTAAAACAATGCCTAGCAGAACAAAAAATACAATTTAAACGGTAAATAAACATGTCTGGTGATATTTTCTCTCAAATTTAGAATTTGTACTGACCAAGTTTCTCATCACCCGTTCGTTTACCGGAATTCGCTGAAGGGGTAGATCTACAGTGTATTTTTTTTCTGTGTTTGACATTCAAATTACTTTTCCCAAAATACTGGATCCGCTAGAGGGGGATGCGCATTATACATGGGTGCGCACTATACTCAAGAAAATATGGTAGCTTTGTCTATTTTTGACAAATGACCAATGCAAAAATCTACTGGAAATGATAATTCACAAAATTCAAGTTACATATGCTCCTGACTTGGTCAAATATCTAGGCAACTACTTGTGTTGATTTCAGTATTTAAATGAGTACAGGAAGTGGGTTTAATACTGGGTTTAATACTGGGTTTAATGCTTGGTTTAATGCTTGGTTTAATGTTGTTTGGTACAGCACTCAATCCATCTTTCCAAGACAAGGGAGTTAACTGACTGTGAAAGTCCAGTTTCCAACCGTGTCGAACTCGGCTGGAATTTCCCGGCTTGGTCACAGTGGCTATTACAAGTTATGTCCCTTCTGTGTCCATCTCATTGACCAATTAGATTCCACCTCTCATATCACTTGCATTATGCTTCAAACGAAATGTCGGCGCCCCGTCGAGACAAACTGGTTGCTAATAAAAATCTACATTTTGCTAAGACAGGTCTTACCTTGCGAAGTACATCAAATCATGTGAGCATCTTGGTTAAAAGCACGAAAAGATTTGGAAAATATTTGTGACACTGAGCGGTACAAGTGCTTTGCAAATCCTGCAATTGACCAAAATCTGCATGGCAGTTTACGAACTGGATGTTGATTGGACTATGCATAGACTTATTAGTCCAGCCAATATATAACTAAATATAACTCCATAATTGCAGGCTAGTTCAGCAAGGATGAAAACTGGACTTTCATAGTTAGTTAACTCCCTTGCCTCAGGAAGATGGACTCAGTCATATCACTGCCTGTCAACTTCAAGTAGAAAAGAATTCAAACAAGTGACACAGGTCATAGATCTTTTCCACTTCTTGTGTAACCCTTGATTCAGGGAGTCAGGGTTCAACTGATCCTGTCCACCACCCTGTCCACAAGGCCACCCAAATCCCCCTTTAAATTCCAACGTAATATAGATGTTTTCTGAAACAGTAATATTTTCCGTGTGGCCTCGACTCCCACCGAGGCACCAATGACCCTCAGCTGAGGTCAGACATGGTCAGTCACAGCACCCCATACAATACAATGGAAGAAAGTCATATGAAGAATTCATTTTTACAGGCAACTACATTCTTAAGTAGTATAATTTTATTTTCTCTGCATAGTTGGCATACATTCGGCATGATCTAACGCCTGATTTACATTCATGGAAAATACAAAGCCAGTCGGAAACATGAATGATGACCTTTTTCCATTATTAACTTGTAAAAAATCATGCTTACCAGGTAATAAATTCATATTCATTGTTGTAAACATGAATGCCCTACGATATGTAAACAAACAGCTCAATGGGTATGAAATGTTTCACTCTGCGTGTTTACTCGGAAGATAAACAAAGTAAACAATGGAGAGATCTGCGCAATAGCACAATGAAGGCCTGATGTCTAGCAATAACAAGTTGTTGTACGAGATAGAATAAGAAATGAAATACAAGTGGCCATGTTCACGAAGTGGTCTCAGCTCTGCTGTTTGTTAACATATTGAAATGATAATTGGGGATTATTATTATTATTATTTTATTTTACATTATTATTATTATTATTATTATTATTATCATCACTTTTATATTACCGTATTTGATGTAAAAAGCGCCCCGCTCTAATAAGCGCCCACAGCAATATTTGCTAATATTTTGGCTAGTGAAGAACCCCAATTAGCACCCCTTCCGATTGATGTACACAATACTTATTTGTTTGTGTATGATACCCACTCTTGTGTTATATGCACCCTTAATTATGGGCAATTAAATTCTGGAAAACATATCCGTTGTGTAAGATACTCACATACTTTTCTTTTGTATAATTTCAGACTGTCAGTATAAACAACAAAATTTACAATCTTTCAAATCTGTTTTTGGTTCTCACCAAAATTATATTCTAATAAGAGCCCCATATTTTTAATTTTGAGAGTGCCGCGGGCGCTTATTACGTCGAATACAGTATTATTATTTATCACAATCAATGTTTGTCCCGTGTCATTGTTTCTATGGATTCATACTGCCTACTCAACTCCATGGGGAGTATTCACGCCATGGTATCTCATCTCATCCTCCTAGTTACCCATTTTCTGCTTAGTGGACACAGATGAATGTTTCACTAAGTCATGTTTTATGACCTGTGTTGGGATGAATCACTAGAAACTGTGCGTTTAAAAAGTCTTAAAAGTTTGTGAATATGTCCCCTGTATGCTAACAGACTGAGAATGTGTAGTGTAAGGGACTAAGAGTTCCGGAAAGTATTTCTATAGCCATACATACTCCTAGGTTATTAAAGTTTAAGGAAATAGTTCTCAAACTATGAGATTGTATTTCCGTTCAGAATTGGGGTCATGGGTGGCCCAGTCGTCTAAGGCGCCGCGATTCGTTGTGCAGAGTTGCGTCCCTTTGGCATGCCAGAAACCTATGATTGTGGCTTCGAATCCCGGTTCACCCCGATTATGTTTCTAGGTTTGTCAGCACCATACCCGTGCTCGTGGGTTTCACTGAAGTGGTAAATATCAGAGACCTTATCACTTGGGGCTTTCCTCCCACATTAAGCTGACATGCTGTGATATAACTGGAATACTGTTAAAAGCGGCATTAAACCCAACTCACTCACACTCACTCAGTTTAGAATTAGTCACAATTAGAATTGTCAGGCTTTCCTTTGTTTGCTGGCGATTAGGTGCCTCACTCTGAGAGTGTGGGTAGGAATCCCAGATCAGACTCAACCCCAAAAAGTACTAGAATCTGTACTTTACTAAGAAAGTGTTATCCAAAATATAACATTTCTTAGATTTGACCACTTTCTAAATGGCTGTTGCGTTTATCGTCACATACAGACAATTAAATGTCCCAGGCCGCATCGTAGGGTAATGAGACTTATTTTACTCAAATATAATATGAACGTGCTCCGCCCAAACGTTGGGCGCCAATATAGCGGCCATAAAATTTCTGAGTTCTGTGATGGGATTCAAACCACAAACCTTCTGATCAGAGGTCGGCCACCTTGTCCACATGACCAAAGAGGCTAACCTTATCAGCAAGAGACAAGGTAAGGATGTCATCTGAAGGATGACTCCATGCCCTGCTACATACATAAACACAGACATTAAGAAACTCCACATAAAGTTTAAATCCTGTTGATCCTGTCTTCATAACAATATGTCATATGACTTATGTAAACTTAACTTCTTTGAGGGGCATTTAGAAGTTGGAATACTAAACAAGGATAAGATAAATGGATGAAAACTTCTTTATTACAATTACCAGCTTTGTTTCGGTGTAGGTTCCACCACTGTCACTTTCTTGATAATGGTGTTAGAATCTACACCAAAATGTACCTCCTAACTATAATAAAGAAGTCGTTCATCCATATATCTTTAACTTTCTTTATAGAAACTTATTTGTCCTCTCTGATTTGCACTTTGATTGAATAATATCATTTGCCTTCTTCACAAAATTAACTTCAACTGCTACATGAAATCCAAAGCCAAGGATTCAAATATCACATACTGTAAATCTTGAAATTCATGTGAACGTGAATTAAATGCGAAAAATGCGTGTGGTCTTGGCTCGCATTATTAAACATCGTATTTATATCAACAATAAGACATTTTGGATAGCAGGAATACCAACTTAGACATACGCTGAAAACAAACAACTATGTATTCCACACCACTGTTTCTTGAACAGCACTTGTAACAAGTATATAACCATGTCATTCAAACACTAATTACATCCTGTGAATTGTCACTGGAGTCAAGACAAGAGTTCTACTCACTTATGTCATCACTGATCACACCTGCAAGTCCAGACAGATGCCACCCACGCAACACAGTGTCTCTGTTCTTTGCGACTGCATCAAAGGCCGACACGAGCCAGGGCGCATGTATTGTTTATATTAGTGGAAGTACACTACTCAGCGCTAATAAGTGGTGCTATTTGGTGTGTGTTTGGATTAATGTAAGGTTGGATTAAGGTGAGGATTCTCCTGTAGACCTGACTGAGGACATTTTCTTAAGATATAAATCCACTGATGCTTGAGAGGAGGGGGTGTCACATTTTTGGCTAGGGGCCAGCGGTCGCATTCTTTTGAAACGCATTTATTTCACGATTTACAGTATTCAAATGAGATCAGTCGGGTCACCGATGAAGACTACAGGTACCAGTGTTGTTCCTCAAGGCAGCGCAATCCTTTGAACATAAATGAGAGAGGTGTGTTTTTATCACAATTCCTTTTGCTTTGCCTCACATGGTCCCATGGTGAGTAGTCATCTTCCAGACACAAGGGAGTTAACTGACTATGGAAGTCCAATTTCCAATCTTGCCAAACTAGGCAATGCTGTCAACAGAAATTTTCCAAATCTTTTCTTGTTTTTTATCAAGGTGTTCATTTGATTTAATGCACTTCTCAAAGTAAGACCTGTTTTATTACAATATAGATCTTGATGAGGGATCAGATCGTCTTCACAGGGCACCACCATTTTGTTTGAAGCAAATACAAGTGATATGAGAGGTGGAATCTGATAGGTCATTAGGAGGGACATAGAAGGGACATAACTTGTAACAGCCACTGGTGGCGCTACGATCAAGCCCAGAAATTCGAGTTCTGGAAGGATGAAATTCCAGTTCGGTAAGGATGTAAATTGGACTTTTACAGTCAGTTAACTCCCTTGCCTCGGAATGAGTAGAACCGGGGTTGAATAGGTCTTCAGCAACCCATGCTTGCCGTAAAAGGCGACTATGCTTGTCGTAAGAGGCGACTAATGGGATCAGGTGGTCAGGCCTAGTTCAGCAAGGGTGGAAACTGGACTTTTACATTCAGTTAACGACCTTGCCTCTTGAAGATGATGAGTCATGTTTTCTTGTAATTATGACCTCTGAGAGGTTAGGAAGAATATATATGCTGTCATACATGGTTGTCGACTGTAGTAACTGCTTGATCAACTTGGGTAAACAAACAGACGACACTTGATGAGGAACCATGTCCAAATCTAGCACTCAATTACATTGTTCTTTGTGAGCTTTGTTAAATATGTAATCATTACCAGCCATTTGCATTGCATCTGACATGACAACATACTGCAGTATGTCAAGATAAAAATGTGTTTATTTATGTGAGCAATGGACATTCTCATTTTTGGCACTAATTTCAAGACCACATTATTTTCATGATTTACAATACTGTGTTCATAAATAATAAATATCTCCAACAAATATAACCTTAAGCCATGAAACAACAATATTTCCAGCAAACACGACCAGCTGTAGCCGATACTGACTTGTGTCCAATGCTTCTGTACCATGTGGTTCGAGTACAAAACTATAATTCCTAACATGGCTGTGTGTTTTTGTTTGCAAAGATTAAAGTCAACAACGATCTCCTTGGACAATATCCGTCAGGTAGAAAAACATGGCCGAGATGACGACTTGTTTACGTGTATAGGATAACATGTTGATGACACTTCCTGCACCGTGGTGGCGGCCATTGTGGTTACTAACACCTGTGTTAACCCTCGAGTGGGGCCAGCATCTCATTAACCCTTCCAGGGTTGTGTTCATCCAGCTGCTGTTAATTGTTCGATATTTGTAGAATGTTGCTACATGTGTATTTGGTACTTCCTACAGAATGGTTTCCATGGAAACGAACCACCTGATTCTTACCGGACCAAATATATTCTGCAAAAATTGTTTGTTTTCATAAGGGAACATTAACGGTAATTAGGTAAACTGTCCTGAATACCTAAGTGAGGATTCTGGATTAGAATTGGTCCCCAGCAACCTATGCTGGTCATGAGAGGCGATTTGGGTACAATGTGTGAAGCCTATTTCTGGTGTCCCCGTCGTGATATTGCTTGAATAATGCTGGAATAATGCTGAAAGCAGTGTAAAACCCTACTCACTCACTCACTCACTCACTCACTCACTCACTCATAACAGGCGATTAATTTGACTGGTTGGTCAGGATCGCTGACTTGGTTGATAGCGTGTCCTTGTGCCCCTATTGCAAAGTTTGTTGTTCACAATGTCGACCACTGGATTCTCTGGTCCAGACTCATTTCTTTACAAACCACTGACATAAAACTGGAATATTACAAGCAAACGAGCTATCCTGAATAATTTTTGATAGGAAACAGAAATCTACTAATGCAACAACTGTTAACTGCAGTTGTTCGGGCAGTTGGGTAGCCTTGTGGTTAAAGTGTTTGCTTGTCACACTGGAGACTGAGTTTGATTCCTTGTATGGGTATAGTCAGTTATTTTGGTGTCCCCTGGGAAATGGATGAAATATTGCTAAAAGTGGCGTAAAAGTACCCTGTGCCTTGCAAGTAGAATTTTGTCCAGAGGCAAGGATGTCAACTGACTTTGAAAGTCCAATTTCCACCTTTGCTGAACTAGGCTGGAATTCCTGGGCTCGATCATGGCGCCACCAGTGGCTATTATGAGTTCCTTCTATGCCTCTCCTATTGACAATCAGATCAAAGCTCTGAAATCACTTGCATTTACTTCAAACAAAATGGCGGAGCCCAGTAAAGACAATCTGATCGATAATCAAATCTGTTTTAATAAAATGTGTCTTACCCTACGAGGTGCATCAAATCACTTGAGCACCTTGACTAAAAACATTTGCAAAATATCTGTCCACATCTAGTTGACGGTACACATGATTTGCAAATCCTTTAGTTGACCGAAATCGGCATGTTGAAATCCATGTTGTTTATGAAATGGATGTCATAAATTGCAGTCAAGTTCGGCAAGGGTGGAAACTGGACTTTTATAGTCAGTTAACGCCCTTGCCTCAGGAAGATGTGGTCACAAAGGGGCCAATTGTGCATTGTCCTTGGATGGATGATCATCATGGAATGCCAGCTCTTACCTGAATGTGTGATGGATGTTTGGACTATTTGCCAGTAGGTCTCCCTGGACTGGGGAACGGGCGGCCCAGTCGTCTAAGGCGCCGTGATTCGCTGTGCAGAGTTGCGTCCCGTTGACACGCCAGAAACCTATGATTGTGGGTCGAATCCCGGTTCGCCCCGATTAAGTTTCTAGGTTTGTCAGCACCATACCCGTGCTCCTGGGTTTCATCTGATAAACGTCTGAGACCTGCATCACTTCGGGCTTTCGGTCAGGCTCGCTGACTTGGTTGAAGCATGTCATCGATCCCAATTGATGCTCATGATGTCAATCACTGGATTGTCTGGTCCAGACTCGATTATTTTACAGACCACTTTCATGTAGCTGGAATATTGCTGAGTGTGGCGTTAAACAACAAACAAACAAATCATGTTGTTGTGCACCTTCTATTAGCATATCATCTAGCGCACATGTCCTTCCCATGGTCTGCCTGTCCAGGTGTTGTTTTATGGAGGATTATTCTCTGTTTAAACCCCCCCCCCCCCCCCCCCCCTATGGATGTTTCGTTTTTGGAGCAACAAATCCAAAAACAGAAGAGATATCTTAACCAAGATAGGTAGGTCGGTAGTGGTGACAGTGCTGCTTTCCAGAGCAGATCTTGAAAAATGTACCATTTTTCTTCACCAAACTTTGCACATAGATAGGCCTAGTGGTAAACTGGTTCCTTTTGATAGTTTGGGATTTTTTGAGTTTCCATAGCAACAACTTTGATTTAGACTAACAATGGTGGTAGTGCTCATTTCGAGAGCAGAGCTTGAAAACCTTACAATACTTCTTGCATTGCAAACAAATGGACAATTTTTTTATTTTGTGTTTTTTTTTATATGGACTTCCAGTACAGTACAGTGCAGGCCTAGAACACAAAAGTGGAACTGGAGATCTGCTAAGATATGAAATCTGAAATTCTGGATTGGTATGTGAAAGGACATTAATTACAAAACCTTGGTGTTTCAGGGTAAAGGTGAGCAGAAGACCTACTGGCTGGCTGGCCGACGTGGCAGCCCCAGCACCAGCAATATGATCCTTCTCATCCAACAGGAACAGAATCTCAAGACTCCCCGGATCGGGTGGGTATAGCCTTAGTGGTGGGTGTGTATAGCAGTCGCCCTAGTGGTGGATGTGTATAGCAGTCGCCTTAGTGGTGGGTGTGTATAGCAGTCACCCTAGTGGTGGGTGTGTGTAGCCCTAGTGGTGACTGTGTATAGCCCTAGTGGTGGGTGTGTATAGCAGTCGCCCTAGTGGTGGGTGTGTATAGCAGTCGCCCTAGTGGTGGGTGTGTATAGCAGTTGCCCTAGTGGTGGGTGTGTATAGCCCTAGTGGTGGGTGTGTATAGCAGTCGCCCTAGTGGTGGGTGTGTATAGCAGTTGCCCTAGTGGTGGGTGTGTATAGCCCTAGTGGTGGGTGTGTATAGCAGTCGCCCTAGTGGTGGGTGTGTATAGCAGTCGCCCTAGTGGTGGGTGTGTATAGCAGTTGCCCTAGTGGTGGGTGTGTATAGCAGTCGCCCTAGTGGTGGGTGTGTATAGCAGTCGCCTTAGTGGTGGGTGTGTATAGCAGTCGCCCTAGTGGTGGGTGTGTATAGCCTTAGTGGTGGGTGTGTATAGCAGGCGCTCTAGTGGTGGGTGTGTATAGCAGTCGCCTTAGTGGTGGGTGTGTATAGCAGTCGCCTTAGTGGTGGGTGTCTATAGCAGTTGCCTTAGTGGTGGGTGTGTATAGCAGTCGCCTTAGTGGTGGGTGTGTATAGCAGTCGCCTTAGTGGTGGGTGTGTATAGCAGTTGCCTTAGTGGTGGGTGTGTATAACAGTCGCCTTAGTGGTGGGTGTGTATAGCCCTAGTGTTGGGTGTGTATAGCAGTCGCCTCAGTGGTGGGTGTCTATAGCAGTTGCCTTAGTGGTGGGTGTGTATAGCCCTAGTGGTGGGTGTGTATAGCAGTCGCCTTAGTGGTGGATGTGTATAGCAGTCGCCTTAGTGGTGGATGTGTATAGCAGTCGCCCTAGTGGTGGGTGTGTATAGCAGTCGCCCTAGTGGTGGGTGTCTATAGCAGTTGCCTTAGTGGTGGGTGTCTATAGCAGTCGCCTTAGTGGTGGGTGTGTATAGCAGTCGCCCTAGTGGTGGGTGTGTATAGCAGTCACCCTAGTGATGGGTGTGTGTAGCCCTAGTGGTGACTGTGTATAGCCATAGTGGTGGGTGTGTATAGCAGTCGCCTTAGTGGTGGGTGTGTATAGCAGTCGCCTTAATGGTGGGTGTGTATAGCAGTTGCCCTAGTGGTGGGTGTGTATAGCAGTCGCCCTAGTGGTGGGTGTGTATAGCAGTTGCCTTAGTGGTTGGTGTGTATAGCAGTCGCCTTACTGGTGGGTGTGTATAGCAGTCGCCCTAGTGGTGGGTGTGTATAGCAGTCGCCTTAGTGGTGGGTGTGTGTAGCCCTAGTGGTGGGTGTGTGTAGCCCTAGTGGTGGGTGTGTATAGCCCTAGTGGTGGGTGTGTATAGCAGTCGCCCTAGTGGTAGGTGTGTATAGCCCTAGTGGTGGTTGTGTATAGCAGTTGCCCTAGTGGTGGGTGTGTATAGCAGTCGCCTTAGTGGTGGGTGTGTATAGCAGTTGCCCTAGTGGTGGGTGTGTATAGCAGTCGCCCTAGTGGTGGGTGTGTATAGCAGTTGCCTTAGTGGTGGGTGTGTATAGCAGTTGCCCTAGTGGTGGGTGTGTGTAGCCCTAGTGGTGGGTGTGTATAGCATTTGCCTTAGTGGTGGGTGTGTATAGCAGTCGCCCTAGTGGTGGGTGTGTATAGCCCTAGTGGTGGGTGTGTATAGCAGTCGCCTTAGTGGTGGGTGTGTATAGCAGTCACCCTAGTGGTGGGTGTGTATAGCAGTCGCCCTAGTGGTGGGTGTGTATAGCAGTCGCCCTAGTGGTGGGTGTGTATAGCAGTTGCCTTAGTGGTGGGTGTGTATAGCAGTTGCCCTAGTGGTGGGTGTGTATAGCAGTCGCCTTAGTGGTGGGTGTGTGTAGCCCTAGTGGTGACTGTGTATAGCCGTAGTGGTGGGTGTGTATAGCAGTCGCCTTAGTGGTGGGTGTGTATAGCAGTCGCCTTAGTGGTGGGTGTGTAAAGCAGTCGCCCTAGTGGTGGGTGTGTATAGCAGTCGCCCTAGTGGTGGGTGTGTATAGCAGTTGCCTTAGTGGTGGGTGTGTATAGCAGTTGCCCTAGTGGTGGGTGTGTATAGCAGTCGCCTTAGTGGTGGGTGTGTGTAGCCCTAGTGGTGGGTGTGTATAGCCCTAGTGGTGGGTGTGTATAGCAGTCGCCCTAGTGGTGGGTGTGTATAGCAGTCACCTTAGTGGTGGGTGTGTATAGCAGTCGCCCTAGTGGTGGGTGTGTATAGCCCTAGTGTTGGGTGTGCATAGCAGTCGCCCTAGTGGTGGGTGTGTATAGCCCTAGTGGTGGATGTGTAAAGCAGTCGCCCTAGTGGTTGGTGTTTATAGCAGGTGAACTAGTGGTGTTTGTATCGTCAGGTGACTTGTTTTCTATTAATGATATTTGAATTCCACTTTCAAACCAGAACAATATCATGAACAGCAAATCATATTTTGAAAAACATTTTTTACTAATTTCTCAGGATGTTATATTTTTTCATATTTGTCCACAACTTTTGGAAAGTTAAATCATGAATTGCACTAGCTTTATGAGATCCTGGGTCAACTGAACCAAAACCAGATTGTGGATCGTGGACTGAAAAGGGAGATGTCATGTAAGGAGAATTTCCAGTTAAAATCACTGCCTTGAAATTTTGAAAAAATATAATTCCCGGTAACAAGTATTAAAATATGATTTACGTAGGGTTCGGGGCAGGTTGTCCGAACCCAGGCAAGTTTGAATCAGGAGATACGGAGGACATCATTTCTAAAGTTGTCTTCTGCCGTTTATCCTGTTCCACCGCTACATGATTGCTTCTGCTGCAGGAGTGTGCAGTCTTGCTGTGATCTGCACAATCTGCATATTTCAAGCAGCGGCACCAACCTCGCTGCCACCTTCAACCAGATCACCTGCAGTCAGGACGAGTTGGACAGCAACTGCAATGAAGAACAGGGGAGCAAAGGTCAGACTTGATGTTGACAGCGTGACACATGGCATGGAATACATGGCACTTTAACAGAAGATGTTTAGCATATTGAATGTTGCCTCTGTGTTGAACAGTGTTTGAAATAATTTTAAAACCCAGCAAGACAGAAGGGCATGTGACTCATAAATGTTGTCTGCCCATGTTCAAAGTTACCTGCCCACACTCGTACATTATAGATATTGAAAGGTCGCGAAAAATAAAAGACAAATCACGTCTTGATTCAGAAGAAATAATGCGAACAATTACTTGAGAATCTACCAGGAATTGTAATAAAACTAAAACCATAAGAAGTCTGCCAGACAGTCCTACAGGTGGAGGAAAATTTCATGCAGCCCGACATAAAAGTTACCAGCCACAGGTCAGCGGGCAGGCTGTTCTTTCGGACACTGGTGTAGAACCCTGTGAAGATTGAATTGGTAACAAACAAACAAACAAACAAAACAGACAACCACAAACAAACATCTGTGTTGACCTCGGAAAATCCCTAAATGTATCAAATGGTCTTGCTTGTCATGAAGCCAGGATGACCTAGACAGAGAGGGACTTGATGGTAACAGTTTACAATAAACCAATGGAAGATGCTTCACACCTTTTTGTATGTTAAAACATTCATGTTTCCTTGTAGACTATACTGATGAGTAAAGACTCACAAACAATCAGATTTTGAGGAAATTTTCTAGTTACAACAATTGATGCAATTAGCATCTCCCACATACACTTATTATCACAATACTGAAATATCAGCACCGACCTGCCTTTTGGTACAAGCATGGTCGCCTTTTATGGCAAGCATGGGTTGCAGAAGACGAATTCTACTCCGGATCTTCACGGGTCTTTTGCTTTGCGTATGACACTAATGATCTAATCATCCAGCAGACCATGTGATATTATATGTAAACAAGTCGTCTTATATAGTTTTGCGCAATCTCATTAAAATCATATCTTAGTTCTCGCTACCACTAAACAAAGATCTGAGGACATCCCATTACGGGTCACGTCAGACCGACCTTGCGCTAACTTTAACCAACCTATAGAATGACCAGTCAGAAGGCAGCTTTGCACTAATTTCAAATTGGCGAGTACACTTCGAAACATATTTTGACAAATTCTTGATTACAGATTTGAAACCTGAACAAAAGAACATTCTGGAATGGCTAATAGATGGTCTAGATTGTATGGATTCAGTCATTAAGCCCATAACTATCGTTGGGAATAAAGTTTTCGAGGTTGCATGATTAGAAATCCCATTCCGACTGTCACTTTCATAATTTGGTAAGCGATGCTCTGATTGGTCGGATGAAAGGTCGTTCTGACGTGACCCCTGATGGGATGTCTTCAGATCTTTGTTCAACAGTAGCGAGAACTAAGGTCTGATTTTAATGAGATTGAGTTTTGCTATGTGTAAAACACAATAATGGTCTTGTTTTACAGTGAAACTGGGACTTAGCAACAGTCTGAGTGACATCCGCTTCATTGATGAAGATGACGACCCGGAGGAACAGTGCATCAGTGCCAAAAAACTTCCTCCAACATCAAAGAGTGCTTCGCCGTTAACACCAGTGGGCGCTGCTAACCACACAATAAATGCACAGCAGGATCATAAACCTCGGCAAAACCGACCTTGTCATGAGAAAACAGACCACTACAATGGCTCAGCCAATGGCAAGATTCTGATGGCGTGTCCCAAGGCTGGAATGTGTTTCTGTGAGTCGGAAACTCAGGATATGACAGCTAGTTGCTCCTGTGCCTTGCAAGGAGCATGTTCTTGTCCAGTCCAACCTAGCAAAGGTCAAGGTCTCTCCAGAAAATGATGCAGAGTAGAGTCCGGTATTATGAGATGTGTTTTGTGATAATAGACTGTGGTATGAACATATCTATCATAGGCCTACCCAAAAAACCTTAACTTGTGTTCCCAAACATAAATATGAATGCTGTTTGTCATTTTGTACAGTAAATATTCACTAGCAGAAATATGAGTAGATTTTTCATGCTAAAACTGTTCTCGAGTTTTTAGTACGATTGACAATGTATTCCACAAAATAAGGATATACAATCCTAGTGCTGCTTATCAACATTTTCTGAATATATCATTGGGTGTGTCTTGACCGAATCACCGGTAGATTCCAAGAAAACGTGTGTACAGCTGATTGCTGTTTCCGGCTTAGTTAACGAGAAAATACACAAGGTAATCTTAATCCCTAGATATAAAACAATGCCTAGCAGAACAATAAATACTATTTAAACGGTAAATAAACATGTCTGGTGATTTTTTATCTCAAATTTCGAATTTGTACTGACGAAGTTTCTCAGCACCCGTTCGTTTGCCAGACTTCGCTGAAAGGGTACGGTGTAAATTTTTTCTGCGCATAATATTCAAATTTCTTTTTTTCCAAAATATTGAACCCGCTAGAGGGGGGTGCACATTATACATGGGTGCGCACTATACTCAAGAAAATACGGTATTTTGTCGACTAGTTTTAGAGTACAAAATCTACTCATATTTCTGCTATTTAATACATTTGTGTGCAGAAAAGACAAATAACAGAAACATGTCTATGTTTTTGAACACGTGTTAGCTTTTTTCTCTGGGAGGCCTGTATCAGGGATTTCAAAATGATTTTACCGGCTGATTTTACTTTCCTCATCAATATTTAATTCAGAGGAGTTGGTACTTTATCTCGATATCGCTTGATAAATACTCAAACAATGGCTACATGTACGATGAGGTTTACACAGACAACTTTGAAAGGTTTCTGAAACTTAAAACAAAAATAGAAATGCATGTTTATCAAGGAAGCATACAGTCTACATGGCCTTTTACAAGTATGTTTATTGACAATTCATGTTTGGTAGGATAAATAAACAATTAAAACATGCTCCTTGAATTTTTTCTAAAAATGACACATAGAAGAGTTACTTCTATTTCATTATCGACCTGCTTTTGGGATTTGTTGGAAAATATAAGTGGCAAAGCTCTCTTAATATGTTTTGGTACCGGTATTCCGGTATGAGACAGTGTGGACGGATCGATGAATCAAGGAAAAGAATATTACCCTGTATATATCAAGGGGTCAATGAATTGTCATTTTTTTCATGACATTTCTACACAAAGTATCGGTAATGGTACCAAATTGGTTTACAAATTTCTGATAAGTCTTATTGATAGTCACAGCCACTGCTCTTAATTCCAGAATCTGATGAGAAAAAAATACTGTCTCTAACATCATTTTGAAACCCTGGAACCATTCCAATATGGCTGACAATCAGTTTTGTCTCAGTAGTTAATTGTTGCCTTTATTGTTTCTGTATATGCAAAGAGTTGTACAACATACCTACTATTTTCTTGCATATCATTTGTATGTAGTCTTCATGGTTGTAAGAGACTGGTCATTTATAATAGGTGAGTGTGGATTTGTCATAGGAATGTATCACATTTTGCTGACTCACCTCATTTTATGCAATATTTTTTATGACCCCCCCCCCCTACCTCATTTTATGTAAAAAAATCATGACAAGCCACCAACCAGCCATGCCTCCCTTTAATAAATGACAGTCCCTAAAAATGTTAAAATCAATAATCTTGTTACATGAAAAAATAGAATTGTGCCATGTTTTTCTTTTCCCCCCACCATGCAGTTGTCATAAGTTTCTGGCAATGTCCCCGCTTTCCCTGTGTCATTTTTTCATCCCCCCTCCCTCCCTCCCTACATTTGTGATAATTTTGACCCCCCCCCCCTCCCCCTCCCCCCCCCCCCTTCAGTGTGTCATTCCTCCCCCCACACACACATTTCTACATTTGTGATAATTTTGGGCACACACCCCTTTCAGTGAGTCATTTTTTCATCTCCCTCCCCACCCTACCCCCCCCCCCCACCCCCCCCCCCCCACACACACACACACATTTGTGGTAATTTTGGGCACCCCACCATCCCCCTTTCAGTGTGTCATTTTTCAAATTCCCCACCCCCCCACCCCCCTACATACACACACATTTGTGATAATTTTGGGCGATCCCCCCTCTCTCAGCGTGTCATTTTTTCATGATCCCCCTCTCACCGGCCCACCGGCCCACCGGCCTCCAAAATACGTGACCAGTCCCTAAGACTTGTTTGTAATCATACGTCCATCACAGTGGGAAATACCATGACACAGCTACAGAACAAAACAACTCATGCAAGTGTATGCAAATGTACAGTTGGTGTATTTTTAGATTCTGTATTTCACATTTTTTAACAGAGCCACATCAAAAGTAGTTGTGAATATGTCTTTCCTGAGTCTGTCTATGTTAATGATAATAACAACAACAACAATAATAATAATAATAATAATAATCATAATAATAATAATAATAATAATAATAATAATAATAATAATAATATGTGCATTTATAATGAGCCAAATTCCATTCACCAACTGGATGCTCATAGTGTTACACTATTAACAACAACAACAAAAACAACAATAATAATATTATGTGCATTTATAATGCACCATATTCCATTCACCAAGTGGATATTCATAGTGTTACACAATTATTACCCCGGTCAATGTAAAATGTGTAAAATTCGATTTTCATTTCACGTGATGATTGTGAGAATATGCGGGAAATACCGAACTTAACCCACCTATTCATAAAATCAACTTGTCTGAGGTCGGATTCTATTCAGGGAGTCATCATTATTAATATTTGGGTAAAGATTTTTAAAAGCTTGTAATTTTAATCATTGTCCTTAAAGAGGCTGTACATAATGTTGATATCTCATATATGAAATAAATGACTTTGGTCGTTGTTTATCGCACAATAAAACACTAAAGGGAGAATAAACCATGAGGGGCGCAAAGAAATAAGCCAATTGTGGTTGTTGTTTATCATACAATAAAACACTGCAGGGAGAACAAACCATGAGGGTGCATCAGTGTTTTATTGTATGATAGACAACGACCACAAATCGTAAATTTCTAAAATTAAAACATCACCTTATGGACTAAATCACAAATACGATTGATATGGCTCTGTGAATTGACAAGATTGGTGCAAATTTATCAATATCATCTCATCTTCATATGAATCTCGCCATAATTAATTCCACCATACATTACTAACCATGACGTCCACGACTCTATCCAGAGTATGGCAGGTACTGAAGCTCACCTGCCTGTGGGGACAGGAAACATCAATGGAGTCCTGAGAGACCTGTTTCTTCTACCACTCAATTCACAAAATGATTTTCCACTGACATGGTTTTTCTATTCTCCCAGTGGCAGAAATTTTATTTTGAAATAATAACTTAAAGAAGGAAATTTCAGAATTTGTAACTTTTGCAGAAAAAAGGCTTGATTTCAGTGTTGAGGTACTCATTTATTGTATCAGGCATCTGATGTGTGTTGTATTAGAGTGATGATTGTGATAAGTAGAAAAAATCATTTGATCATTTTGATTAAATCATGAAAGTGATTTATACTGCTCAAAAGAAGTTAAAGAACACCCGATTCTTTCATATTTGTTAAACTGTCTGGCATCGGACGTTCCTTAACTTCTTTTGAGTAGTATATATAATATAATTACAATATATTGTATATAAACAATACAGTGTATTACCTCAGAAGACCAATTTATTGGCACTTTTTCTATTTTAGCGATACTATTAAAACTCAACATGACAACATGGATTTTCTTTGTGTGGTCAAAGTGATATTCAAATTAAACAACCTTGACATCACAGTGAGGATCAACAGGTAATTGGACCAGTATCATGAGATAGTTACGTGTCATTCGATGCACCATACTTGAAAATCTTCAAGCCTTTGTACTATAAGATGTGAATCCCTCCCTCCCTCCCTCCCTCCCTCCCTCACTCACTCACTCACTCACTCACTCACTTACTCTCAGAGGGTGGGTGACCATGTGACCTAGTGGGACATCAGGAGGATGAAAAGTTTTAATCTATTGGCCATACTGTTATAATGCTTTGGATAAGGCTTAAAAAATAATAGTCTTGGTTCGTAGGCACCTCCCGCATCATCATAAAGTCTGCCGCACGTTTCATTTTCATTTCCATTTTCCAAAAATGATTTTAGAATATCATAATACTTTAAAAAAATGTGATCCAATATAGCAGTTACTTCCCTTTACATGTGCACTGCTTAACTGCCCATCTAGTTGATGCATGTCATCAATCTCAATTGCGTTGATCGATGCTCATGATATTAATCACTGGATTGTCTGGTCCAGACTCGATTATTTTCAGACCGTTGTCATATAGCTGGAATATTGCTGGGCGCGGCGTTAAACAAAAAAACCAAAAAAAAACGTGTTATGGTCAAGGCGGTATCAGGAGTTTGTATGCTTGTTATGTAGGCAGGCACTTTCCAAGGTTGAAGGTACACAACTGTTTATTTGGGTAGATCTATTTTATGGTCTCTGGTTTGAACAACCAAAAACCAAAAAAAACACTGCCTGCCCGCACTTTATTTTCAAAAGTCCTTGCCTGAGAACCAATTCATTTATTTTTTTAAACCTAATCATCACAACAAAACAATAGGGAAGCTTAGAGTCTAGGTCAGATGGTATTTGTTTCCTGGGACCATGTGCATGTCAATAATTTATATTGTCAGTCCATTCCTTGTAAATGTGCAAATTATGTGCTTAGCCAAACACTCTTATCCTCCCCTACAGGTGCAAATACTCTAGTTTGCAGGGGTAGAAACTAACATTTTTAGCTCACTAGTCCTTATAATGATAACATATAGCAAAACCCTTAAAAATGGCAAATTTCTGCTAGTCCTACAGATACCTTAACTATTGGCCAGTTTGGCAAGGACTACAGGACTGGCGCCAATTTCTAATGCTGGTTTTGTATCCAGAAAGACATGGAATGGAGGTCAATTCAATATATCTTCTGACAGGGATGAGCTTTAAATGCCTTAAATTGGGATTTGTATTTTCATTTCAAGTAGAGCACAAATTCTGAAAACTGATGCTCCATCTTAAGAGTTTCAAGACCCATTGGATTCTCTGCCTGGGGTATGTCTAGCCTTGCTTCAAGTCTGTACTGCATGATGAACAAGGGGTGCCAGTCTTTCTGTAATCTAAGAATTATGATTTAAACTATTAAAATAATCATTGCCTAAAGATATGTGCCAGTCTAGGGAATGTCCTGCAGGGGGTATGTAGGGACAATCAAAATGGCTTCTGGCCAAACTGTGCTGGGTTAGATATTCATCATCCTGTCTGCAGGCATTCTGGGATGGATTTGAAAGGTGCAAAAGCTATCAATGAATGGGTGTGAATATTTAGCCTTAACACCGCAAATCTCATTAAAATCAGATCTAAGTTCTCGCTGCTGCTAAACAAAGATCTCATCCCATACGGTTCACATCAGAACGATCTTTCACGAACTTTGACCGACCACTGAAACGACTAACAATACATCAGCCAATTAGAAACCAGCTTTCAAGAACTTTACGGCACTTGTTTCAACCTGGCGACTTACATTTCAGACTACGCTTGAAAAATATGTTGACACAGTTCTTGATTAAAATTTTGTAAAACTGAACAAACGTACATTCTGGAAGGTTTGTCCCACGGAAACGAGAGATAGACGATAATTTTGACGGAATCAGTCGTACGGGCCGTAACTGTCATTCGGAATACCCCATGTTAACGTTTTTTGCATGGTTAGAAAACACATTCCGACTGTCACTTTCATGATCTGGTAAGCAACACTTTGATTGGTCGGAGAAAAGGTAGTTCTGACGTGACCCATAATGGGATGTCCTCAAATCTTTGTTTAGTGATAGCGAGAACTAAGGTCTGATTTTAATGAGATTGTAACACAGCCTCCTTGTCATGTTTCTCCTCATCTTCCCGAGGCAAGAGAGTTAACTGACTATAAAAGTTCAGTTTCCTCCCTTGCCGAACTAGGCTGGTATTATGGAGTTACATTTTGGCTGGACTAACGAGTCTATGCATAGTCCAATCAAAATCGTGCACCAAAATCGAAATCCGGTCGATTGCAGGATTTGCAAAGCATGTGCATTGCCAACTCGTTGTTAGCAGATATTTTCCAAATCTTTTCATGTTTTTCATCAAGGTGCTCACTTGATTTGATGCATTTCACGATGTAAGACCTGTTTTATCACAACATAGATTTTGATTATCGATCAGATCGTCCTGACTCGGTGCCACCATTTTGTGTGAAGCAAACGCAGGTGATACGAGAGGTGGAATCTGATTGGTCCATAGGAGAGGCTTAGAAGGGACGTAGCTGGTAATAGCCACTGGTGGCGCCAAGATAAAGCCCAGTAATTCCAGCCTAGTTCGGCAAGGGTGGAAACTGGACTTTTATAGTCAGCTAACTCTCTTGCCTCGGGAAGATGGTTTCCCCTGGGTACAGTATGTGATTCTGTGTTTTAAACAAAATTTCACGTGACTAACCCACCTGACCCGAGTACCCGTTTCTCGTCCCCGCCCTATTTGTGTTCACAGTTATTGCATGGTGTCATTGTATCTGACATCATGGGTCGTTGTTCACAATATCAATCCCAGTTCCAGACTTGATTAGGGGCGGTCGGGTAGCCTAGTGGTTAAAGCATTCGCTCGTCACGCCGAAGACCCGGGTTCGATTCCCGACATGGGTACAATGTGTGAAGCCCATTTCTGGTGTCCCCCGCCGTGATATTGCTGGAATATTGCTAAAAGCGACGTAAAACCATACTCACTCACTCCAGACTTGATTAACTACCGACTGCTGTCATATAGCTGGAGTATTGCCGAGCGAGGCATAAACAACAAACAAACAAACAAACAAACAAACACGCTTGTCATAAAACAATCGATTATTTGGGATCAGGTCACCTTATCATGCCAATTATATTAGAGTGAGTGAGTGGGTAAATCAGCTGGTGGATGAGTGAGTGAGTGAGTGAGTGAGCAAGAGTGCGAGCGAGAACTCTGAACAGTATTTCATGTTGTTAGAGCTATTTTTATTGTTTTTCCAAATAATAGAAACACAGGCCTTACTTGTATCTGGTTATCTTGAAGTAGACATATAGGAATAACTTGAGATGACCAGATATCGAAATAAGGGAATGAATTGTGTGATCTTATTGTTATTTTAAACAATCATGTTCGCAATCTCTTGGTGGAGAGAGTTAACTATATATACTCATGTTATTCACTATAGAATCTGTGATATTTTTCATCTGTATCATCGTAATATTTATTATTTAAAGATGAGCATATAACATGTTTATGATTAGTATGTGTTATTTATTAGTGTATCATATAAAAATGTATATATTTAGATTTTTATGAAGTCTTGGAAAGTGAGATCTGAAATGCATTCTATATTACTCTGTATCGACTCATATATGAAATACTACCCTCTGTTCAACAACTACTTGTCACCTCTACCCAAAGGCACAATTAGCTGTAATAATTAAACAATAGTCATTGTTAATAATTCAAAGAATTACCTCTATTACATCATTACCCAAAATCCTGAACTTTGGCTAAAATCTCACTATAAAAATCTTCAGATTTTCAACAGAGGTCTTCTTCACAGTCAAATTTCCATAATTAGTTGTGCAACTAATAGTATTCTACTTGTAATCATATAAATGGAGCTGAAAATTACTAATAATTATGGACTGCATAGATATACAGGTTCTGTATTTAAGTCACACGGGGCGGTGGGGTAGCCTAGTGGTTCAAGCGTTCGCTTCTCACGCCGAAGACAAGGGTTCAATCCCCGACGTGGGTACAATGTGTGAAGCCCATTTCTGGTGTCCCCCGCCGTGATATTGCTGGAATATTGCTAAAAGCGGTGTAAAACCACACTCACTCACTCACTCACTTAAGTCACACTACAAATACCATGTCACTTCAGGCAATTTGATTAGATTTGATTAGAATTGGTCTTCAGCAACTAAATGGACCAAGTGATCAGGCTGGCTGACTTAGTTGACTGCATGTCATCGTATTCAATCTGCCTTGATGGATGCTCATGACGTCAATCACTAGACTTTTGGTTTCAGAAGCAGTTTTCTACAGACTGCTGTCGTATGGCTGGAATACTGCATTAATAACAAACAAACAAACAACAAAGGAAGTTGAAAACAGAAAGTGACACCTCAAATGGTCTTTGTATAACAAACAGAAAGTGCAAAGCTGAATATTAAATTTCAATTTAAAAAATACAAATCTTGAGAAAACCTAGGTAGTATATTCAAACTATGCACCAGTAAATACCAGAAGAGAAAACATCTTAGTTTGAAACTTCAAAACATCTATTTAAAACAAATAATGGTTAATTTTGCCTTTGTGTATGTCATAAGTGGTTGTCTCTTACAGAAACCTTGGACTAGTTTCCTGAAATAGTTTCCTGAAATAGTTTCCTGAAATAGCTGGAGGTGCCCAGACTATTGCAAGTGTTGAGGCAGTGTGGTATTATCAATTTGTCCATACTGCCTCCAGATAAGCTTGGTATACCTAGGATATACCAACAGAGATATTTTGTTCCAACTATAAACGTCAAGTGCCTGCATCTTCCAGGAATGTAATTCATGTGGTAGAAATATGAATAAAATAATACAAAGCCACAATGAAACAATGTTGTGCTTTTCCTTCATTTCAGGTGGGATTATATTAATTTTAAATAATTATGATAATAATGATAAGTTCATATATACTGCTCCAGATTCCATTCCATTCCAAGTTAATGCTCATGGCGCTCCAAAGTTTTAGCAAATAATGCTGATGAAAGGGTAGTAGAGTTGATAGTGTTGTCTAAAAAGGTGTTTTCAGATGAGCCTTTAACAATGAAAGTGATGGTGACAGCTTAAGATCAGATGGTAGGTTGTTTCATAGCGAGGAGACCATCTCCGTGGTCTAGTGGTAGAGCGTCTGCCCGGAGAGTGGAAGGCCCGGGGTTCGTTCCCTGACCGCGTCATACCTGAAGACGTTAAAAGATGGTACTTGTTGTTACCCTGTCTGGGGCTAAAACAAGGACTGGTCGGCTCGGAGTCAGTATACTGTGTCTGAGTGGGGTATTCATGTTAAACTGTGGCATGGTATCTCAGTGAGCTAGCACTATAAATCGGCATCAGTCCGGGCTAGTACAAGCAGCCACACACACACACACACACACGTGCATGCACGTCGCTATATAAGTGCAATAATCTTGGACGCGACGTTAAACCCCATTTCACCTCACCTCATAGCGAGGAAGCGCAGAACTGGAAAGATCTCTGATGAAAGGTTTGGAGACAGGTTTCCAGGACTTGGTTATTCTGAGAACGGAGAGATCTGGAAGGCTTGTATTTAGGCAGTAGTTCGGTGAGATATAATGGGGCTGTTTCCATGTAGCATTTGTAGGCCAGGGTTAGAATTTTGAATTCAGTTCTGGCTTTGAGAGGTAACCAGTGCAGTGACATCAGAGCAGGTGTTACCGGAGTCCATTTTGATGTCTTTGTGACGATACGTGCTGCTGTATTTTGTTCACGTTGGAGCTTGTGGAGTTGATCATTTGTGATGTTACTTATGACATAGAATTGATCGTGTTATCCTGATCGGCCATCTTGCAAGGTACTGGACAAGATGGATTTGTTTGAGTGAGTGTGGTTTTACGCCGCTTTTAGCAATATTCCAGCAATATCACAGCGGGGGACACCAGAAATGGCCTTAACACATTGTACCCATGTCGGGATTCGAACCCGTGTCTTCGGCGTGACGAGCGAACGCTTTAACCACTAGGCTACCCGACCGCCCCACAAGATGGAGTAAGGATGGTTACACACAGCAGGAAATGGAACCATGGACCTTCCTCTCTCTGGGCAGACGATCAATCCATTAGACCGACGTGATTCATTGAGTTAACCGACGACAAAAGACCAGTTTCCACCCTTGCTGAACTAGGCTGAAATTATGAAGTTACCTTTGGGCTGGACTAACGAGTCTATGCATAGTCCAGAGACCATATATCGGTATATGGTCTCTGCATAGTCCAATCAAAATCTTAGTTGTTTATTGCACATTTTAAACTTCCAGTGATGTCATGCTATTGTTCTCCAGTTGGGTTAAATCTCATGAACATGGACGTTATGATATCCCCAGGAATTCGTTTGATATCCCAGGCACATTTCTATGTACTCTAGTTTACTCTTCAAAAAAAGAAACTTGACATAGATGTAAAACCACTTTTTGCCAAATATCTAAAATAATTACATTAAATAAGAACCAAATAAGTCAAACAGAAAGATGATGTGTCTATAATTCGCGAAAATACATGCAAAGCACATAAACGAAACGTTTGGGGATCAATTTTACAGCTTCATCCAAACGCAACCACCTGTAAAAAAACGTGCAGCACAGGATCCTGCATTTAGGCATGCAGGCCCCCCTGCTGAATGGGTATAAAAATCCACATCAAAGGCTGTTCATACAATCCTTATAACGACTGTAGAGGCGGTGACAGAATGCCAAGACTGAATGCAGCTCAACGGAACAACGCCATTGGGAGATTACAAGCTGGACCAACTCAGCAAGAAGTGGCCAGGCACTTTGGCGTATCCAGACAGACAATCTCCGCACTGTGGACCCAATACAACAACACCAACAGAGTTGACGACAGACCAAGGTCAGGAATGCCAAGGGTGACAACCCAAGCACAAGATCGATACATCTGGCTGCGACACCTCCGAGACCGCACTACCACAGCCACGTCTACAACCACAAAGATCCCTGGCGTACGCAGAATATCAGATCAAACGGTATGCAACAGACTGAGGGAGGCTGGACTTTTAGCACGAAGACCTGTTCGACGTCATGTATTGACCCCACATCATCTGGCGGACCATCTACTTTGGTGCCAACAGAGGGTTAGATGGGCACGTGCAAGGTGGAGAAATGTACTCTTTACTGACGAGTCCCGTTTCCTACTCACACGTGCTGATGGGCGCGCATGTGTCTACAGACGTCTGGGTGAACGTTCGCAGAAGGAATCCACCGCCCAAAACACTTCTGGTGCTTCTTGATGCACTTCAGCATGAATGGCAGCACATCCAACAGCTTTGTTATTGACAACTTGATTGCATCTATGGGTCGTCGGTGTCAAGCGGTGATTGATGCACGTGGTTGGCACAACCGATACTGACATTTTCTGTACCCCTGTGACATTAACTGTATCGTGTACGTGTGTCTGTCTAGGTCACACGATTAATGTTTTGAACATTGTGTACATTGATCTTCAAACAGTGTTTCAATTGTGGTTTCTGTGTCCTATTTTGAAACAATCGCATCATATTACATTTTGAAAGTCAGTGTCAAGTTTCTTTTTTTGAAGAGTATATGTTATGATATTACAGGGATTTTATTAATACAAATTCTGTTTAGATTTTAACATATGAATGTTTCTGGTGAAAAATTTATTTTGTATTTGAACACAATGTAATGACATGTAAAATCAAATGATAAATGTTTTCTTTATAATCCCAAGGATCGAACACACAACCTTCGAAGTGAGTGTACCACTAGGCTACAGAGGCGCTGATAAATCACAAAGCTTTTAAGTATGTCTTTTTCAAGTACCATACGCCAGCAACAGATATTTTACACCCGTTTCCTAAGGTTCATAGAAAGTGTGTTTGAAACATAAAAATGTTGATAAATGTTGTTTTAAGTGGGGTTTTTTGTTCATAAGTTAGATGAAACACTTCCCATCAGGTTTTATGTTTAAAAACCCTTATCCCATAGATAAGGGTCTTAAATATCATAAATATCCCTAGGACGCACTTTATGCTACAGATAAAACCTTGCCGGGAGAATAGACCACGAAGGCTCGAGCTATCGCCACGTGATTACATAGACCAGACACATTTAACAAAAACAAACAAAATACAGTTTTATAGTTTTATTATCCCTGGTCAGGTTGCCGTAGCAATGCTGTAAAATCTCTCCTAAAACAACCACATATAAAGAATGGGAAATAAATGGTATCAGTTCATTTCATTAGCAGTTGCAATCATCACAGTGTTGTATATGAAAATCTTGTATACATCTAAAATATTCTACAGCACTACATGTACAAATACACACAATATGGTGGCTAGAACATAGACATGCACACCTTAAGAATCTTAACACAAACAGATGCTGCCTTTGTAGACTAATGTCAGTGATGGGGCTTCATGCTTGGGTTGAATGGAGGGTTGCATTGATGGTTGGATGGGTGGGGTGGATGGGTGGGGTGGATGGGTAGGTTAGATGGGTGGGGTGGATGGAGGATCGGATGGGTGGGATGGATGGGTAGGTTGGATGGAGGGTCGGATGGGTGGGATGGATGGGTAGGTTGGATGGAGGGTCGGATGGGTGGGATGGATGGGTAGGTTGGATGGAGGGTCGGATGGGTGGGATGGATGGAGGGTCGGATGGGTGGGGTGTAAGGAGGGTCGGATGGGTAGGTTAGATGCTGCCTTTGTAGACTAATGTCAGTGATGGGGCTTCATGCTTGGGTTGAATGGAGGGTGGATTGATGGTTGGATGGAGGGTTGGATGGGTGGGCTGGATGGGTAGATTGGATGGGTGGGGTGGATGGAGGGTTGGATGGGTGGGTTGGATGGAGGGTCGGAGGGGTGGGGTGGATGGAGGGTCGGATGGGTGGGGTGGATGGAGGGTCGGATGGGTGGGGTGTAAGGAGGGTCGGATGGGTGGGGTGTAAGGAGGGTCGGATGGGTAGGTTAGAGGGTCAGATGGTTGGGGTGGATGGGGTGGGGTGGATGGGTAGATTGGATGGAGGGTCGAATGGTTGGTTGAATATGATACTGGATTTTTTAATATATGTAACACCAAATACATATCGCATCAACAAAATGCATTGTCTTTGAATATGGAAAAAGTATTCTTGTCCTCAAGCCCCCCCAATGATGTTCTACTTCTAATTAAGGAGAAAAAGATGGAAATGTGACTCTGAGGTCAATCAGGTAGAACCATCTTCATACGACCATGAATACTGTATGCTTTCCTACAAAGCAGTGGTTCGCATGAAACTTTCAAAAGCACTTGACAAAGAATTTACCAGATAACAGGGAAAGATTACAAATCTATGAAGTATGTTTGTAAACTAGGTGTTGATATTATTCATCATACAACCTTGACAAGAAGGTACCAGCAGTCCTTTCACTCGTACCATGGGTCAGAGACCATATACCTGTATATGGTCTCTTCATTGGTGGAAGGCAGTAAGTAAGTAAGCTCACAAGTAAATATATATATGTATATACGATGTGAGATGGTTGATTGTCTATCAACATACCTTGAAGGTTGTTCAGCCAATGGTTAGTTATCTGGATTCTTTACCAACTGCCTTGCTACAGCTGAGATATTTCTCACTACAACCCACACTCTCACATACTTATATACGTAGTTATATTGCCGACCTCAACACACTGACAGTTAAACTTTCACTAATCCCTGCAATGGATGTTGTAAGATCTGTTTATTCAAGGTCTGCAAACAGATCGTCCGGGTCTTGGTGGTCTGAGGATCTGTTTGAGGAGTGGGAGCTGCTCTTCCTCATGCTGCTTCTCCGGTCTGGCCCGCTGGAACTGAGGAAGAACACAAATACATCAACAGCAAGGGCTCGGGACGAAAGTTAGCTATGAAAATCTTAACAAATGTTAAATTTGGGTTAACACTTTCTTAGTGAGTGAGTGAGTACGGTTTTACGCCAATTTTAGCAATATTCCAACAACATCATGGCGAGGGAACACCAGAAAAGGGCTTCACACATTGTGCCCATGTCGGGAATCGAACCCGGGTCCTCGGCGTGACGAACTAACGCTATAACCACTAAGCTACCCGACCGCCCCCTTTCTTAGTAAAGTACAGATTCTAGTACCGGGGTTGAGTCCAATCTGGGACATCTAAATACATCCGCATTCATACGCTGTCAGGTCAATTCCATCTATCCGTTCTTGTGAAACTATGCATGTTATGTGGCAAGTATTGTCCAGAATACACGAGCCGGGACAAACATGCTAGTGCAACACTGAACATCTATGTTGGTATGGCTTCCACAACTTACCCGCCGCTATCCGACCGTTTGGACGTGACTTTGGGGAGCACTGGTTTGGATGGTGTTTGTTTCTTGTTGGCGCCTCTCTGCCGGGCGGGTCTGCAAGGTGGGGAGTAAACATTATTTCTGTGCAACTTTTCCCAACAGTACCCTTATCTCCCCTTATAGTTTCTCCCTATAGTACCCTTATCTCCCCTTATAGTTTCTCCCTATAGTACCCTTATCTCCCCTTATAGTTTCTCCCTATAGTACCCTTATCTCCCCTTATAGTTTCTTCTTATACTACCCTTATCTCCCATTATTGTTTCTTCTTATAGTACCCTTATCTCCCCTTATAGTTTCTCCCAATAGTACCCTTATCTCCCCTTATAGTTTCTCCCTATAGTACCCTTATCTCCCCTTATAGTTTCTCCCAATAGTACCCTTATCTCCCCTATAGTTTCTCCCAATAGTAGCCTTATCTCCTATTATTGTTTCTTCTTATAGTACCCTTATAGTTTCTCCCAATAGTACCCTTATCTCCCCTTATAGTTTCTCCCTATAGTACCCTTATCTCCCCTTATAGTTTCTCCCAACAGTTCCCTTATCTCCCCTTATAGTTTCTCCCAATAGTACCCTTATCTCCCCTTATAGTTTCTCCCAATAGTACCCTTATCTCCCCTTATAGTTTCTCCCAACAGTTCCCTTATCTCCCCTTATAGTTTCTCTCAATATTTCCCTGAACAGTTTCTCCCAATACCATCTTTATCTCGCCCAACAGCAGTACCTCTATATCCCTCAACAATACCCTTATCTCCCCCAATAAAACTCAAATCTCTCCCTCACCTTCTTGCTACTGTCGTAACTGCTCTATCAGGCTCATCTTCTAACACAAGAGAGGAATCTGCTTCTTTCTTTGTGGTCTGACCCACTGGTGCCCGACGTCGTCGTTTGGATGGAGCCGGCTGCTGCAACATATCCCATGCAGTGATCACCCTGTATATACCACTCCACAGCTGAAGCACTACTGGTGTGACTAGACTAAACAGAGTGGCTTCCATATACAGGAAACTACACATCCCATGCAGTGATCACCCTGTATATACCACTCCACAGCTGAAGCACTACTGGTGTGGCTAGACTAAACAGAGTGGCTTCCATATACCGGAAACTACACATCCCATGCAGTGATCACCCTGTATATACCACTCCACAGCTGAAGCACTACTGATGTGACTAGACGAAACAGAGTGGCTTCCATATACCGGAAACTACGTTTATTACAAAGACGCTTATAAAGAACTGACCGATATAACAAACCTATTTTTTAGTCCCAGCCATTTGTTGTATTTATGCTGTAAATATGCTTATAATGAACTACAGTTATTATGAACTTAAATTAGTGGTCCCTTTGAGTTTGTTATAACTGTAGTTTACTGCACTTAAATCAGAGATGAAATGGAGAACAATTCTAGGCTTCTACTGTAAACCTAATGGACCGTTCCCTTACCCCGAAAGGCAAACCAGTGTACTTTAATAGATGTACTAATGTAGATGTATTAGGAAAGATGTACTACTGTAGATGTACTAGGATAGATGTACTACTGTATATGTATTACAGTAGACGGATAGACCAATACCAGGTGATGGTGTCCCAAAGAATCCGTTAATGATAAGACATAAGACTTGTCCCTTTGAGATCACTGAAGGAGAATCACAGTATGGATATACTTTATCTATATGGTTTGTTTGTTTGTTTGTTTACTGCCGCACTCAGGATTATTCCAGCTATATGACAGCGGTTGATCCACGCAATTGGTAGATGATGCTCATGATGTCAATCACTGGATTGTCTGTTCAAGACTCCATTATTTACGGGCATCATGAGCATCGATGCGGGCAATTGGGACACCATGACATGCATCAACCAAGTCAACAAGCCTGACCACCCGAGCCTGTTAGTCACCTCTTACGACAAGCATAGTCGCCTTCTACAACAAGCATGGGTTGCTGAAGACCTATTCTACCCCGGATCGTCATGGATTTATTTATATGGGATCTTGTTGTAAAAGTAGCAGTAACTCCAACAAAACTTACAGATTCTTCGTCTGTGTTTTCCTCTTCATCCACACTGCAAACAATATGGTGACAGTAGTGCATGTGATATATATTGTTATATAATTACGCTATCTCTACGATTTCATTGTCCTTGAGAGGCTTCTCTCCTGTTAATCCCATTGGCTTCCTCATTATGGCGTCCCCTTTGTATATTAATTCTACCTTGTGCAAACATATCAGCATGTATATATATACTCACCAACAAAATAAGTGCGAATATCATACATGTTCGTATATGTGAAGAATTACTCCTTTTCAAGAGATTGGTTTCTACACAAATGAACATACTGGTATGTTGTGCGAACCGACACTCATGAACGCATCACATGTGACATCATAAATCATAACTCGAGATGCACCATTTGTTTCGTGCAGGATTAGCGTGTAAAGTTTGGAATTCACGTCCAGCATATCGTGATAAGAATATTGTGGTAACACTTGACTGACTGTTAGTTTTGTCATTAAGTGGTACACATTGGAAACATCTCTTCTTAACGTACATACTTCTCTATATGTTTCTATGATTTGCGTTTCTTTTGGTGGTGAGTATATATATGAACTCAATGTGTTCACTCAGTGATCAGTAGCCCTGAAAAATGGCTACAGACAATGAAGTTGTTGTCCATACAAAAAGTGTACAGCTTTTATACATAACATTTGTTCAGAATGAGACAAGCTACGCTGAAAAGCAGTTCAAGTTTCATGTTCCACAAAAAATATGTGTACTACCAGTAAGTATTATGAAAAATATTTCTTATTCAAAAGTACCCTGAATGATCTCCCCTTAAAGTTTAATTGTAATACAAAATGAATTAACTTTCGCCAAATGTTCTCTTTTCTTTCTTTTAAACTATTTCACGGTTCTTTTATTACCATGTCTAAACAAACAGAGAGGAATAGATGCACCTTGTCTCAGCCTCCAGCTAGGGCAATGTGCTATGATTCGAAAGAACAGGATAATTTCACACGTCACCATGTCTAAATGTATCCTTGCAAAACAACAGAGAGGAATAGATGCACCTTGTCTCAGCCTCCAGCTAGGGCAATGTGCTATGATTGGAAAGAGCAGGATAATTTCACACGTCACCATGTCTAAATGTATCCTTGCAAAACAACAGAGAGGAATAGATGCACCTTGTCTCAGCCTCCAGCTAGGGCAATGTGCTATGATTGGAAAGAACAGGATAATTTCACACGTCACCTTCCTCTCGGCACCCTGGAGGTGGAGCTGATGCTGTTGGCGACGTCCTCATTTTCGGACTCATCTGATACTCCAGCATCCCCTACTCCAGACGTACCAGGCCTGGCCCCATCTACAACATCCGCATGATCACTGCAGTCCCAGGCCATATCAGACTTATCACATCTGTCTCATCTACAAACATCACTGCAGTCCCAGGCCACATCTGTCTCATCTACAAACATCACTGCAGTCCCAGGCCACATCTGTCTTATCTACAAACATCACTGCAGTCCCAGGCCATACCAGACTTATCACATCTGTCTCATCTACAAACATCACTGCAGTCCTGGGCCACACCAGACTTATCACATCTGTCTCATCTACAAACATCACTGCAGTCCCAGGCCATACCAGACTTATCACATCTGTATCATCTACAAACATCACTGCAGTCCCAGGCCATACCAGACTTATCGCATCCGTCTCATCTACAAACATAACTGCAGTCCCAGGCCATATCAGACTTATCACATCTGTCTCATCTACAAACATCACTGCAGTCCCAGGCCACATCTGTCTCATCTACAAACATCACTGCAGTCCCAGGCCACATCTGTCTTATCTACAAACATCACTGCAGTCCCAGGCCATACCAGACTTATCACATCTGTCTCATCTACAAACATCACTGCAGTCCTGGGCCATACCAGACTTATCACATCTGTCTCATCTACAAACATCACTGCATTCCCAGGCAATACCAGACTTATCACATCTGTATCATCTACAAACATCACTGCAGTCCCAGGCCATACCAGACTTATCGCATCCGTCTCATCTACAAACATCACTGCAGTCCCAGGCCATACCAGACTTATCACACCTGTCTCATCTACAAACATCACTGCAGTCCCAGGCCATACCAGACTTATCACACCTGTCTCATCTTCAAACATCACTGCAGTCCCAGGCCAAACCAGACTTATCACATCCATCTCATCTACAAACATCACTGCAGTCCCAGGCCATACCAGACTTATCACACCTGTCTTATCTACAACCATCACTGCAGTCCCAGGCCATACCAGACTTATCACACCTGTCTCATCTACAAACATCACTGCAGTCCCAGGCCATACCAGACTTATCACATCCATCTCATCTACAAACATCACTGCAGTCCCAGGCCATACCAGACTTATCACATCCATCTCATCTACAAACATCACAATTATGACCCATCCAATGTTTTCAACTGTGATGAGAAAGGTTTGTTTTTTGAGCCTTGACAGATAAGACTGAAAAAACCTGTGCTGCAAAGGGTGGACAAATGTCTAAGGAACACTTGACAATTGTATTGTGTTGCATGTGCCACTGGAGAAAAGGTGAGGTGAGGTGAAATGGGGTTTAACGTCGTGTCCAAGATTATTGCACTCATATAGCAACGTGCATGTACGTGTGTATGTTTGTGTGGCTGCTTGTACTAGTCCGGACTGATGCCGATTTATAGTGCTAGCTCACTGAGATACCATGCCGCAGTTTAACATGAATACCCCACTCAGACACAGTATACTGATTCCGAGCCGACCAGTCCTTAATGCCGAGCGCCAGACAGGGTAATAACAAGTACCATCTTTTAACGTCTTTTGGTATGACGCAGCCGGGAATCGAACCCAGGACCTTCTGCTCTCCGGGCAGACGCTCTACCATTAGACCACGGAGGCGGTCTCCACTGGAGAAAAGTTAAAACCATTAGTCATAGGTAAATCCTAAACCAAGATGTTTCAAGAACATAAAACCCAAAACACTCTGACTTAAATGGACGGCCATTCCGGGGTCTTGCATTAATTCCCAGCGTTTTTCTGACTGCTTTTTCAAGTAAAGAATGTTTTAATGTGTATTTAATGCCAGCCCATGTCAATATTTCATGGACATTGTGTGTGTATGTGAGGAATGAGAGTTGCTTTTCATTTTGTCTTTTGGTCAACTTTTTGTACTGTGTCATCCAGATCTTGCCGTAAACTTGGCTTTTTTGCCGATCCCAACTGTGTCTGAATTGGTCAGATTCCACTGTACTTCAAACTTACCTTTAACACTGGAGGTTGATGGGACCCCTTCTTCTACTGTAATAAACAAACATCATACATGACATGTAGGTCACCAGTACACCTTGCACATAACAAGTCATAAATATCTGTCTCGTCTAGCGGGATGTCACAAATGCAGAAGGGTCATATCCCATCATGGGACTCAGAAGTCTTATGGCGGATACAAGAGCATGACCAATTTCTCATGCGTTGATAGACACAAGTCACATATGAACGACAAACGGTGTGACCACCCAATACTCATAATAACTTTATTTGTTTCATTCGTAAAGCTACTACATGAGTCTCTTGGAGTAAAAACAAAACTTACTTTGTTGTTTTAAAGCTCTAATTTTCTCCTTTTTGCTGTTAAGAACTGCTACAAACTGAAAAAATAGAAGATAATAAAATGTAATAACAAATGACCATTTTAGTGGCCAAATGGGATATAGATCTGTGACTGGCGACCTTAATGTATTTACTGCTTGCCACTTGGCTATCCAAAAGTACAAATAACTGGTGACAATATTTGATCAAGATATCTGGAACCCAGTGATCACTATACTCATCATGAACTCAGTGACCGCTCAACTCATCATGAACTCAGTGACCACTCAACTCATCATGAACTCAGTGACCGCTCAACTCATCATGAACTCAGTGACCACTCAACTCATGATGAACTCAGTGACTGCTCAACTCATCATGAACTCAGTGACCACTCAGCTCATGAACTTAGTGATGATTCAACTAATCATGAACTTAGTAATTGTTCAACTCATCATGAACTCAGTGGCCGCTCAACTCATCATGAACTCAGTGGCCGCTCAACTCATCATGAACTCCAGCCTTTTAACATTATTCCAGTTACATCACGGCATGTCAGCTTAATGTGAAAAGAAAGCCCGAAGTGATGCAGGTCTCAGACGTTTACCACTTCGGTGAACCTACGAGCACGGGTATGGTGCTGACAAACCTAGAAACATAATCGGGGCCAACCGGGATTCAAACCCACAATCATAGGTGTCTGTCGTGCCCAAGGGACGCAACTCCGCAAATCTCAGCGCCTTAGACGACTGGTCCCCCCCCCACTTTTCTGATAACATCCATGTAGACAGTGACAAGGTCTAAATTAACATTTGCTGTTGGTGAACTGCCATCTTTTGAATAAGTATCTTCTTGGAGAAAATGAGAATTTGTGTTAAACCAGTTGTGGAATGAGACTGGACTGGGCATATACCCCCAAAATGACCTCGCATTCTTGTGACCTCACCTTCTCGTACAGGTCTCTCTCCACCTCTTCCTTCGCTGTGATACACTTGTCCAACCTCTGAAACAATAACAGCAAACTGTGGTCCACCAGCATCATAGAAGCAAATGAAATCCATTGCCACAAGCTATTTTATTTGTGTCTTACTCTTAAAAATAAATATTGTTGTTCACTATAACACTTCAAATGATAGATCAAGGACAGCACGGTTTGAAGTGCTCAGAACATGGTTAAAATCATATTGGTAAAGATTACATAACTTATTTATTGTGATGTCATTTGATTGTGATGTCATTGTAAATGTTTATGAAATTGTGATGTCAACATTTACAATGACATCACAATCAATTGACATCCCTAATCTCTCCGCTCTTTTTTTTTTCACACCACTGTTTATTACCGTTTACACACTAAAAAAGTATGAAGAATGATTTTGGGCGACAAAAATTAAAAATGATAAAAGTCTTAAAGTTTTAAAGTTTTAACAATTCATGTTGATATATATATACTGTCTAAAGACACATTGGCAATATTTTCTAAATAGCCCAAGACCTTTTGCACATTTTCAAGCATACACGTGAGGGTAGTCTCACAACTACTTTAAACTTAAAATCATCCTCTATATCTATATCCATTTCCGTGGTTCTCACAATCTCAAATTAACTGCGCTTGATTTTTATTTTTATTTCACCATCCCAATCAAACGTTGAGATAAAGGAAAAAGAAAAGGAAACCAAAGAACATTTCCACCAAAGAAATTCTTTCGCGTGTCAGTCAGGTTTTCAATGCTGAATTTCTCGCAAATAATCCTAATCAATGGGACTGGGTGTCATGTTGTTCATATCGCCAACCCAAATAGAGGCTGGTTTGTAGCTCGCATTCTGATTGGTCCTTTAGACTGAGTAGAAAATTGGTTAAAAATGAAAATCAAGGCGGGTAATTTGAGATTGCGAGAACTAAAGGGATGGATCCAGGGTGAGTGTAGGTTTACCGAAATGCAAGTCCTGGAGATATAGAGGAAGAATTAATACAAGCATAAAGGACTATTGTGATATTAATGCCAACATTTGGTATAGGCATAAAAACAGACCAGAAGGTAAAAACTGGCTATAGGCTTTCCTGTTCTCTGAATAAGATATATTAAATACTGTATTCGATGTAATAAGCGCTCTGCTCTAATAAGCACCCATGGCGATATTTGCTAATATATTGGCTAGTGAACAATCCCAATTAGCACCCCTTCCGATTGATCAATGTACACAAGACTTATTAGTTCGTGTATGATATGTGTGTTATATGCATCCTTAATTTTGGAAATGAAATTCTGGAAACATATATCTGTCATATATAAACAGTTCAGGCTTTCCTGTTCTCTGAATAAGATGTATTACTTACCGTTCACCCATTTAACAAACATACATCTGTATTACACATTGTGTAATACCAAAACGTTTGCTTATGTACTGTCGGAACAAGTGTCATGAACAAATATTGAAAGCTCTCAACATCCCTTGGCTTATTCAACGACATTGTGGGTGGAGATGATAGATCACTGACAGGAGCTTATGCACACTTGGTGACCCCAGCAACCTTGTTGCTAGGCTGACGTCACATGGCATTGTTTTGCCGATGCATCTTGCAACAAAATTCCACATCAGGTATCGTGATGTGATTGTTAACTTTGTGGTGCAAGGCCCCGTTCCAGAAGGCGATGATCGTACTGTAGCGCAACAATGGTTGTAAGTCTATGTTAAAGTATGTGAGTTACGATAACCTTAGCGCTAAGGCAACTTTGTGGAACGGACGCCTGAATTCTAAAGGTGGACCGATGTATGGTATTAAATTAATACGTTTTGACTTATGATGTGTTTGAAGTATTATTCTGTTAAACTCAATTAGATTATGCCATGGATCCTGTAGGTGTCAGCCTATTCACACACGACAGTATAATTCTAGAAAAGTTACAAATGGCAGTAATCAATCAATTACTAAACTCGCTCCAGTGTAAAACCAATTTTATGAAACTCGTGAATAGTTGTGGTATCATAACGTTTCATAAAATTGGGATTATCTGGGAGCTCATTAGTATTCTATGTATTAAAGGGGAAGTGTACACGCAAAAATCACTGTCTTTCTTTTTCTATACAAAATGCAATTTCAGAATTAGTTAGTATCTGTGTTTGAAAATATAAACTCATTTTTTTCACAGTGAAAGTAGGAAGCTCATAATTGTGTGAAAATGCTACGCCGTTATGAAGCCTTCGTTTTTCGAGCTACACAGGCCTAAGTTATCCCCCTTAGATTATGATGTAATTGGTGCCAATTCAACTGGGTTCCTGTCTATTCTCAACACAAAAGATATCAAGTACCAGTTTGCGGTAAAACAATATGGAAAAAGTACAAGAAAAATTGGTTCATTTCCGTGTAAACTTGCCCTTTAAACATACCTTCAGGGCCATGGCTCTCTCTCGTGACAGACGTTCATTGTCTGTGTCTAGGGAACGGATGCGTTCCTGCAGACTGGTGTTGGTGGTGATGTTCTGCTGGAATATCTGACGGATACATCGAGCAGGATCATCCTTCATATACAGAGTCACGCTGCCCAGCTGAAACTGTACAGGGAGCATCCATCAATTAAACTTCATCCAGCCTGTATTCCTATATCTCAATATATCTTCATGAGACATCAATTAAACCTAAGAGGTCTGTAAGTTTCTCATCCAACTAAATAATGTTCAGAGCTTTTACAGTTCAAGTGAGCAAACAATGTGCACAAAATCAGAATCAGTTGTTTGACCAGCAGCATTTGTAGAGCGTGGGTGAGTGAGTGAGTTGGGTTTAACGCCGCTTTTAACAGTAATTCCAGTCATATCACGGCGTGTCAGCTTAACTGCTTAATGTGGGAGGAAAGCCTGAAGTGATGCAGGTCTCAGATGTTTACCACTTCGGTGAAGCCCATGAGCACTGGTAGGGTGCTCACAAACCTAGAAACTAGGGCTGGGACGAGTCCAAATTTACTACTCGGGTACCCTCCGCCCTATTACCCGACCCTACCCGGGTACCCACTGTAGATATTTAGAGATAGGTACAAACTGTCCGATTTGGAAAAGTTTTACTGTAGCCCTGACAAAATGTATTTAGATACATGTGTAAAACGATCCGGTCATGCATACACTGAAGTTTACTGCATGGAGTTATATCGTTATTCAAACATATAAATGTCAGAAAGAATTAGTGCATTGTCAGAAAGAAATGGGAACATTAGTGACTTGTAGTGTAACCATAGAGTTTTAGATAAGTTTGTCATTTAACAATATATCACGTGACTAACCGCGGGTCCGGGTAGTACTGAGGGTACCCGGGTCCTACTCAGGACCAACCCGACCCGAGTACCCAGCCCTACTAGAAACATAATGGGGGCGAACCGGGATTCGAACCCACAATCATAGGTTTCTGGTGTGCCTAAGGGACGCAACTCTGCACAGCGCATCGCGGCACCTTAGACGACTGGGTCACCCGTGCCCCCGCATGTGTAGAGAAGATAGAGTGCGCAGTGAGAAACCTTGCAGTTGTGATTGGATGACATTGTGTAAGATTTACGTTTTTTAAATGTACATCCATCAAGAAATCAAAACTATGTTTTTCAGTATTCAGTGCTGTCTTTTTCACATGATGAGTGAGTGAGTGAGTTGGGTTTAATGCCGCTTTTAACATTATTCCAGTTACATCACGGCGTGTCAGCTTAACGTGGGAGGAAAGCCCGAAGTGATGCAGGTCTCAGACGTTTACCACTTCGGTGAATCCCACGAGCACAAGTATGGTGCTGACAAACCTAGAAACATAATCGGGGCGAACCGGGATTAGAACCCACAATCATAGGTTTCTGGCGTGCCAAAGGGTGGGTGAGTGGGTGAGTATGGTTTTACGCCGCTTTTAGCAATATTCAAGCAATATCACGGCGGGGGACACCAGAAATGGGCTTCACACATTGTACCCATGTCGGGAATCGAACCTGGGTCTTCGCCGTGACGAGCGAAAGCTTTAACCACTAAGCTACCCGACTGCCCCCGTGCCCAAGGGACGCAACTCTGCACAGCGAATCGCGGTGCCTTAGACGACTGGGCCACCCGTGCCCCCCTTCACATGATGAATGTCTTTGTTTAACACTGACTCAGCAATGTTCCAGCTATATGTAAATAATTGAATCTGGACCAGACAATCTAGTGACTGATATCATGAGCATTGATTTTCCCAACTGGGATACGATGACATGCATCAACCAAGTCAGCGAGCCTGACCACCTGATCCCATTAGTCGCCTCTTACGACAAGCGTTGTAGCTTGTTACAGCAAGCATGGGTTGCTGAAGACCTATTCTACCCCGGATCTTCACGGGTCAATGAATGTCTTAGGGTCTCAGAACTGTTTCATATTTTGATGACCCCTCCATTTTAAGATTAAGGGGGATGTCACAAAAAATGTCACAGTTATATTTTTTCAAATACAAAGATTATTATGGGGAGGGGGCTCATGGGAAATGTTACATTCATTATGAGGATGTGTCGCCAAAATATGATCCAGTCCTAAGGCCAATCCCACTGCTCCCCATGATCAATGACAGCACGACTGAAAATTAATCTTTTAGTTGCCACATTTGTCTTTCCTTTGTCTAATCGTTAATTCTACATCTATCATCCCCAGATTTTACTCAGTACCTTGATTTCATCGGCTGGCACATACTTCTTCCAAATAAAGTCGACGGAGTCATCTCCCCTTGTCTTCATCTGAAATTCAAAATGCATCCCAGCCATGTTTTGTTGTGTGAATGCCTTGACCGTCTGGGCGACGTAGGTGTTGTAGTCCATCTTGGCCTTGCTGCTCAGGCTGTCGATGTTGTCCTCCGTCACTGCCGTCACAATAACATATCAAAGTAAACACTGACAACACAGTAAAAACTCACACCACAGTAAACACACACAACAGGTCTAACTGTGTCTTTGTGTTATACCCTAATGTTATATGTTATACCCTAATGTTTATATCATATCATATGTTATACCCTAATGTTATATTTTATACCCTAATGTTATACCCACGAGGAACCCACGGTTCCATCTTAGCACAAATGGGCATACCTAGAACAATTGTCAACTCGTTGTGTAATGGTTCACGTGTATTTCCTCATATGCTATATATATTTCAGATGGAATTTAATTCACATTGGGACATACGTAAATAAACAGTATGATCGAACACATTTAACTATATATCTTTGGTATATTTTTAGATGCAAGACATATGTAAAATCAAAAATTATTTCAGAGGGATTCTTTGACAAAGAACATGAAATCATACACGCATTCTCATTGGTTTGCCGTATTATCGCACATAACATTCATCGATAGGGGGACGAGTCTTCTTGTAGGTTACGGAAAGGGGCGAGTGGTGACGAATGGTACGTACAGTCTCCACTCCAGATGTTCTCTCCATCCGTGACCATCAGCTGGAAGCCTTCCTTCCCATCATCCCTCAGTGTCGTCTGCAGGAAGCAGTCCTTCCTGGCGACCGTGTCCAGCTTCACAAACGTTGTCTTCGACATTCTCTGAAATCAGTGTTCCCGTTTACTGGTAATTGCCATTTTTTTACCAGTAAATATAGGCTTAGACAATTCATGTGCCTGCCATTCCCTGTGGACCGGCAAATAAAATACCTTATAAATCTTTGTTGTTGAACAAATTGTCGGCGGTATGCATATATATATTTTTCGAACGAAATCAGCTTGTCATCAGGGTTTCTCATTGTTAATTTTTAATGCAAGGGATAAAAACGTTGCTTTTCTTTGAGGTTGAAAATATATCTGCAGTGACTTTGTCGACAAAATAGAAGAGCAAATTATGACCGAACTTTGTGTGAATGACGTGTAGATCTAATGAAGTTACTTCAGAGATGACACCATTGCTCTGGAAATGATGTTGAAAGAATTATAACAAGGTAATTTTATTATGTTTTTAGTTTGTTGAAGTTGGGACTGACAAAAATTAGAGGGGACTGGCAGTTTCAAAAGCAAGCGGGAAGACTGAGTACGGATGAAACGATACAACGGTGCCCCTGTGCACCATGAGGTTACATGCCACAATACAATATATGATATGTTTCTTTCTAATTTCTTTGAGACTTGTGTGGGCATATTTTTGCATGAGTAACAGGGTACATAGTTTTCAAGGTCAGCAGTATCTAGCTCTCCTCAAATGTCTACTGGTAATTTAAAAAGAAATTTACGACCTTTCAAACCGAAAAAATAATGCAAATAAGATCTATGCAAGACCTGAATTCCTATTACAAAGAAAAACAAACAATCAATCATTTTTCATTCTTGGGAGATATTATTGTTTTGCTTTTAAACTTTAACTATGTGAGTCGAATTGAAATTATCGGAATATTCGTTGCACAACGGCGTTATGTATTACAGGTTAGGTGATCATATTAGTGATCGAAAATAGGACAATGTACCGGCAACATATAAAAACCGGTTGACAGCCGAGGGTTAACAACAACATGCAACCATTTAAATTTACACAGACACTTATCGCCAGAAAAACACAATATGACACTCGTTGGTTATGAAATATCCCATGCAAGTTACATCAAATACCAAATACCTTATCCTCGGAAGTAGGAAGTGTTGCAGCATAGGTAGGTACAAAACATACAACGGGATATGAACTCGATCTTACAGTTGCTTTCATCTTCACATTTTTCATTAGAGAACAAAATATTCCGAGAATATATATTCAAAAGATGTGATATAACATTTCATAACAACTGTATTTTTTAACAGACATTTCTTTCACAATTCTCAGGAATATATATATATTTGACTTTTCGTCTAGAAGTTTATATTTTAGATACACCTCGTTTCCTCGTTTTTCAGTCTGCTCGTCTCGGTTAATATCGGGTATAATCGTTTGCGCTTTAGCTCCATACCAGTGCGTGCTACCTCGACTGATCTTTGGCACTATAGGCGTAGTCTATTCATAGACACAATAGCGCTGTTTGGAGCTTGTAATTCTTTCTCCGATATAACAAACAACTGTTAAATGTACCTGATTGAGCTGCCGTAACATGAAACGATAGATTCCATTGGGTACAAATAAGAACATAAACCAATCAAACATTTTCTCTCTCACATCGTGCAAAGACTACACGTTGTCAACAATGGTAAGTGGTACCTGTCAATGATCATATTAAACCAAAGATATGTCCTTTTCCGGTTTATTTATATTTTCTTTATCGGATGCAATGTAGACAAGAAGTACACTAGGCCAGGAAAATTCTGAAACTGAATCTTCCTGGACTTGTATCTTGACATGATAACATACTGGTCCGGCATCACTGCAAATGCAGTATCATTGATTCATTCCAGGATCCGTCAGTGTCTATCAAAAGGCTAAGTACAATATGTAAACGTACACCAAACAAAGGAATGGGAACATAAATAACGATGTCAATGCTCATTTTATTTATAGTTTATTTAGCCAGACATTTTGTCAAGATTACTGTCGTACACGTTGATGGCAATTGTCGTGCATTGCAACTGTCAATCACAGGCCCCTGAAGGAGGAATAGTAATATTACTGAAACACCAGACCCATATATATAAATAAACAAGGTATGTCACTCGCCATTACGTCCGAAGTTGAAATGGTCTGTATTGTTTAAATGAAATAGAAATGTGTGTATGTCATGTTCACAATACCTCCCCACCTCCCTCCACATGCTACAAACCTTCATTTTTTGTAATTTATTACCTATATTTGGTGATTTTATCGAAATATTGGCTCAGTGCCGGCTGTCGGTCATGAAAGTAAACAAAAAATCTCTGAGCTTAATGGCGTCAAGTGCTGTGATTGGTCCGCACTCCAACCATAACAAACGCACATGGTGATATTTACCAGAGCGCTTCTTGCCATTGAGTGGACCAGTGACTAGAAGCATGAGCAATAATCAAAGCTATCAGTCATGATGACACAGACACAATCTCTCAAGTCACCCAACTTGAAAAGCAGATCTGATTCAGTGAGCACTCACAACTCATATACCTACCTACTCTTCTCAGCAATATTCCAGCTTTATGACAGCGGTCTGTAAACAATCGAGTTTGGACCAGATAATCCAGTGATTGAAATCATAAGGATCGATCTATGCACTTGGATACGATGACATGGATCAACCAAGTCAGCGAGCCTGACGATATGATCCTGTTAGTTGCCTCTAATGACAAGCATAGACTCGATTAATTACAGTTGCACATAGCTGGAATATTGTTGAGCATAGCGTGGGTACAATGTGTGAAGCCCATTTCTGGTGTCCCCTGCTTTGATATTGCTGGATTATTGCTAAAAGGGGAGTAAAACCATACTCGCTCTCTGAATCCGACCAGTTTCTTGCTAGTTGTACCATGTGCGGGTATACACAATCAGGCTTTCACAGCATATATACTTAGGACCACAGGGTTCTTGCTAGTTGATACACAGTCTTAAACTGGGCCCACTGTGAAGAATGGTTGATGTAGGAGGTGACTAAAGAGCATCTGGCTAATTCTGTTGATTGCATGTCACACTAGTATTAGTACGATGTTTCCTTACTTGTTTGCTGTTTAACGCAGACTCGGTAATATTCCAGCTTTATGACGGCGGTCTGTAAATAATCAAGTGTGGACCAGACAATCCAGTGATTGTCATCATGACCATCAATCTACACAATTGGGATACAATGACATGCATCAACCAAGTCAGCGAGCCTGACCACCTGATCCTGTTGATCAGTCTTATGATAAGCAGTGTAACTTTTTACAGCAAGCATGGGTTGCTGAAGACCTTTTCTAACCTGGATCTTCATGGGTTTGCTTATAATGTCAAACACCGGTTTGTCTGGCCCAGTTTTGAAGAAAAGCATTACACAATCCAAAGCCTGTAACTTCAAAACTTGATGAAAAAGCTGAATAGCAATTTTGTCTTTTCTTTCAGTCGGCGTTGTTCAACTTCCAGAGCTTGTTGACAGTGGTGTTACTGCTGATTTGTACATGTGCATATATCAGATCCATAGCACCAAGTTTACTGGACAAAAACAAGACTGGGTATGTATATCGACTGCACTATTGAAAATCTTAGACTGAATAAGTCAAACCATATATACAGTGTTATACAGATAAAAGGGGTGATCGGGTAGCCTAGTGGTTAAAGTGTTCGCTCGTCACGCCAAAGTCCTGGGTTTGATTCCTGACAGAGGTACAATGTTTGAAGGCCATTTCTGGTGTCTCCTGTCGTGATATTGCTGGAATAATGCTAAAAACGGCGTAAAACCATACTCACTCACTCACTCATTATACAGATAAAAAACAAAGTACCGTATTCGACATAATAAGCGCCCAGGGCGCTCTCAAAATTAGAAATAGGGGCCTCTTATTTGAATATTATTTTGGTGAAAAAGACAGAGTTGAAAGATCAATTTTGTGGTTTATGCTGACAGCCTGAACTGTTTATATACGAGACATACATTTTTCCAGAATTTAAATGCCCTTAATTAAGGGTGCATATAACACACATACGTATTATACGCGATAAATAAGTGTTTTGTACATTGTTCAATCGGAAGGGGTGCTAATTGGTATTGTTCACTTGCCAATATATTAGCAAATATTGCCGTGGGCGCTTATTAGAGCAGGGTGCTTATTACGTCGAATATGGTACTTGCAATTTGCATGTTCAGTCCTATATGTTTATATTTTAATACAAAACACAATGCTGAATACGTTCTCTACATACAGTGAACAAACAAACACGCATTAAATATTCTGTTCAAATGTGAACGTTAGTTTTAAGAAATTCCTTTCATTTTGTATTTGGACAGTTAGCATGGTTAGAATATATATTGATTTTAAAAACATTCATCTCAGAAAAAGTCAAATACTGTAATACAGAGAGTCAGGACATCCTGAAAACAACCTTACAATATATTCTTTGATTTTCAATTTCAGAATATTAGGAACCTTTTGGAAATTTGCCAGAATAGGTAAGTATCTAAGTCTTGTTAATCAAGTTAAGAGTGACAACGTAGCTCAGAAGACACAGGGGGTGGGTGGGGGCACGGGTGGCCCAGTCATCTAAGGCGCCACGATTGGCTGTGGAGAGTTGCGTCCCTTGGTGGGTTCCAATCCAGGTTCACTCCGATTATGTTTCTAGGTTTGTCATCACCAAAGTTGTAAACGTCTGAGACCTGCATCACTTCGGGCTTTCCTCCCACATTAAGATGACACGTAGCGATATAACTGGAATACTGTTAAAAGCCGTGTTAGACCCAACTCACTCACTCACTCACTCACTCAGAAGACACAGGGTAGAGACTGAAAAGTTAGTCAATTAGCCATCTTGTTAGCCAATATCCTGGTCACAAGACCAATCTGAAATTGGTGTGAGATTGTGTTGACACCATTGACAGAATGACACTTACCAGGGATGCCTTTGGCAGGCAATTTTTTCAATGTTCTTATTTTCGTAATTTCTGAGGAATGGGAAGGGAAGTTTTTTTCAAACTGGGGAATTTTAACTGTTATTTGCTGAATATTGGCCTCTGTGCAGACTGGGATGAATTGATGAATATTGTTGAAATTTGATCAGATCAGATTTACAGGTAAAGTTCAGATGTAAACACATGTGGTTTGCTTCTGCCATTACAGTCAGTGTGAAGCAGGGGCAGGATGGCCCACTGGTCCTAGCTGCCACACTACTACTAACAAATTCTGCAGGTTACATTATCAATATTCTGCGGCTAAAATTACAAAATTCCGTGGTAAATTCCGAAATAAAAAACAACCATTCCCCCTAAAACTTCAAAATCCATTCTTTCTTTTTTTTCTTTACGCGTTTTTAACCGATTCTATTTAGATATTTCAAGCTATAGATTTTGCAAATACAAATGCATCATATCTGATATATTGATTGATAAAAAAAAAGGCAAATTCTGCAATTTTTCTGCAATTTTTTCAAACTTAATTTTATACAAATTTTTGGGTGATCGCAGAATTGCTGAATTCATCTGGAACTGTACAAAAGTGGCAACCATCTTTACTATGTTTCTGGTTGATATGGGGGCGGTCGGGTAGCCTAGTGGTTAAAGCGTTCACTCTTCACGCCGAAGACCTGGGTTCGATTCCCGGCATTGGTACAATGTGTGAAGCCCATTTCTGGTGTCCCCCGCCGTGATATTGCTGGAATATTGCTAAAAGCGGCATAAAACCATACTCACTCACTCACTCTGGTTGATATAGAAATATTTGTTTGCAGGGGAAAGAAAAAGTCCATATGTAGCCGTTTGCTGTGTGGCCATGGCAGCTAGTATTTTGTTCTGGTCCTGAAGACAGAGATTACATGTGTGTGAAGATGCTGGAGAGAAAGCGAGAGAGAGAAAAACAGTGGTGCTGACAACATCCAGCTTCCTAGTGGGCATCATGCTGGAATACTTGGGAGTTATTCCCCTTGGATGATAGACAATGCATGTAGTGATATGATAAAACTTATTGTAACTGAAATGAAATTGGATGTGTTAAAGTATCTTTTTACAGTTATTAATAGTTATAAAAAAGTATTAAAAGATGTCAAAGATGTCAGGCATCCCAAAATTTGATGATAACGACCTACTTTTATTCATCAATGAAATTAACTTGTAAGGTGTCACTGACTTGAGAATTTGTACCTAATATTAATTACATAGAGTTACTGTATTTCTGGGGTGAATTGTATATGGAATGTGTTGATATGACAACAATCTGGAAATGATGCAGTCATAAGGTTTTTAATGCAAACGGTCATTGTTTGATATTTATTTGTCCAGTCTCCGTCTTGTAAATCATTCATTGTCTTGTTCACAAGTCCTGAGTGCATACCATGTTCATTTGTACAAACAGTAACCATGTAAGATGTTTTCCTCTTCTTCTATACATTTCTGTAAATAAAGGGGAAAAATATGTTTGAAAGAGTCTTGTCTCTGAATATGTAAGTAAAACTCCAGTCCTCTGTCCAGCTTTGCACTTTTATTAACAAGGGAAGACAATCACGTCTTGGTGTCCAGGTGGCCTATTCACGAAGCTGTCTTAGCTAAGACAAATATTTTCTTCCTGGAAGGTGTTAGGGTTGATTGCTCTTCTCTATCGAGAAGCCCGAGCAATAGGTAGGACGCCATGATGGATTCCTAAGACAGGTTTACGACAGGTCAGACCCTGTCTTATTTTTTGTCATAATCTTAAGATAGCTTAGCGCTAAGACAGCTTTGAGAATAGACTTAACTAAGACGTTTTTCGCTAGGACATATTTACGCCAATCAAGACAGCTTCGTGAATAGGCCGCCAGGTGCTTTAGTCAATCCACCAGTGGGTAAGATGGTTCTTGACCTCGCAATAGATTCTTTTATGAGGAGGAGCAGCACCCAGGTCCAACTGTTTGATCTTTATCTGGTCAGCTTTCTCTATTTTCTCGACTGACATGGACAAGATCAATCGAAAAAACGATTATGGTCGCTATGCATTTATCATCCAAAACTTGCTCCCACAGGAGATATTGCTTGGGTGAGATCAAGCAACAGCTACATTGTAGGTATTGCTGCTATGAAATTGCATCACAATGCTTTGCAGACCATTGTGACATCATTGGTTACCATGACGTCACAATCAAATGACATCACTAATGGCAGCCACTGAAGCTGTTAGCTGTACTTAAGGCACTGCTAAAAATTTTGGAAGAATGATGTTGGATGATAAATAAAATCTCACCCTCGTGTCTTTTGATATAAAATATTTCAACAGGAGTTGATACAAGTGGAAAAAGTCCTCGGCAAACCTCGGATTTTTTCCACTTTAATCAACTCGTGTTGAAATATTTGATATCAAAAGACATGAGGGTGAGATTCTCCATTTCCCTGTGCATGAACATACAAACATACTTTAGTGAAAACAGACAGATTGAGTTGAGATCTTAGTGTCAAGATATTTACATAATCAAAGAGTTCATTAATTAAGTCTCAAAGGTATTTACTTCTCCGTGTGGTAGGTTCATTTGTTTTTGAGTAGATAAAGGTCCTTTGTTTTTGATATCTTCCAGATAACACTGGATTAAATCTATTAGAACTGATCCATTATCACAACAGGTTGTTTGTTTGTTTATTTGTTTTTTTTAAAATATAACATAAACATTGAGGGTCCATCAACTCCTGTCTCATCGAGGCTAGTGGACAGCTTATTTGCACTTAAACAATGTGTTATGACGACGAATGTTGTGAGGAAAGTAACAACGATATGCTATGTTAAAGCATTCCTCTACACCGCAGGGTCTAAAAAACGTATTTTTATACAATTATATCCACCAGAGACAATGGCGACTTCAAACATACCGAGTGGTTTTCTATTTATATGTCTTGGTGTGAACAGGTATCAAGTTTTTATGAAATAAAGACACAATCCTCTCAGGGATATGTATGTTACAGCGTCTGTAACAACAGCTCTCGCATCCTAGTTACATCTACAGCCGTGTCTTTGTAGTTTTACAGAGTGCAAACAGTGCCCATCCTTCAGATAACGGATAATCATTATCACTTGAGACGTGGATCCATGCGCGCCCAGCCACGTGCTGAAGGTAAAGACGGCGCCCTCAACGTTTACAAGAAAACGTTTGACTCGTTGCAACATCACGGCGGTGGCAAACACTTTGATCGTCACATTAAATTTACAAAAAGAGAATTTCCCCAAAATATTTAATCAACACTGACATGTTTGAAACAAATATGAACAATTTCGTTAAACTAGTTTTTGCCTACTATACAAAGGCCTCCCTCTCATTTGGGTAAACTTTCTAACAATGGTGAATCCCCGGCCGCGCCATACCAAAAGACGTTAAAAGATGGTACTTGTTGTTACCCTGTCTGGCGCTCGGCATTAAGAGGCTAAAACAAGGGCTGATCGGCTCGGAATCAATATGCTGTGTCAGAGTGGGGTATTCATGTTAAACTGCGGCATGGTATCTCAGGGTCCTAGCACTATAAATCAGCATCAGCCCGGACTAGTACAAGCAGACACACACACACACACACACACACACGTGCATTCACGTCGATATATAAGTGCAATAATCTTGGACGCGACGTTAGACCATATTCCACCCCATCTCACCTTTCTAACAAAATTAATATGATGCATTTCAGGGTTTAAATATTAATAAAACTGAACAGCTAACAAAAAGTCAATTATTTTAAGAACTCGACCAAATATGGCATTTTATAAGCAATTGTTAAAAAATGAATAAAAATGCATGAATTTTTATTCAGTTACCCATAGACTTTTCAGATAAATATCGCAAATAGACCACGGCGTCATGGCAGCCGTGGAACGGCAACGCCATGACAGATCATTTAATGTCATCAGCGAAACTGTGACCGTCTAGTTAGTCCTCGACCACTCGTCATCTCAAGTCATGTCATGCCACTTATACAGCCGTGGGTATTAAGTATAAACACTGGAAAAACGTCTGGCAGAAAACATGTATGCTACTCAAAAGAAATAAAGGATCACCCGATTCTTTCTTATTACTACAGTTAATCTGTTATGGCATGACCTTAACTATAGTATTATGAAAGAATCAGGTAGTCCTTAACTACTTTTGAGTCAGCCATGACATGAGTGACTAACTATAGTTATATGAAAGGGTATGTGGTCCTTAACTTCTTTTGAGTCGGCCATGACATGAGTGACTAACTATAGTTATATGAAAAGATATGTGGCCCTTAACTACTTTTGAGTCAGCCATGACATGAGTGACTAACTATAGTTATATGAAAGGACAGTGGTCCTTAACTACTTTTGAGTCAGCCATGATATGAGTGACTAACTATAGTTATATGAAAAGATATGTGGTTCTTAACTACTTTTGAGTCAGCCATGACATGAGTGACTAACTAGTGAGTGAGTGAGTGAGTATGGTTTTACGCCGCTTTTAGCAATATTCCAGCAATATCACGGCGGGGACACCAGAAATGGGCTTCACATATTGTACCCATGTCGGGAATCGAACCCGGGTCTTCGGCGTGACGAGCGAACGCTTTAACCACTAGGCTACCCGACCGCCCGAGTGACTAACTATAGTCATATGAAAAGATATGTGGTTCTTAAATACTTTTGGGTCAGCCATGACATGAGTGACTAACTATAGTTATATGAAAGGATATGTAGTCCTTAACTTCTTTTGAGTATTATGTAGTATACATTCACGATGATGGGAATACAAGAGCCATCCAAATGCTACATTTAATCGTTACCTGTTGACAATAAGATTGATTGAATACATTCGTGTGCGTCAGACTGTCACAAACATTGACGTGATAACCGTTATATGTTTTCCAACTTTATCATGGATGGTAAATATCAAACACATTTGTTCAACTTAATATACCTAATGAAACTTATTCCATATGCTGTAACACACATCTTTCCCAAAAGGTACATAGATCTATGTATATGTACCTCTTTGTCTTTCTTGACCGGGGAGTAGCCTAGCGGTTAAAGCGTTCGCTCGTCACGCCGAACACCCGGGTTCGATTCCCAACATGGTACAATGTGTGAAGCTCGACGTGATATTGCTGGAATATTGCTAAAAGCGGCGTAAAACAACCCCACCCACTCTTTGTCTTCCCTAAAGGAGCTACACAATGGGCATGGTAACAAAACATAAGATTCATGTTCAACAATGCTTGAACATTAAAACAAAAAACGAAGATAGGATGTATTGTTCTCAGATCTACTAGTTTCAATACGAACACCACACATCTAAATTTCGTCAATATGCTCCTCTGGTTTCTGGCAAGTTTGCAGTTTACATAAAATAAAATACAATAATCTGATTTAAGAAGCCTATACGTGTAATAATATTTTTACCATTTCCATTAAAAAAAAAGTCTCTGTAAAAACTACTATATCAGTCTTCTTTGAACCATTCAACATTATGCCATGAAATATTAAAAAATATATTTTTATATACAATAACCCCACCTAATTAAATCCATCAAGTAGTGTTCTGAGTATTTTATGAGTGAGTGGGCTTCACACGGTGTATCCATGAGTGAGTGAGTGAGTGAGTGAGTGAGTGAGTGAGTGAGTTGGGTTTAACGCCGCTTTTAACAGTATTCCAGTTATATCGCGGCGTGTAAACTTAATGTGGGAGGAATGCCCGAAGTGATGCAGGTGTCAGACGTTTACCACTTCGGTGAAACCCACGAGCACGGGTATGGTGCTGACAAACCTAGAAACATAAACGGGGCGAACCGGGATTCGAACCCACAATGGTTTTTTTATGAACAACTGAAACTCCCATTACGTCTTGTTGATTCCAAGGCCGAATGGTTTGCCCAATCAAAACCCCTCTTATTAAAGGTGAGGTGAAATGGGGTTTAACGTGTGTAGCTCCAAGATTATTGCACTCATATAGCGACGTGCATGCATGTGAGTGTGTGTGGCTGCTTGTACTAGTCCGGACTACTGCCGATTTATAGTGCTAGCCCACTGAGATACCGTGCCGCAGTTTAACATGAATACCCCACTCAGACACAGTATACTGACTCCGAGCCAACCAGTCCTTGTTTTAGCCCCTTTATGCCGAGCGCCAGACAGGGTAACAACAAGTACCATCTTTTAACGTTTTTTTGGTATGGCGCGGTCGGGGTTCGAACCCTGGACCTTCCGCTCTCCGGGCAGACGCTCTACCACTAGACCATGGAGGCGGTCCCTCTTATTTAAACGAGAGATGCTATGATTTTACACACGGGCCCAGATGCGCGAAACACATTGCCCCTGTCTAACAATGGGTGGACCCATCCCACTCATCCCATCCGTTATTGATACATTCAGTTCATATTTACCCCATCCCATATAAACCCTGAATTTCTTTTAGTTGCAGAGCGTTGGCACAAGACACATCTTTCAAACCCAGACGGCTGCATCGTAATCTACAATAGGCCACACCATAGTTTCATACATAAGTTAGTTTACACTAAAAAGACATGCCTCACATTATTTTAAATTTAGAAATTACTGACCACAGGGTTTCGTTAGTCGATTTTACTGCTGATTTGCCGTAGGTCTAACTTTAAATGCTCTGATAAAAGAAAAGACGAATCCAAAAGAAACAATCAGACACATGCAACATCTGATTACCGCCGGTAAATACTACATCACATCTCCATGTGGGACCATAAGCTTACAGCAGATCGGCGATATTTTGCCACGTTCATGACAGCAGCGAGCGCGGGTACCGCACAGACAAACCGAGAATCAGGGCGAATCTGTGCGTGCGTGCGTGCGTGCGTGCGTGCGTGCGTGCGTGAGTCGTCCGTAAAAAATGCCGGTTGTATAGTGCCAGCCCAGTGAGATACCATGCCGCAGCTTAACATGAATACCCAACTCAGCCAGAGTATAGTGATTCCGAGCCGATCAGTCGTTATTTAATCCATTTGATACCGAGCGCCAGGCAGGGTAACAACAAGTACCATCTTGGAGCGCCTTTTGGTACCATCGAACCATCGACCTTTCGCTCTCCGGGCAGACGGATCTGACAAAAATATGGATTTTAAACTGCTGTTTCTGCTGTCACTAGGCAATGTCAGCAACGACCTGCGGTTAGTTACCACATAGAAGTATTGTTTTGGCGCTAAACATTACAAATATTTCCGAGACTGTTGTAAGCTGCAACGACTCTGGCGTAATGTCTGTTGAATATATAAATACGCCAAAAGTCGATAAGTAAAAAACAAATATGTACAAGGTAGAAAAATCGTTTAAAGGAAAACAGTTTCAGCGTTGGCTCATTTTTTTCCGTCAAAGCTTCAGCTACCTTGGATGTATACACTACCTGGTAAAACCACTTCTGGAACAATTGGAGGTATTGATGGCGGGTGGCCATGTTAGACTCAATACAACACCAGTAATGGGCAGGACGATTTCTTTGGGTTCATTTTGGCTTACATAAAATATGAATGTTTAAACACAACTAAACAGTGTTGCTAGGTGGCACATGTCATAATATGTGCCGTGAGCAATGAAGGTAAAACATATTCGCGAACGGACGAAGGTGTTGGAGGTAGTCATCGAGTTATTACAGAAGGCTGGAAGACCTTCTTGTTTTTATTGAACTTTTTGTTTGTTTGTTTGTTTGTTGTTTGTTTGTTTGTTTGTTTGTCAGCACCATACCCGTGCTCGTGGGTTTCACCGAAGTGGTAAACGTCTAAGACCTGCATGACTTCTAGCTATCCTCCCACATTAAGCTGACACGCCGCGATATAACTGGAATACTATTAAAAGCGGCGTTTAACCCAACTCACTCACTCACTCACTCATTGATACACCGTGTGAAGCCCATCATTGTCTCATCTCGTGTTATTTCTGGCGTTAACGAGAGACCACATACCGACGAGAGACCACATACCGACTTCGGCAAAAATGGCTTCTGCATAAACGCAGTTCAAACACCTATGGATCATCGAAATCAGTGACCACGGAATTCGTCTAAATAAGACGAAACTCGTGGCTACGAATTTGGAGTTAATGTCTCGGACCTTAATTCTGCCAATCGTGAGGACATCAAAACTGAGCTGATCAACCACGATCCTAAGTACAGCCCAACACAAGACACAGATCAATGTACGAACACCGCATTGGATCCTCATTAGTCACGAGGTTGTGATTATCTCCCTTTTCACTAATTTATCAATGGGCTGTTCGTGGTGTACACATTAGCAAAACTGAGACCGCCTCCGTGGTCTAGTGCTGGAGCGTTCCCCGGAGAGCGGAAGGTCCGGGGTTCGATCCCCGGCCGCATCAGACCAAAAGACGTTAAAAGGTGGTACTTGTTGTTATCCTGTCTGGCGCTCGGCGTGAAGGACTAAAACAAAGACTGGTCGGCTCGGAGTCAGTATACTGTGTCTGAGTGGGGTATTCTTGTTAAAGTGCAGCACGGTATCTCAGTGGGTAGCACTATAAAATCAGCATCAGTCCGGACTTGTACAAGCAGCCACACACACATGCATGTACATCGCTATTGAAGTGAAATAATCTTGAACGCGACGTTAAACCCCATTCACCTCACCTCATAATACTGAAATCAATAATACGTACAAAATGGGTATTTTGATAAAAAACTAACTGCGTAACTAAAAATACATTTCCAATCCATTAATGATCGAAAGTATGGGTTGGGATAATGTTAATGTATATTCGTAACGAATGAAACATACTCTCAAAAAAGTAGAGGATATTTAAAAATAACAGATGATTAGAGAAATACTAAATGGTATCGAGTGATGGGAGGATAAGAAGGAAGAAGGACCAGGTGGAACATGACATCAACATGTTGGTGCAAACCACCATGAGGACGACATGTAATGAGAAACTGAACTTTTGAGATGACTTTATCAATAATGGGTCATGCCCCCACGACTGGCCAAATGTTTGTTTATACCACGTGGTATGGTCCAAAAGTGATCATTCCTAACATTAATATTTCATGTTCCCCTTCTATATTGAAGAGTATATGACGAATTGTAGACATTATTTGTGTGTTTGATGTTTAACGCCTCACTCAGCATATTCTAGCTATATCACAGCGGTCTGTAAATAATCGAGTCTGGACCATACAATTCAGAGATTGACATCATGAACATTGATCCACGTAATTGGGATACGATGACATGAATCAACCAAGTCAGCGAGCCTGACCACCCGATCCTGTTAGTCGCCTTTTACGACAAGCATGGGTTGATAAAGACCTATGTTAACCCGGATCTTCAAGGCTCTGTAGATAATAATACAAATAGTTTGTTTGACGTATTCAAACTAAGTTGCTTCATGAAATACTGTTCCTGACTTATTGTATAGTATTGTATCATGTTAGTGAGGCAGAATACGTATAGCGAACACGACTTTAATTGTGAGATTTATAATCAAGTACATTGATAAACTAAACCAAAAGTGCAATCATATTGTCATATGCTATGCATCTCCATTGTATTTAGACCGCCTCCGTGGTCTAATGGAAGAGCGTCCGCCCGGAGAGCGGAAGGTCCGGCGTTCGATTCCCAGCCGCGTCATACCAAAAGATATTAAAAAATGGTAGTTGTTGTTACCCTGTCTGGCGCTCGGCATTAAGGGGCTAAAACAACGACTGGTCGGCTCGGAGTCAGTATACTGTGTCTGAGTGGGGTATTCATGTTAAACTGCGGCATGGTATCTCAGTGAGCTAGCACTTTAAATCGGCATCAGTCCGGACTAGTACAAGCAGCCACACACACATACACGTGCATGCACGTCGCTATATAAGTGCAATACTCGACGCGACGTTTCACCCCATTTAATCTCACCTCACCATTGTATTTAGAAACATCCGCATGCGACCCCTTCCGTGGCCTAGTGGTAGAGCGGATGATCGGGGTTAAATGCCCGGTCGCGTCATACCAAAATGACTGTGAAAGATGGTACTTGTTGTTAGGGGCTAAAACAAGGACTGGTCGGCTCGGAGTCAGTATACTGTGTTTTAGTGGGGTATTCATGTAAAAGTGCGGCATGGTATTTCAGTGGGCTGGCACTATAAAACCGGCAGTAGTCCGGGCTAGTACAAGGAGAGATAGTCACACACGCGTAAAAGACAGTACTTGTTGTTTCCCTGTCCGGTGCTCGGAATTAAGGAGATAAAACGGTGACTGATCGGCTCGGAGTCCGAACACTGTGTCTGAGCGGGATATTGATGTTAAACTGGTATCTCAGTGGATAAGCACTATTATATCCGTCAGTTCGTTATAAGCGTGTTCGTTATAAACGTAGTTTACTGTAAGTGCAAAAATCTTGAACGTTAAACCCCATTTCACATTCATCCTCCCCACATCCGTATGCCCGAGACATTAAAGTCCCATATACAGTCCTATTGCAACAGCTAAGCGTCTTATATACATAACACGAACGATTTACATTTCCGAGAATTCAGAATCAATGTTCAAGTCATCCATCGGACCACAAATACCTTCTTTATATTCATGATTCTGAAACCAGCAACGCCACGCCTTTTGGATTACATGTAATTGCAGTGGATGTAGCACGTGTTCCTTCATCGCTATGGCAACAGATAATAGACATGCACTGTATCAAGAAAGAACTGATTTGAATAATGTCCACGTGGCAGTGAGTGTTGTGACTACGCCGGGTACATATAGAAGCGATGCCTGCTTCATCAGTTATACCAGGGGATGCAACGTGTCATCATGGCATCAATTGTCCGACCATTCCTCCAAGGTAAGTCCGTGTTCACTGGCAACAAAGTACCTTCCGTCTAAATACAAGTTTCATCATTGCATATCTGAAATGGGTTGACTTAAGGTGATTTAATAATTTAAACAAGCTGTTTCTCGTGCAATAGCATTGAAAACATGCGTCGAGCGTCTAATTTGTTAGCTCACCTTGACACATTGTGTTGGTTTCAGTCCATCACCAACCGTCCCTTAACACTGTATTATGAAAAAGTCTTCTCCTTCTTCTACTACTTCTTTTCCTTTTTTTATTTCTTCTTTTTTTTCTACCGCTTCTTCTTCTTCTTCTTCTTCTTCTGCTGGAATATTGCTAAAAGCGGCGTTAAACCATACTCACTCACTTACTCTTCAGACCGCATCCGTCTGGTCGGCTCGGAATCAGTATACTGTGTCTTAGTGTGGTATTCATGTTAAGGTGCAGCATGGTATCTCAGTGGGTAGCACTATAGAATTAGCATCAGTCCGGACTAGTACAAGCAGCCACACACACATGCATGCACTATTGAAAAGAAATAATCTTGAACGTGACGTTAAACCCCATTCACCTCACCTCATAATACTGAAATCAATAATTCGTACGAAATGGCTATTTTGATAAAAAAAAACCAACTAAAGTCAAGACTAGAACATGCACGTCGTTATATAAGCGCAATGATCTTGGACGCGACGTTAAACCCATTCACCTCACCTCTCCTTCAAATTTACCGTTTTACTTGATACTGCCTTCAGCAAAGGATACGTTTTATTTCTTCTTCTCCTTTAAATTTACCGTTTTACTTCGTGATACTGCCTTCAACAAAGGATACGTTTTATTTCTTCTCCTTCATTATATTTACTGATTTACTTGATACTGCCTTCAACAAAGGATACGTTTTATTTCTTCTCCTTCATTATATTTACTGATCTACTTGATACTGCCTTCAACAAAGGATACGTTTTATTTCTTCTTCTCCTTTAAATTTACCGTTTTACTTCTTGATACTGCCTTCAACAAAGGATACGTTTTATTTCTTCTTCTCCTTTAAATTTACCGTTTTACTTCTTGATACTGCCTTCAACAAAGGATACGTTTTATTTCTTCTTCTCCTTTAAATTTACCGTTTTACTTCTTGATACTGCCTTCAACAAAGGATACGTTTTATTTCTTCTCCTTCATTATATTTACTGATTTACTTGATACTGCCTTCAACAAAGGATACGTTTTATTTCTTCTCCTTCATTATATTTACTGATCTACTTGATACTGCCTTCAACAAAGGATGCGTTTTATTTCTTCACCTTCATTAAATTTACCGTTTTACTTCTTGATACTGCCTTCAATAAAGGATGCGTTTTATTTCTTCTCCTCCATTAAATTTACTGATCTACTTGATACTGCCTTCAACAAAGGATACGTTTTATTTCTTCTTCTCCTTTAAATTTACCGTTCTACTTCTTGATACTGCCTTCAACAAAGGATTCGTTTTATTTCTTCTTCTTCTTTAAATTCACCGTTCTACTTGATACTGTCTCTAACAAACTAAGGCTACCTTACATTTCTTCTTCACAAACAAACAAACAAACAAACAAACGTTGGGACCTTCCATTTCGATTGACTTTTTCCGGCATGTAGTGCAATTTAAATATTTCTTATAATTTGTGATGATACCTCAATTCATGTGGCCTTTTAAGCGTAGCGGAGCTTTAACGTTTTTTTTGGGCGCGAGTATGCCCTGTGGGGTTTAACGGCTAAGAACAAAGGTTTCCTGGCGCCCATGCTTGTCGTAGGAAGCGACGGGAAAGGATTGTCAGCCTCAGTGATTTGGTTGATGCCTGTCATCGTATCCCAGTTGCGTTGACCGAACCTTTGGATGTGTATCACTGGATTGTCTGGTCCAATCTCGCCTTTTTACGGACCGCCTTCATATAGCTTGTATATTGCAGAGCGCGGCGCTTAACAACAAACAGAAATAGATCCCTCTCTTCTTTTTCGACGTCATGAAGGATATTTCGTTCTCGTCCAAAATAACAAGTAATTGCTCGCTCCGAGCGTGAAACGTTATGCATAACCATACAATTTCACATCATATATAGAGAATACTACACTCATTCTCGTTAGATACCATTTTTACGAAACGAGTGGACTTTCTATGGTATCTGACCGAGCGAAAGCGAGAATGAGTGTGGTATTTTATTTATTACCCACGTTAAATATATATACAAGTGTAAATACATAACAACTTTCGTTCGTTAACAGACCAAACTGAAACCGGTTGCAAAATCTGGTTGCGCATGAATATTGATATATGACCAAATATAGGCATTGTTGACATGTTTATGCATACGCATTAACAGCATGCGCCTGCTGTTCTGTTTGCAAACAAACCAGCACCGACGCTCAAGATCCTTTTGGAAGAAAGTCTTCAAGTTACAGTAATTCAAGCGCCATGTTGTTAGTACGCAGGACACCGATAGGAACATTTCAAATGTCACATTAGCGCTGTACAACCGTATATATCCTGAAGACGTGAAAATTAACAAACTCAAATCTGCTTGCATGTCAGTGACAGCTTCGAACGATCGAAGGGTAAGGTCGCCACCGGAATAAGAAAAGACAACCCCGATCCACCCAAAGCGTTTTACGCTAGAGATAGGGAATGTTATTGTTCACATTTGGGATGTTTGGGGCCACAAAATCAGAAGTCAGGCTCATTTCCACGGAGTTTTCGAATGATTAGTACCGGAACTGTGAACTTTAAGTGATCTGGTCGTGCTGTCGTGTTCGTTCATTCGTGAACAACACTTCCCGAAACAAAATACGCTTCAAAAGGGACACCGATGGCACAACCGGATCATCCCAAGTAAGTCTCGATATCTGTCCAGATAGTTTAAACAGACCCTCATTTCACCACGCTTATCCTTTTACGTTAAATCAAATTGAAAGTTGCGAAAGTGGTCGGGTGCGTCACGCGCAAGGGACGCGCTCGATCGGCAGTCGTACATTGTAAATCGATTTAAAAATAGATCTAGCTCGATCATATGTCTGTAGAAGCTCTATGCATAACTTATATAGAATGCAAACCGAATTTGATGCGTGTGACTATCTTGTTTGGTTTAATAAAGTGTTCGTAAATATCTCTCGTTCTCATGAATTTCTTCAGTTCTGCCTTGTAGTTGCAAAATGAACGACGTCTCGCGTTTTTTTATGAATGAAAAAAGTAGTCCCGATGTGACAGAGGTCACGGTTATCCAATCAAAACGAATAAAACAAGGTCAACCTTGTACGACACACGTGTGACGTACGGATTTAGTATCTTACCATCTGTATCTTCACCACGTGGGTAATAAATCATTATCTCGTTCATCAGTTAGAGGAAAATATGTTTAACATCGTGTATTTATCGATGCTGTTTCATCACGTTAAATAAAATCTCGGACATATCTTAACACTGTATATTTTTCTCATATTTATATGCCGTTTACACCATCAGATTGGAAATGTAAACTTTTGCGTGTTAAAAAAAATACCCCAATTACCGCATGAGGTACCATCATATATATTAACAATGCGTTTATTTCCCTCATTTAAAGAGAGGCGGGGTTGGGACCAACGCTAAGTCGGAGTAGCTATTATTCAAGTCTTTTAATTATCATAAAACGTCAACGCCAGAGAATAACCAGTCTCCATTGGAAGTAAAAGGCAAATTAGGGTGAAACTTTTATGAATGGATCACTGAATCTCAGTGATGACATCAGGTGTCATCAACCTTCTGAGCTTGGTCAAATGTTATGTAATGATGATGTTCGCTGCTGAGGATCTCCCTGATGAGACATCTTCCATTGACAAGGCCGTAACTGACTATAAAAGTTCAGTTGTCACCCTTGCCGAACTAGGCTGGAATTCCGGTGTTACATTCTTGTTGGACTAATGAGTCTATGCATAGTCCAATCAAAATTTCCAAACAAACTAGACATCTACGTAAACAACATAGATTTCAAAGTGCAGATTTCGGTCGACTGCATGATTTGCAAAGAACGTGTACCGCCAATTGGGTGTCGACAGATGTTTTCCAAATCTTCTCATGTTTTAAATCAATGTGCTCAAGTAATTTGATGCACTTCGCCAGGTAAGACCCGTTTTATTACAATATAGTTCTTAATTATCGATCAGATCGTCTCGACTGGGCGCCGCCAATTTGTTTGAAGCAAATGTAAGTGATATGAGAGATGGAATCTGATTGGTCAATAGGAGGGACGATCAAGCCTTGAAACTCCGGCCTAGTTCGGCAAGGGTGAAAACTGGATTTTAGAGTCAGTTAACGCCCTTGCCTCAGGAAGATACTGATTACAACGTCGAACGTCTTTGTGTTACACAGAGACGTCATTACGTCTAGACGTAGACATGAACGCTACGCTACACGATAGACACGGCTTTTATAATGTAATATATACTTGATAAACTTGTGCTCCATATTTCAATAAAACAACCGTAATACCTCACATTGTTGAAACTAAACACAATACAAAATGTATACATTTCCTTTGCCAGACAGTTTCATACCTGGATATGTCAATAAGAATGTAGAGTCTCCATGGCAACCATCGATACGTTGAATTAGCGGGCATTGAAGATGAATAACCTTAGTCAATATTGTTGCAAGTTTCAAACCAGATAGTTCCGTTCAAGTGGTGGTTTGTTTGATTTCCAAAGTTCATTTTTAAGATTTTGGCAAGCGAGGTGTTATAGCACACTTGCTTCCTTACTACTTGAAGAAGAGGGCGTGGTCGTCATACCCTGATATTAATGCCCGGGTCATTTGATAGAATATCCTGAATATATATCCAAAGAAGAACGTCACTGTGGATTTGTTTCACTTACAAACCTTTATATGAATTTTGGAATTGAATAAAAGATAATATTTAGAAAAAGCTCGAATAAACGCAACCAACCAAAAAAGGAATATTCGGGAGAAATGGCCTCAAACATTCTCAGAGCGAAAAAAACAAAGCGAAGAAAAGCACAAGTTTTTATCGTTTTATCACGCCACATTGAAATGACATATGGCGAGCCATATAATTGCTAAAATCTGGTACACCCGACAGCTCATAGCTAAGAGACAGCAAGTCTCACAGCTCATAGGTGACAGACAGCATGCCTCACAGCTCATAGGTGACAGATAGACAGTAAGTCTCACAGCTCATAGGTTACAGACAGACAGTAAGTCTCACAGCTCATAGATGACAGACAGCAAGTCTCACAGCCCATAGGTGACAGACAGCAAGTCTCACAGCTAATATGTGACAGACAGTAAGTCTCACAGCTCATAGCTAACAGACAGCAAGTCTCACAGCTCATAGGTGACAGACAGCAAGTCTCACAGCTCATAGCTAACAGACAGCAAGTCTCACAGCTCATATGTGACAGACAGCAAGTCTCACAGCTCATAGCTAACAGACAGCAAGTCTCACAGCTCATAGGTGACAGACAGCATGCCTCACAGCTCATAGGTGACAGACAGACAGTAAGTCTCACAGCTCATAGGTCACAGACAGACAGTAAGTCTCACAGCTCATAGATGACAGACAGCAAGTCTCACAGCCCATAGGTGACAGACAGCAAGTCTCACAGCTAATATGTGACAGACAGTAAGTCTCACAGCTCATAGGTGACAGACAGTAAGTCTCACAGCTCATAGGTGACATACAGCAAGTCTCACAGCTCATATGTGACAGACAGTAAGTCTCACTGCTCATTTTTGACAGACAGCAAGTCTCACAGTTCATATGTGACAGACAGCAAGTCTCGCAGCTCATAGGTGACAGACAGTAAGTCTCTCAGCTCATAGGTGACAGACAGTAAGTCTCACAGCTCATATGTGACAGACAGTAAGTCTCGCAGCTCATATGTGACAGACAGTAAGTCTCACAGCTAATATGTGACAGACAGTAAGTCTCACAGCTCATAGCTAACAGACAGCAAGTCTCACAGCTCATAGGTGACAGACAGCAAGTCTCACAGCTCATAGCTAACAGACAGCAAGTCTCACAGCTCATATGTGACAGACAGCAAGTCTCACAGCTCATAGGTGACAGACAGCATGCCTCACAGCTCATAGGTGACAGACAGACAGTAAGTCTCACAGCTCATAGGTTACAGACAGACAGTAAGTCTCACAGCTCATGGATGACAGACAGCAAGTCTCACAGCCCATAGGAGACAGACAGCAAGTCTCACAGCTAATATGTGACAGACAGTAAGTCTCACAGCTCATAGGTGACAGACAGTAAGTCTCACAGCTCATAGGTGACATACAGCAAGTCTCACAGCTCATATGTGACAGACAGTAAGTCTCACTGCTCATTTTTGACAGACAGCAAGTCTCACAGTTCATATGTGACAGACAGCAAGTCTCGCAGCTCATAGGTGACAGACAGTAAGTCTCTCAGCTCATAGGTGACAGACAGTAAGTCTCACAGCTCATATGTGACAGACAGTAAGTCTCGCAGCTCATATGTGACAGACAGTAAGTCTCACAGCTAATATGTGACAGACAGTAAGTCTCACAGCTCATAGCTAACAGACAGCAAGTCTCACAGCTCATAGGTGACAGACAGCAAGTCTCACAGCTCATAGCTAACAGACAGCAAGTCTCACAGCTCATATGTGACAGACAGCAAGTCTCACAGCTCATAGCTAACAGACAGCAAGTCTCACAGCTCATAGGTGACAGACAGCATGCCTCACAGCTCATAGGTGACAGACAGACAGTAAGTCTCACAGCTCATAGGTTACAGACAGACAGTAAGTCTCACAGCTCATAGATGACAGACAGCAAGTCTCACAGCCCATAGGTGACAGACAGCAAGTCTCACAGCTAATATGTGACAGACAGTAAGTCTCACAGCTCATAGGTAACAGACAGTAAGTCTCACAGCTCATAGGTGACATACAGCAAGTCTCACAGCTCATATGTGACAGACAGTAAGTCTCACTGCTCATTTTTGACAGACAGCAAGTCTCACAGTTCATATGTGACAGACAGCAAGTCTCGCAGCTCATAGGTGACAGACAGTAAGTCTCTCAGCTCATAGGTGACAGACAGTAAGTCTCGCAGCTCATATGTGACAGACAGTAAGTCTCGCAGCTCATATGTGACAGACAGTAAGTCTCACTGCTAATATCTGACAGACAGTAAGTCTCACAGCTCATAGGTGACAGACAGTAAGTCTCACTGCTAATATCTGACAGACAGCAAGTCTCGCAGCTCATAGGTGACAGACAGTAAGTCTCGCAGCTCAAAGGTGACAGACAGTAAGTCTCACAGCTCATAGGTGACAGACAGTAAGTCTCACTGCTCATAAGTGACAGAGCTCAAGTCTTTTGACCACATATTTACTTTGTATGCAATCATTGAGAAATATTTATCGTACAGGAAACGTAAGTTGTATGTGGCCTTTGCTGATTTAAAAAAAGCCCCCAAAGCACGCCCTCTTGATACCTCATCAAACATGCCCGGGATGCAATGGATCGATGCTGGCATCGTCCAAATCTCCCAACAACGTTGCTGAAACTCAGGTTTATCCTTCCGCAGATATAGAATGCCATCCCCGACGATTTTCTTCAACGCTTAGTGGTCTTGATAATGCAAAGGTATCAGGCTGCATCAATGCACGAGGCGGACACACTCGTCACTGACTGCGAAGTTGACTCTGAACCCATGACTCCTCTACCTTACACCTTTACATTGTCCTTTACATGTGATATGATCACTTTCACGGCAGTGACCCGTGAAGATCCGGGATAGAGTAGGTCTTCAGCAACCCATGCTTACCGTCAATGGCGACTATGCTTGTTGAAAAGGGGACAAAAGGATCTGGTGGTCAGGCTCGCTGACTTGATTGATGTCATCGTATCCCAATTGCGTGGATCGATGCTCATGAAGTCAATCACCGGATTTTTACAGACCGCCGTCATATAGCTGGAACAGTGCTGAGTGCAGTGTTAAACAACAAACAAACAAACAAACAAACAAAACTTCCACTGCAGTAAATGTTTTGACCGATTCGCTCTGTTTTATGTTACTGGAACTTTTGCCAAACCAACGACAACCTTGCAGACAAACAAAGACATATGATCATAGGGAACTGCAGCGCCTTAGACGTGAGGGCACCCATGCCCCCTCCTACCTTATGGTGTGTACTCATGCTACAGTTTTATGTGCAATTACTTGTTCGACACTGCAAGAACAGACTGTACGATGTATGAAATAGAAGTATTGTATTCTGTGTACAAATACAAACCATTGCTATAATCGTAAACGATCTGCATTGTACGATCCTGACTATAACGTAGTCATGTGTCCAGGAATCACGATGATACCAACTGATCGCGAAGAGGTGAGCGCATCTGTCACAAACACATGCAAAGACAAGTCAAACTGTTTTGACCAATATTCTCGGGGGGGGGGGGGGGGGGGGGGGGTGGGGGTGGGGGGGGATGTTGGTGTGGAAGTAGAGATTATATGTGTGGCAGTAAGTGGTCTAGTGGTAAAGCGTCCGTCCGGATAGCGGAAGGTCTGGAGTTCGATCACCGGCTGCGTCATACCAAAAGACGTTAAAAGATGGTACTTGTTGTTACCCTGTCTAGCGATCGTCATTAAGGGGCTAAAACATGGACTTGGACGCGACGGTAAACCCCATTTCACAACCACGGCTCCGAGACACCCAGCATATCCAGTCCAAAAAAAATATTGCTCGATAACCTGAGGCAGTACGCCACATCCTCATCCCTCCCGCAGAATAGCAAATGTTCGAGTCCGGAGGTATTATTGAAGATTACGTCGATGTACAGTAAACTACGGTTATAACGAACACGCTTATAACGAACTGACGGATATAACGAACTTACTTTTTGGTCCCGACTATTTGCTGTAGTTATGCTTTATATATGCTTATAACGAACTACGGTTATAACGAACTAAAATTAGTAGTCCCTTTGAGTTCGTTATAACCGTAGTTTACTGTATATGTAAAGCTATTCCAACGCTGTCAGCAAACAAACAGTTACACTAGTCCAGTCAATCTTTTGGGTCATTCTGATATTGTTATTTGCAGCTTTGTTGGTGGTTGCCATGGTGGCTGAAGTAGCACACTGCGCATGCTCCACAGATGCTGAATGCAACAATGGCGGCAGCTGTCCTAATAACACAAACTCATGCGTGTGCGTTAACGGATATAGTGGAGACACGTGTGATACAGGTGTGTATAGATGGATATAGTGGAAACACGTGTGATGCAGGTGTGTATAGATGGATATAGTGAAAACACGTGTGATGCAGGTGTGTATAGATGGATATAGTGGAAACACGTGTGATACAGGTGTGTATAGATGGATATAGTGATGACACGTGTGATGCAGGTGTGTATAGATGGATATAGTGATGACACGTGTGATGCAGGTGTGTATAGATGGATATAGTGATGACACGTGTGATGCAGGTGTATATAGATGGATATAGTGAAGTCACGTGTGATTCAGGTGTGTATAGATGGATATAGTGAAGACACGTGTGATACAGGTGTGTATAGATGGATATAGTTAAGACACGTGTGATGCAGGTGTGTATAGATGGATATAGTGGAGACACGTGTGATACAGGTGTGTATAGATGGATACATTGAAGACACGTGTGATACAGGTGTGTATATATGGATATAGTGAAGACACGTGTGATACAGGTGTGTATAGATGGATACATTGAAGACACGTGTGATACAGGTGTGTATAGATGGATATAGTGGAAACACGTGTGATACAGGTGTGTATAGATGGATATAGTGAAGACACGTTTGATACAGGTGTGTATAGATTTATCTTGAAGGCAATATACTTGAACATTCATTTATGTTTTTGCCTGTGTATAGATTGGGGAAGTTTCCAAACTTCGAAGAGTGAATGAGTTGGGTTTAACGCCGCTTTTACAATATTCCAGTTATATGACGGCGTGTCAGCTCAATGTGGGAGGAAAGCCCGAAGTGATGCAGGTCTTAGACGTTTACCACTTCGGTGAAACCCACGAGCACGGGTATGGGGCTGACAAACCTAGAAACATAATCGGGGCGAACCGGGATTTGATCCCACAATCATAGTTTCCTAACGTGCCCAAGGGACGCAACTCTGCACAGCGAATTGCGGCACCGTAGACGGCTCCCCCCCCCTCCCCCAAAATATGTACCAATAAAGGCCCCTCCATCCATGGCTACGGGACGAAAGGATGGTTTCGGTTTGAATTGAGTATAAACGCACGTTGCTCCCATGACGCTATCGCAAAGGACGTGTTACATGTAACTAAAGTGGTTTTCTTGTTGCAGCGCCACTGTGCACTGCTGATGGAGGTGAATGCAAGAACAGCGCAACTTGCAGAACTGACGTCGTTCCCTACAAATGCATATGCCTCAAGGGTTTCGGGGGAGTGCACTGCGGTGTGGGTAAATATGTTCTGCTTTTGATAACAGCAACTGCCCGAGTCTCTACTTTATTTACACCGTTGCGACGTTTCGGGGTAGATACCAGCACATGTAAATATGTTGGCATGCGTTGTTATAACCTACCCAAATTCTACTGTGCCAATCAAAGGAATAATGTTGAACTAGGACCAACACATTAGCAAGGCTTCAGTTTACTGACTTATATGATGTTGTGTAACGCTAAGCGGCTGGAAAGGTCGCCTCAGTGGTTGAAAGGGTTAGAATGTCGGCCCGACTTTACGGGCAATACTTGTTTTTACCCTGCCTAGCACACACACACACACACACACACACACACACACACACACACACACACACACACACACACACACACACACACACACACACACACACACACACACACACACACACACACACACACACACACGAAACAAACACACACGAAACTAACACACACGAAACTAACACACACACACACACACTATGTAAATACTAAAACATTGGAAAGGAAGTTAAACCCCATTTCTCCTCATCTAGTGTCTGGAAATATTTATTTTGAAAGAAACAAAAAATTCCAATTAAGTTTAAAAGGAGTCGTAGTGAGTTCGGAGATTCTGAACATTCTGTCGAGAATGCCAATGAAACAGTCAGTCATTCATAGCCTATTTTGTTTCTATGCCAAATTTTTTTTACTTATGTATGCTTATGTCAACAGAGACAATGTCTCACAGAGGGCACTGCTTACAAGGCCTAGGCCTTGTCTGGCAATGAGCATTTTAAGGGTTAAAGGAAGACTAGTCTATGAACACCTCTTTCTTTGTCTGCTAATTCAAATTGTAACATGTATTGAAATAAAGCAGTGATCGATTACCCCAACAAAACAAGACAATGTCTCAGGGCACTCGTTACAATGTCTAGAGACCCTTGAAGATCCGGGTTAGAATATGTCTTCAGGAACCCATGCTTGTCGTAAGAGGCGACTAACGGAATCGGGTGGTCAGGCTCGCTGACTTGGTTGATGCATGTCATCGTATCCCAATTGCATAGATCGATGCTCATGATGTAAATGACTGGATTGTCTGGTCCAGACTCGTTGATTTACAGACCGCCGTCATATGGCTGGAATATTGCTGAGTGCGGCGTTAAACAACAAACAAACAAACAAACAAACAAACAAACAAACAAACAATGTCTAGACCCGGGCTTGAGATCGGCAACGGGCCAAGGTTCACAGCCCCCCTTTAAGAACATGGTGAAGTAAATGATCTTGATATGTATTTTCTACATACTTCTATGTATGTTGATCTAGTTCCCAAGTGTACCCCCGAACCAAACGACTGCAAGAACGGAGGGTCTTGTGACGTTACAAAAGCACCCTACCAATGTTCATGCATGGTTGGTTTCCATGGAACTAAGTGCGAAACGGGTACGTACCTGCATAAGCAATTTACAAAATGATACGGGATTTTGGACCTGAAGCTACTGTGTATCAACTCAGAAACTTTCACACAGAATTATAAACTCGAGATATTTTGAGCTAGTAATTATGTAAATGATTACATATTTTGTGTTCTGTTCTAATTTTGAATGGACAAAAGCATAGCTGGTTATATTTACATGAGTGAAGTGCAGTCATAGAGAGTTTGAATCAAGTCTTTTAAACAACATCCTAAAGCAGATGCAAATGACAACACCAGCTTTAAGTTAAACTGACCACTATTAATATCATGGTTAACATGGAGATGTTTATGGCAATGGCGTTTGTTTCCTTTAAACTCAACTGATCCTATGAAGGAAGAGAATTTATGGGTGCCAACTTCTTTATTATGAGGAACACAACGTTTCGGAGTATATGCTTACTCCTTCAGCAGGTGAAACGAAACGTTGTGTTCCTCATAATAGAGAAGTTCACTTCCATAAATTCTCTTCCTTTTGTGTATCACTTCTATATGCCTTAATTCAAAGACTTGATCCTATAAAGCTATTTAATTCCAAAGCAGGTATTACTTGAACCAGCATGCGATCTCATAAAAAATCCGATCTGAGTTATCGCTGCCGATCTAAGGACATCCCATTATGGGTCACGTCAGAACGACCTTTCGCTAACTTTGACCGACCACTGAAATGACCAACAAGAAGTCGACATCAGCCAATTAGCAAGCAGCTTTCTGGAGCTTTACGGCACTCGTTTCAACCTGGCGACTTCAATTTCAGGCAATGTTTGAAAAATATGTTGACACAGTTCTCGATTAAAATTTTGAAACCTGAACAAACGAACATTCCGGAATGTCTGATATATGGTTGAGATTGTATAGCAATGCTTCCCACATACTGTTCAACACCTCCTCCGTTCAAATGTTTATCCCACTGAAGCGAGACATAGACAATGGAATCAGTCGTACGGGCCGCAACTGTCGTTCGGAATACCCCGTGTTGACGTTTTCGAGGTTGCATGATTAGAAAACACATCCCGACTGTCACTTTCATGATCTGGTAAGCGATGCTCTGATTGGTCGGATGAAAGGTCGTTCTGACGTGTCCCGTAATGGGATGTCCTCAGATCTTTGTTTAGCGATAGCGAGAACTAGGATTTGATTTTAATGAGATTGACCAACATGAGTTGTTGTAGCCCCGACATGCGCTATCAATGGAACCGATTGCCAGAACGGAGGGTCATGCAAGTCAGACACCGAGCCCACGTATTGCGAATGCGTCCGTGGCTTTGGTGGTGGTTACTGCGAACTCGGTAAGTGTGGCGGACTTTATAATTGTACACTTATTTTGAGTTTGCTGGTCTCGTTCAGCAATATTTATATTGAGTTCACTTGATGTAGTTTGGTATAATGGATGTGGAGTTATACTGGTGTAACTTAGCAGGATGTATATTGAGTTATACTGGTGTAGTTTAGCAAGATATGTATGGAGTTATACTGGTGTAGTTTAGCATGATGTATATTGAGTTATATTGGTGTAGTTTAGCAAGATATGTATGGAGTTATACTGGTGTAACTTAGCAGGATGTATATTGAGTTTTATCATATAATGGGTAGGTTTCTCGGCAGGATAAAGCCAACGGATAAAAACGATATCCGTTGGAGTCATGTATGCGGATAGAGATGCAAATATCAAAGGTCAAGTAGGGACTACTTTCACTGTTTATAAACAAACATGGCGACGCCCTCGTAATTCGGGGATCGAGTCAGAATTAACCATCTGCAATCTGGATAAACTACAGGGATAATTGCTATCATTATTAAGACAGAGTCTTATATACTGAAAATCAGTGTCTAACTGTGACGTAGATAAGGTATTTTATAAGTTTTGGCAACTTTGGAGATATAAATTTCGAAACAATTTTGCGAGGGCACGAGGCCTAGCCAAGCGGGATCAGTAGCCTTATCTGTGCTTGTAGACCTCTGCAGCTTGAAACCTTCTCCACAAATTAAAATAGTTGGATTTGGCCGAAATATATGTGAATTGTTATCTTGTTTCGTTTTGTCGCTGTGTGTACATCTGACTACACTTCTTACGTTATGACAGGACAGACCGACTGTCAACAAGGTCTGAACGTGGCCGTGACGTCTCAGAGACTAGGGTTAGAGTAGCTTCCCTTTGACAAAGGGCAGTTACTGTAGCGAACAGACCGATGGATTGCCGCAAAAGGCAATTAAAAACAATTGTTGTTTTGCGTTTATGTTGCTTCGCCACTGTATAAGAAACAGATTTCAGTTGGAACTATATTGGCTGCTGTCACTGTCCGACTGACACGTCACTTACCCTCTGACGTAATAAATATTAATGCGCGCATTGCAGGAAAACTCGCAATGTTTCGGTTATGTTTGTGAGAGAGGGAAAGCGATTTTTAAGCACAGAATTAAAGAATGACATTATATGATAAAGAGGTTATCACGCTTGTGTGTTTGGGGATGGTAAATATCCTGTATTAGGAATAAACACTATGTATTTAGCTCGCCAAGGCTCGCTAAATACAACGTTTATTCCTAATGCAGGATATTTACCATCTCCAAACACACTCGCGTGATAACCTCTATATATTGGTGTAGTTTAGCAAGATATGTATGGAGTTATATTGGTGTAACTTAGCATGATGTATATTGAGTTATATTGGTGTAGTTTAGCAAGATATGTATGGAGTTATACTGGTGTAACTTAGCAGGATGTATATTGAGTTATATTGGTGTAGTTTAGCAAGATATGTATGGAGTTATACTGGTGTAGTTTAGCATGATGTATATTGAGTTATATTGGTGTAGTTTAGCAAGATATGTATGGAGTTATATTGGTGTACTTAGCATGATGTATATTGAGTTATATTGGTGTAGTTTAGCAAGATATGTATGGAGTTATACTGGTGTAACTTAGCAGGATGTATATTGAGTTATATTGGTGTAGTTTAGCAAGATATGTATGGAGTTATACTGGTGTAGTTTAGCATGATGTATATTGAGTTATATTGGTGTAGTTTAGCAAGATATGTATGGAGTTATACTGGTGTAGTTTAGCATGATGTATATTTAGTTATATCGGTGTAGTGTAACAAGATGTGTATTGACTTGTATTTATTAGAGAGTTGAGAGCATTATGAGGAATAAATTGGGGTGACAAAGGCTTTAGCACGTTGGGTTCTGTCTGTCAAAGCTTTTGACTAAGAAACGGTTCCAGGTTCATGATATCCCGTGAGAATTTACGTCATTCTGAAGCAGACCTCTGATTTGTTAAGCGATTTGTACTCATGGATGGGCCTTAGGTTCATCACTATCAGTCAGAGACTAGCGAGAGGTCAAAGCAGATGAAAAACTTAACGTCTGAGTAGTGGAAAACTCTCTAAAGTTTTATGTATTACTGACACGTATTCACCATACTTAGCACCAGACGATGTTCACTTCTTCCCTAAAGTGCCATTATAGCTGTCTGCTGACAAGCATTATGCAAAATATGGTGACGTTATTTCTGCTGTGGAGGTATGTTTACACCTCCAGGAGAAAGCCTTCTACATCTGTGGGATCCAGACATTCCAACATCGTTGGCAGAAATGGGTATACCTTTGAGGGGATGATTATGAAAAATTATAAGCAATCAACTCCATTTATGCAATCCATCATACTTCGGCTTACAACTTTTCAGAAACCTCTAGTCTTCGCATAGAAGTCCCATGTTACTGTAATCTGTGCGGATCCGTGAACATCCGGGGTAGAATAGATCTTAAGCAACCCATGCTTGCCGTAAAAGGCGACTAATGGGATGGGGTGGTCAGTCTCGCTGACTTGGTTGATCCCAATTGCGAGGATCGATGTTCATGATATTAATCACTTGATTGTCTGGTCCAGACTCGATTATTTACAGACCGCCGTCATATAGCTGGAATATTGCTGAGTGCGGCGTTAAAAAACCAACCAACCCATGTTACTGTTGAACTATCATGGTTTTGACGTTGTAGCTCCAATGTGCACTGTCGATGGAAATGAATGCAAACATGGAGGGTCCTGTGTCACAACCGAGAATCCATTCAACTGCTCATGCATCAACGGGTACCATGGGAAGCAGTGTGAGATAGGTATGGCACCAGGATTTCTTTCAAACTTTTGCCCCATGTGCTACACATAGTTTATACGTACACGCTATCATTCAAGAAGACATGAACCTTTCAGTGAATAACAACGTCCTCGTGGTTATGCACCTGATGAAAGGCAAGCTGTATCCCTGGAATGTCGCTAGGAACAATACAGTCAACTACGGTTATAACGAACTCAAAGGGAATACTAATTCTAATTCGTTATAACCGTAGTTCGTTATAAGCATATGTATAATATATATATATATATATATATACAGTAAAGTACGTTTATAACGAACACGCTTATAACGACCTGACGGATATAACGAACTGATTTTATTGTCCCGACTATTTGATATAGTTATGTTGTATATATGCTTATAACGAACTACGGTTATAACAAACTAAAGGTAGTGGCCCCTTCGAGTTCGTTATAACCGTAGTTTACTATATATACATATATATACACACACACACACACACACACACACAAAAAAAAAAAATTCGGGTGCAAGAAACAGTTCGTTAAACCCGGAAGTTCGTTATAAGCCTTTTAGTTCAATGTATAAATGTTGTTATCCATAAAACGGTTCTTGTCTTTTTGCCATATATACTTTTTGAGTACATATTGCCATTTAGAAAGTGGTCAAATGTGTTAAATCGGAAGACTCGGTGGATGAGTGGGTTAGATCACTGACTTGTGCTGGCGATTTGGTGCCTCACTCTGAGAATGTGGGTTCGAATCACGGATGGGACTCAACCCCAAAAGGTTCCAGAATTTGTACTTTACTATGGAAATGTTATTTCCAATATAACAATTGTTACATAAAAGAATGTGTTATTCATAAAAACAAGCATGGTTTCATGTTCCTTGATCTTCTAAATGCCTACCAAGGAATTCACGTGCATTCATGCCCTTGCCCTGAATGAGTGAGTATGGTTTTACGCCGCTTTTAGCAATATTCCAGCAATGATACGACGGGGGACACCAGAAATGGGTATCACACATGGTACTCATGTAGGGAAATTCAATCTAACCCGGGTCTTCGGCGTGACGGTCGAACGCTTTGCCCACAAGGCTACCCAACCGCCCCAAAGTATTGTTAAACACTGTTGTAATTATATTATATTGTTTCTGTTAAGATTCAGTAGAAGTTCGTAACATTGTGTTTTGACAATAATGAGATATCAGGAAGGTATTACTATCAAATGTAAGCAGTGTTGTGGAAGTTACTATATATTTATGCTGTGCGAGTCAAAAGTAATCTGGAATCTTCTAGAACAGCTATAGACTAACCCTGCATGGGATGGCACTTTCTAGAAGGAATTATAGACTATAATATCATATATAAGACAATAGACTTGTGAAAAAGCTCATAGAATATTTCGATAATACTTTTTTTGGTTATTTCAAATATTTTCTCGAAATTTCGTGGCGGCTGACACCGGGATGGGATTCAGATATTGCATCCATGTCGGGAATCGAACCCAGGTCTTCAGCGTGACGAGCGAACGCTTTAACCACAAGGCTACCCGACCGACCCTCGCCATGAATGTGCCCTTCGCTGTTTATGTATATCCAACTAACGATACAGTGAAGCAAATTGTTATATATCACAAGAGGACTTACGTTTATGTTCTAAGGTAGATTTTACTTCTGTTACCTACGGTTATAAGGAACTCAAAGGAACCACTAATTTATGTTCGTTATAACCGTAGTCCATTATATGCGTACAGTAAACCATGTTAAACGAACACGCTTATAACGAACTGACGGATATAACGAACTGTTTTGGGGTCCCATCCATTTGCTTTTTATATGTTGTATATATGCAGATAACGGACTACGGTTATAACGAACTAAAAAAAGTGGTTCATTTGAGTTCGTTACAACCGTAGTTGACTGTCATACAGCATATATGTTGGCGGGACCCCTAAACAGTTCGTTATATCCGTTCGTTCGTTATGAGCGTGTTCGTTAAATCAGTTTACTTTATTTGAATATCATGGTTTTGTCGTTGTAGCACCGGTGTGCACTGCTGATGGAAATGAATGTCAAAACGGAGGGTCATGTAACAAAACACATTCCCCCTCCAGCTGCACATGCGTCAACGGTTACCATGGGCAGCACTGTGAAATAGGTATGGGACCAGGATTGACCTCTTTTCCAACTTTTACCTTATCTGTTAAATAAAGTTAATATGGACACATGTTCTCTTACGCCCCCTCAATGTTCACATGCATGTTGATATATTCCCAACTAACGATGGATTAAGTGAATATTATTCCAATGTTACATTTTAAATGATAAACTAAATTAATTAAACGTCTATACTTTTAATTGATATAAAAAAAACTAAATTAATCATAAACCATACGATCGATTAACCAAACACAATCGACATGTGTTGATGGCAGCGGCAAAGATGGATGGTTGGTTGTTTGTTGAACGCCGCACTCAGCAATATTCCAGCTATATGACGGCGGTGTGTAGATAATCGAGTCTGGAAAAGGCAATCCAGTGATTGATATCATGAGCATCGATCTGCGCAATTGGGATCGATGACATGCATCAACGAGGTCAGCGAGCCTGACCACCCGATCCCGTTAGTCGCCTCTTGCGATAAGCATAGTCACCTTTTACGGCAAGCATGGGTTGCTGAAGACCTTTTCTACCCCGGAGCGGCGAAGATGGAGCTTGTGGATGAGGATGCAATCCAGATTCTCAGTTTTGGTTGGTATTACAATTTCTTTGGGCTACAAACATTTCTAAACGTAATACAATGGGAAATCTGGGTTTTTAAATTCCGTTCCTTTGTAGTTCCAGTTTATTCATACCTCATTATTTTGGCGAATGTACATGTAATATAGACACCAGCCAAAAGTCTGAGGAAGGCACCAATCTTGTTGATCAATAATTACTGATTTAATCATCTTCGCGACGCAGGGGGATTTACTGACTGTAAAAGTGCAGTTTCCACCCTTGTCGAACTAGGCTGGAAATCCGGAGTTATGTTTTGACTGGACTTATGGGTTTATGCATTGTCCAATCAGATCGCGTAACGCAATCGACATCCGGTTCGTAAACGGCCGTGCAACTCGGCGTGATCAGATATTTTTCAAATCTTTTCATGTTTTTTAATCAAAGCGCTCACGTGATTTGATGCACTTTGCGAAGTAAGACCCGTTTTATTACAAAATAGATCTTGATTTTTAATCAGATCGTCTTGACTGCACCGTCATTTTCTTTGAAGCAAATGCATATGATATGACTTATGGAATCTGATTGGTCAAATAGGAGGGACACGGAAGGGCCACTGGTGGCGTTTCAGAAATTCAACAAACCTAACCCAACAAACCCAAAACATGAGGCTTGCGTGCATGTTGGCTCTCTAATATCCCCGTATGAATGAAAATAATAATGAAGTATGACATGTACAAACATCGTGTATCCGTAAAGCTTTTTGTAAACATATGAATAACCAGTGTGTTTAGTGTTACTAATGTTAAAAGTTAATTGCCTCTTCTATGCTGTTTGTTACAAAGTGGACAAGACGTTAAAAGATGGTACTTGTTGTTACCCTGTCTGGCGCTCGGCATTAAGGGGCTAAAACAAGGACTGGTCGGCTTGGAGTCAGTATACTGTGTCTGAGTGGGGTATTCATGTTAAACTGCTGCATGGTATCTCAGTGAGCTAGCACTATAAATCGGCATCAGTCCGAACTAGTAAAAGCAGCCACACAAACACACAAACGTACATGCACGTCGCTATATAAGTGCAATAGTCTTGGACGCGACGTTAAACCCAATTTCACCTCACCTCACCTTACAAAGTGGACAAAAGGAAGTAGCTCTTTGGCAAGTTCCTTTTTGGATTATGTATCACTTACCCCATTTTTTATGTTAAGATAATTAAGAATTTTTTTCTCTAATTTGAAGGTGATAACATTCTCAAACATTTGCAAACATTTTGATACGTTGTATACACCCTGAATATTCCATATAACAATTACAGATTATAACACTCACAATAGTTGACATCGATGGCGTCATAATGGAAGGGAGATAATCCACGTGTAAGCTTTATTGCTTTGAAACGTGCGCATCATGATAACCTTATTTATACCCTCCAAGAAACAAAGGAAGTTATCTTTAAATATCAAAGAAAACATGTCATACTATAAGGGTAACACTATTTTTCAGGGCATTATCATTTACAGAAGCCCGAGGTCTTCCATTAACTTGTGATTATAGCTAAAATGGATGGATTTTTATATCAAATAAAAAGAAACAACAATATCGGGTTTGAAACATTTACTGCAATCAACACGAATGTCAGAAGAGCGAGGTCTTCCATTAACTTGTTATTATAGCTAAAATGGATGGATTTTTTTTATCAAATATAAAGAAACAACAATATCGGGTTTGAAACATTTACCGCAATCAACACGAATATCACTGATCCACTCTTACAAATATGGAAACGTCAAAGAACAAACCAGATGACGTCACTATTGAACGTGACATCACGATCCTATCCTATGACGTCACCTAACAACGGGCGTGATAATGGCCCGTCGTCAAGCAATATGAGGGAATTATCAAGTTACAGAGGCCCGCTCATTTCTGATAACATGCGGGCGGTTTAATGACAATTCTATCCATTTTAGCTATAAAACTTGATAATGCCATCATATGGCTTGACGACGGGCCATTATTACGCCCGTTGTAAGGTGACGTCACGTTCGATAGTGACGTCATCTGGTTTGTTCTCTGACGTTTCCATATTTGTAAAAGTGGATCAGTGACGTTCGTGTTGATTGCAGTGAATGTTTCCAAAACGATATTGTTTCTTTTCATCTTACAGCAAATTCCATCAATTTTAGCTATTATGAGGGTAACGATATTTTTCAGGGCATTATCATTTGCAGAAGCCCTCGGTCTTTTCAACCGCCCTCCTTCGTCGGGCAGTTAATGGAAGACCTCGGGCTTCTGCAAATGATAATGCCCTGAAAAATATCGTTAACCTTATATTCTATTCATTTTAGCTTCAAATATATATAAAGTTACTTTATTCAAAGAAGTAATACCGTCGAGGTGTAATAATTATGTAGCGTCTGCCCAGAGAGCGGATTGTCGGTGGTTCGATCTCTTGGCCGCGTCATACGAAAAAACGTTAAATGATGGTAGTTGTTGTTACCCTGCCTGGTGCTGAGTGGGATATCCATGTTTTAATCTGCAATAATCTGCAACGCGTCTTTTCACCTCACACAGATAATTCATATTTACATTCTTTTCCAGCTCCTATGTGCACTGCGGTTGGAACTGAATGTGAAAACGGCGGCACATGCGATACAGGAAGTGGTATATACGTCTGCACATGCGTGAATGGCTACCACGGACACACGTGTGAAATGGGTATGTATAAACGACATTAAGGGAATATTATAACTATTCTCCACACTTCACATTTGCGCAATGTTCTTCCCGTGATGATCGCATGGTAGAATTGGTCTTCAACAACCCATGCTTGTCGTGAGAGGCGACTAACGGAGCGGGTGATCAGGCTCGCTGGATTGGTTAATGCATGTCATCGATTCCAATTGTGAAGATCGATGTTCATGATGTCCATCGGAAATGGGATTCTGCAAAATAAGACCAAGAATTGACCCGTGAAGATTCCGGGGTAGTATAGGTCTTCAGCAACCCATGCTTGCCGTAAAACGCGGCTATGCTTGACGCAAAGGGCACTTAACGGGATCGGGTGATCAGGCTCGCTGGATTGGTTAATGCATGTCATCGATCCCAATTGTGTAGATCGATGTTCATGATGTCAATCACTCGATTGTCTGGCCCAGACTCGATTATTTACAGATCGCCGTCATACAGCTGGAATTTTGCTAAGTGAGGCGTGAAGCAAAAAACAAACAAACAAATTGTGTCTCCCAACGTGTCAATGTAGCTCTCTTCCAGCTCCCGTGTGTACTTCCGGCGGAAGTGAATGCAAGAACAGCGGAACATGTAATACAACGGGCGCCATGTACATCTGCTCATGCGTGAACGGTTACCATGGAGCCACATGTGAACATGGTGAGTGAGTGAGTGAGTGAGTGTCCTTTGACGCCGCTTTTAGCAAACTTCAAGCAATAGCACGGCAGGAATGGGCTTCAAACATTGTACATGTGTGGAAAATCGAACCCGGGCCTTTGTGTGAACATGGTAGCGTTATGTGTATAGTCAGAATTGTGTTACAATAATGTTTCATAACTTAAAGATTATTTATCTGAATCACTCCATATCCCGATGCAATACAAACGAAAAGCAATGTCTCTGTCCTTTGAATAATATTTTGTGTTCTGTCATCACGTAGACCAATCAGATTTCATCATTCTGACATTGAGGTATGAAACTTAATTATGTCAGTGTGTCGTCATAAAAGTTTCGCAGGAATAGTACAGCCCTAATTTGACGTATCATTTCAGAGTCACGTGCCCTAACAATGTCGGGTACGTTAACATATATTATGTTGAAAATGCTTTTGAAATAAAATGACTCAGAACTTGACCAACTTGATCTGTTTCGTTGAAGCTCCGGTTTGTACTATTGACGGAAGTGAATGCCAAAATGATGGGACATGCGACACGTCAAACTCCACTCACTACTTTTGTGAATGCGTCAGTGGTTACAATGGAGGTCTATGCGAAACAGGTGCGCTGTCGTCTGCTGTATCAACAATCATCCAGAACTTCATCAGAATATCAATCATAATATATATGTCGTGATATGTATGGTGGATGCCCACTGAGGGATCGACCAGTTAATGTTCTTGGAGGAGGAGGATGGGGATTTGTGGGGAGGGAGTATAGATATGTCGGTGTGGGTGTGGGTGTGGGTGTGGGTGGTGATGTTTGCCAATACTGAACGTGATGAAAAGCTAATATCGGAGATATGGTTAACACAGAACTTGACGGTAAAGCTTAGTATCAGAGATAAGGCTGACATAGAACTTGATGATAAGCTGATATCGGAGATATGGTTAACATAGAACTTGACGGTATAGCTTAGTATCAGAGATAAGGCTGACATGGGGCGTGACGGTAAGGCTTGATATCAGAGACAAGGCTGACATAGGGCTTGATGGTAAGGCTTGATATCAGAGACAAGGCTGACATAGGGCTTGATGGTAAGGCTTGATATCAGAGACAAGGCTGACATAGGGCTTGATGGTAAGGCTTGATATCAGATATAAGGCTGACAAATGAACATAGAAAGGGTCGCATTATAAATTTCTATTTGTAATATATGATATTTATTACTCGAAAACACACTCGGCTCGTAATCTTTATTTTTCTTGAAACTGCGCTGACCATAGTTGCGAAATCTAAACTGGGCGGCAAAAGAAAGTATAGGTCGAGTTCCATGATCGATAAAAAAATAACAAGAAGAGGTTTTGTTGTGAATTATAATAGAATCTAGGGAGGGATAACAAATGATTGATCAACCACAGTTTGAATGAAATTGTGCAATCACAGGCAATATAAGCTCAAGGTAAACAATGGTGGGGTAAGAAATTTCATTTTCAAAAGTTGTCTGAAATGTCACCAAAAAATTGTCAGACAAACTACAAGTCGACACAGTTGCCTTCAATAGCGTGTATGACCTCAAGCTGCCTCAATGCATGCTGTGATACGCCGCCTCATCGATGACGTCAGTCTTCTGATGACGTGGACTGGAATCCGTTGCCACTCGTCTCTCAGGGCCTGCTGCAATTCTTGTCTGTTGACGGGAAGCTGATGGCGTGCCCTCATCTGCCTGTCAAGATGGTCCCACAGATATTCAATAGGATTCAAATCGGGTGAGTGGGCAGGCCAGGGCAAAACGTCAACGTTCTGCTGGTTTAGAAAGTTCCGAGTCTTGCAGTACGGGGCCTGACATTGTCGTGTTGAAACAATATCCCCTGCTGTTGGTTTTGTAAGCACAACTGGCTACAACACTTGGTGTCTGTACTGCACGGCGTTCAGGTTTCCCTGTATAATCACCAAATCAGTCTTCTGATCTCCACAAATACCGCCCCACACCATGACACCTCCCCCGCCGAATGGATGGACCTCTCGAATACACGCCAGGGCAAACATTCCCCTCTACGTCGATAAACTCGTTCTCTGCCGTCATTTCGAAACAAGTTAACCGACTTTGATCAGTACACAACACTCAACGCAAATTTCTCACTTGCCAGCGTCTAACCTGCCTCGCCCATCGCATTCTCAGGCGTCGATGTTGAGCAGTCAGTACCATTCCTAGGAAAGAACGATACGCTCGGATTCCGTCAGCACGAAGTCGTCGTAGTACTGTACGTTGGCTTATGGGATGTCCCAACGCTGTGTTGCTGCCGTTGCCGTCGCCGTTACAAATCTGTTTCGCAGGTAAATGAGCCGTATCTGACCGTCTTCCAGTCACTCGGGGTCGTCCGGTTCTAGGCCTGTCCTGTGTCCTCCCTGTCTGCCTGTACCGTTGAATCAGCCTGGCTACTGTCAATGGTGTACAACCAAACCTTCTGGCAATATGGACCTGTGTTTGGACCCCCATTTCGGCCATACCGATGGCTCTTTCTCTCTGCTCCTGTGACAGTCGTGGCATTTCTTTTGTGTGCTTTCATCGCGTGTGGTTATACCCTGCAGACGGACACATTTATACAGCTAACATGCACGTGCAGTTTATGCCATAGGCGGGAAACCTGTTTCACCATTTTTTTTGTCATCGCACGAGTGCCGTCAAAGGTGGCGCGTTCGGGTGAGGTGTTTTTGGGTACCTGTTCCTTGGGCAGTCATATCCCCAATACCCACTTTCCACTAGTTATCGCTGTTTTTAGGAAAATTACAAATTGCCAACCTATACTTTCTTGTGCCGCTTAGTTTATATCGCAATCGTTCAGTAGGTACGTGACTGGATGACACAAATACTTCACATAGATGTCGTAGCTTCTTCAAGATAGATGAAGATTAACAGATTCATCTCTTGCAGCCCCTGCATGCACACCTAACGGAAGGGAATGCCAGAACGGAGGGTCGTGTAAAGACTATGTATGCAACTGTGTCGGTGGCTATGGAGACGACACGTGTGGAACGGGTGAGCATCACGCGAAGGGCTGCATACCCATGATGCTTGTGTACACATAACATTAGACCCGTGAAGATCCGGGTAGAATAGGTCTTCAGCAACCTACGCTTGTCGTAAGGGACGATTAACGGGATCGGGTGGTCAGGCTCGCTGACTTGGTAGATGCATGTCATCGTATCTCAATTGTGTGGATCGATGCTCATGATGTCAATCACTTGGTTGTCTGGTCCAGATGCCATTATTTACATAGCGCCCTCATATAGCTGGGATATTGCTGAGTGGGACGTTAATCAACAAACAAACAAACAAAAACAGATATCATTATGTAGTGGCACGTGGTCCTGTGCACAGCGCACAGGTCACAAATCAGGTGCAGTAAAGCAACGCTTATCTCCATTATTATCATGTTTTTTCATGTTTGAAAGGTTTGAAAGTTACACTTATTATCTGCAGGGTGGAGATACAGGTGATTAACACTTTATTAATACATTCATGGAGTAATACGGAGAATACACACCAGGAACACATTCATGGAGTAATACGGAGAATAGACACCAGGAATACATTCATGAGACAATACAGAGAATATACACCGGGAATCACATTCACTGTGTAATGCAGAGAATACACACCAGAAATACATTCATGGAGTAATACGGAGAATAGACACCAGGAATACATTCATGGAGTAATACGGAGAATATACACCAGGAATACATTCATGGAGTAACACAGAGAATATACACCAGGAATACATTCATGGAGTAATACGGAGAATATACACCAGGAATACATTCATGGAGTAACACAGGGAATATACACCAGGAATACATTCATGGAGTAACACAGAGAATAGACACCAGGAATACATTCATGGAGTAACACAGAGAATAGACACCAGGAATACATTCATGAGACAATACAGAGAATACACACCGGGAATCACATTCACTGTGTAATGCAGAGAATACACACCAGAAATACATTCATGGAGTAATACGGAGAATAGACACCAGGAATACATTCATGGAGTAACACAGAATATACACCATGAATACATTCATGGAGTAATACGGAAAATAGACACCAGGAATACATTCATGGAGTAACACAGAGAATATACACCAGGAATTCATTCATGGGACAATACAGAGAATATACACCAGGGATACAATCGTGAATTAACACAGAGAATACACACCAGGAATACATTCATGGAGTAACACAGAGAATATACACCAGGGAATTCATTCATGGGACAATACAGAGAATATACACCAGGGATACAATCGTGAATTAACACAGAGAATACACACCAGGAATACATTCATGGGACAATACAGAGAATACACACAAGTATTACATTCATAGGACAATACAGAGAATACACACCAGGAATACAATCGTGAATTAACACAGAGAATACACACCAGGAATACATTCATGGGACAATACAGAGAATACACACAAGTATTACATTCATAGGACAATACAGAGAATACACACCAGGAATACAATCGTGAATTAATACAGAGAATACACACCAGGAATACATCCATGGGGTTATACAGAGAATACACACCAGGGCCCACTTTCACAAAGCGATCTTAGCGCTAAGATGATCTCAAATCCCATACTTTAACATAGGCTTACAATAGTCGTTGCGCTGAGATTGTTTTGTGCAAGTGGGCCCAGGAATACATTCATGGTGTAATACAGAAAAGTCACCCCGCGAATACATCTCGAGCTGTTCATGAATGTACTCTAACGGGAACAATGGAAGATGCGCCAGTAAAATATACCTAGCGAAGGTCTCTCGGGAACTTGCTGTATCTTGCTGTGTCACTGCTGCTGTTCCTGCTGCATCTCAGTTAGTCAAAGCGTTCGACGTCGTTACTCCTGCATCTGTTAGTCAAAGCGTTCGACGTCGTTACTCCTGCATCTGTTAGTCAAAGCGTTCGACGTCGTTACTCCTGCATCTGTTAGTCAAAGCGTTCGACGTCGTTACTCCTGCATCTGTTAGTCAAAGCGTTCGACGTCGTTACTCCTGCATCTGTTAGTCAAAGAGTTCGACGTCGTTACTCCTCCATCTGTTAGTCAATGAGTTCGACGGCATTACTTTTGCATCTGTTAGTTTAACGTCCTGGGTGCGGATTCTCTCGGACTTCACAAAATAATAAAGCAAATACAATCTTCAGGATGTTTACCTCAGTGACCTGGTGGCTTTCACTCGTCACGATATGGCTGAAATATTGCCGAGGTGACGTAAAGCATTACCTCACTCACTCACTGGTGGCTTTCAATCGAGTGCTTGAGTTGGGTTTAACGTCGCTTTTAACAGTATTCTAGTTATATCATGGCGTGTCAGCTTAATGTGGGAGGAAAGTCCGATGCAGGTCTCAGACGTTTACAACTAGCACGGGTAGGGTGCTGACAAACCTAGAAACATAATCGGGGCGAACCGGGATTCCCACAATCATCTGTTTCTAGCGTTCCCAAGGGACGCAACTCTGCGCCTTAGACGACTGGGCCACCCGTGCTCACTAATAAACACGTGATGGAGTGAGGTGAAATAGGCGTGACGTCGCGTTCAATATATTTGCACTTATATAGCACGTGTGCGTGTGTGGGCGTGCGTGTGTGGGTGTGGGTGCTGACACGCCATGATATAACTACAGACACATGCAAGAGTTTAACAAAGGAAATCTGCTTTGAAATTATTCAACCCATTCAATATTTTGTTTTGTCAAATGTCTATTTACACAACAATATATATTTCTAGAGCCCGTGTGCACCACTGGAGGAAAGCAGTGTCAGAACGGAGGCACGTGCATCACGAGCACCGTGCCGTACTGGTGCACGTGCGTGAAGGGCTACACGGGCAATCTATGCGGTGAGTATCAAACACGATTAACACAAAACTTACATCCAAGAAAACAATATATTCGATCTTGTCAACCGGACCAATTCTTGACCAACTCGTGTTATTCCGGGACAAGCCGAAGAGCGACTCGTACCCCTTTCGTGGTCAACCATATCATGTTTGACCTTTTTGTCCTATCCAGGTCCACTCTGATCAGTCTGTCAGCTGATACCTATGATGTAGTGATGTTGCATTATTTGATATTTAATTGATGGTCAGGTCCAAACTCGACTGTTCTCATTCCTCCGTCTTACGGCAGGAGTACTGCTGTACGGCGCCATGTTTTATTGTGTTTGTTTGTCTGTTTGTTTGTTTATTTGTTGTTTAACGCCGCACTCTGCAATATTGCCGTTGTATGACAGCGGTCTGTAAATAATAATGTCTGAACCAGACAATCCAGTGATTGACATCATGAGCATCGATCCACTAAATTGGGATACGATGACATGCATCAACCAAGTCAGCGAGCCTGACCACCCGATCACGCTAGTCGCCTCTTACGACAAGCGTAGTCGCCCTTTACTGCAAGCATGGGTTGCAGAAGACTTATTCTACCCCGGATCTTCACGGGTCGTCGTAACAAACTCTTTCTATTTCATTAACGCTGATTGAGTGAGTGGCTGGTGCTGCCAGTGGGGCAGACTATGCTTACCTTTTCAGCGAACACCGGATGGCATCACTGATTTCCAGTCGTCTAAGGCGCCGCGATTCGCTGTGCAGAGTTGCGTCCCTTGGGCACGCCAGAAACCTATGATTGTGGGTTCGAATCCCGGTTCGCCCCGATTATGTTTCTAGTTTTGTCAGCACCATACCCGTGCTCGTGGGTTTCACCGAAGTGGTAAACGTCTAAGACCTGCATCACTTCGGGCTTTCCTCCCACATTAAGCTGTCAGGTGGCAATACTGGAATACTGTTAAAAGCGCCGTTAAACCCAACTCACTCACTCACTCACTCTGAATATGCCTTGTTTCTAGAGACAGCTCAAGAGAACAGATATGGCATTTATGCAGCTGATACTGTTCTGGGCATTCCTTGGAGAATATGTATCCCCAGGCTGCTGACCAGCTTGTGACGGTTGAAAAGAATTTCCTTCAAGAGAAAATATTTGTTTTCAATTCAAGGAAAGTAACTATATATTTCAATTCCATGTCATGTCATGTCATGTCATGGCTTTCCTCCCACATTAAGCTGACATGCCGTGATATAACTGGAATACTGTTAAAAGCGGCTTTAAACCCAACTCACTCACTCACTCACCAACTCGAGTGACATTGTCTGTGTTAGATGTGTTGTAGGATTCGTTTACAGACAAAGAAGATAATCCTGTAAGACCAATGCCATATATAGCAAGAATGCGCTTCTATCGCTGGAGTCTAAAAAAAAAGATTCCGTGTTTTGGGAGCTTCTCTTACGACTTGTTTCATTCCAGAAAATGGGGCTGAAGGTCTGACAGTCGTGATGTGGACTATTGTGGCGTCTCTAGCTGCAAGCTTCTATCTCTTGTAATAAACATCTTCATGTGAGATCGTTGTCTGAAATGCTATTCCTGTGGGTAATGTTTCATAATGGATATTCCTTCTTCACATTTGTACTGTTTGCCCTCGTTTGTTGTACTTGTTAAGATATTAAATTATATACAGAAACAAGATTGAAGCATACAACAAAGACATCTTAACTTATTTCCGAATACATAGAGGAAGTTTCATGTATACATAGAGGAAGTTTCATGTATACATAGAGGAAGTTTCATGTATACATAGAGGAAGTTTCATGTATACATAGAGGAAGTTTCATGTTTGGAGTGAAAATTGTTCCTCTCATTGAGTGACGGGGGAAAAGGAGATATTTGCACGAAGGAGTATATCTCATTTCCCCCGTCACGACATGAGAGAAACATGGTATTCTCGACACAAATGTAATATCCTATTTATTATATACTTTACGTTGTCTACTGGAATATCTAAGACTTTTTCATTTCAAATGTAAAAGCATGAAACGTAAATTCTCCCTGCATAATACACAGTGACGTTTCGCCACCCCTTGTAATTCCGACTTAAAAAGTAGTCCCGAGTTTGCAAAATCTTTAAAACATATAAACAAAAGTAGTAAAACATATGAGGTCACTAAATGTTTTTATCATACATTTGGATATGATTATATAAATCAGCTTCAACAAAAAATATTCTTGAAAGCTACGAGACCTCTGTTGGTAGCGAAGGAATACACGATGTTCAAGTAATGAAAATAGCGCTTTGCGAAACAGTCTCGATGGTTTAAATGAGAAATTTACAGTGTAATGCGAAACATTTCCAAGAGAATAACAAGAAGATCCTAAATCCTTAAATGACCATCCATCATTATTTTGCCTTGTCAATGTGGAACATAGCAGGAAGTCAGCAGTTTGTGTACGGCCCAGACATTTACGATAAAGGGAGACAATTTGCGGGGAGGTAACTCTTGTATGATAATAGTTCCGTCAAAGTGTCATGTTCACTGCAGTGAAATACCAATTTTCTCAACCTCAGAAAACTTTCACACTGAAGTATATAATAAAAATGCTTGATAAAAAACAATTGAAACTGTTTAACTTTGATGAAGATGCGTCATGATAAATACATCTGATATATGTCTCACCCTTGGTTACAAATGATGACGCGAGATCTCTCTGAGAGGTTCGCTGATAACAACTTGTGGCCATTAAAATCATCTTTGATATAATATAACATGAATCTCTTGCCAGTGTCACAATATGTATGCACTTTTTATATAATAAATAAATAGCGGTACAAACCCGCCCCCTTAAAACAGGCATCCAAAAACACAGAGGCACCATTGAGTTTAAAACAGCATTAAACATAATTGATATTAATGAATATCTATTTTCAAGTAACCACAACAGAAGTATTTAATTGAGATGCCAAAATGTGTGAATTCAAACGGGGTGAGTACTGATCCAGTGGATGGATTACTGCTCTGCTGCGTCAGACAATAAAGACTTATTTTTTAATGCAAATTGTGTGAATGGTGGAAGCTACCGGTGGGGCAGGACAAGCTTATTTTTTTGCTTTGACAATTTATGGAGGACGGGTTTACACCGGGACACCGGTAGCCGGTAATATAGTGTATGTTCTTTCTTTGTTGTGTGCTTCACGTGTTCCAACCTTGATGACGTGTCGAATAACTGTCGACCTTCAGTCGTTCCACTGAAATAAAGGTACAGTTCACAATCCACCCGTTTCTGTGTTTATCATTTCACCACGATTCTGTGCGGGTACATTTCAGTTACAAATGTTTTTTGAGTAAAGTAGCAACTTCATCGCATGACGGACAGAATGTGTTTGACCCCACATTATCGTGTGATATGCCAAAGGGTGAGGCATGGGCTACCGAAGCGTGCATTGAATGGGTGTGCAGGTGAATATGGGCTATTAAGCAGCTACTTATGTAAAGAAAAAGTTAACGTTGCCATGGCAACTAGCGTCGGGCATGTCAACTATGGCGATTAGCAACTACCACTGCTGGCCAAGGGCAGCTACTGGTGTCTGGCCCAAGTAGCATATCTAATTATAAGAAACGCTACCCTTGCTTGGCAACTTCCATGCTGGCGAAAGCAGCTACTGCTGCATGTCCCAATTAGTGAAATCATTTGTGTCAGCCAAATGTTAACTACCACTCACATGAGGATTATTGCCGCCAGGCCAAGACACGTGGCAATTGGTTGCCCAACGTAAGCAATTAACGATTCCACGGCTGAAAAGTCGGGAAGGACGACAAGGTTCCCACTGAGAAGTAGGTAACTCCAGGAAAGGTTCCTGTTGAAAAGCAGATAGCCTTAAACGCGAGTACTAATTTCCTTGGCATTGTTGTTTGTTGAGACAGGCCTTCACATACATACAGCTATTGGTAAGATATACAAGAACCACAAAATCCTTGACATTGTTGATTGTTTAGACAGGCCTTCACATATATACAGTTATTGGTAAGATATATTTAGTTACATAATTATTAAGCATCAATGAAATGTAATCATTTACAGATATACAAGCATCCTGAAAGTTATTCATTTACATAAATGGAGAGTGGATTAAATGGTAGAGGGTGTGAGGTGCTCGTAGGCTACTCAGCTGCTACTGAAGTACACGAAAAAGCTACCTTTGGCAACGGAGATTAGCAACTACCGCTGCTGCCCCGGTAGCCTTTTAAGTTATAAGAAACGCTGCCGTTGCTTGGCAACTACCACACTGCCAAAAAGAGGTACCACTGCCTGGCTCCATGTAGCATAGTTGGCAACTACCGCTGCCGGGCCAATATATGTGGCAATTGGTTGCACAATGTAAGGTATTATATAATTCCAGGGCTGAAATGTCAGGAAAGACAAAGTTTCCACTGAGCAGCTGGTAACCCTGGAAAGGCTTCCGGGGCAAAGCAGGTAGTCTGAAATGCGAGTAGTAATTTTGAAGCAAGTTAATTTGTTACTCGCAGTGTAGCCCATAACAACCACGTCACAGAGCTCAAAAGTTCTACCTCACATCCACGACCACACAAAACGCAGAGATAGCAAAGCCGCCAATCTGCCATACTACCGGGCAAAAGAAAGTTTTCACCGAATTCACTTGACCAAACACCAAAAACAAAGGCATATGTGAGATTTATGATGATTAATTTATAAACAGAAATCATTTTCCATGAATTAGAATGAAAATGCATTGTAATGCAGATCTTGCTTTCTCCGCAATACACAAAGAAAGAGTAAAGGGGTCCAAATTAAAAATTACACAAATCAGAGTTCATTGAAAAAGTGCATGAAGAATCCATTAATGACACAGTAGTCAGGTAACATGTCATCAATAGCGAGTGTGACCACCCTGGGCATCCATGCACACCAACACACGCCTCCTCATTGACGTCGTCAGTCGGCGGATAACGTCAACAGGAATCCTGTTCCATAAGTTCAATAGAGTCTGTTCAAGTTCCTGTCGGTTCGCTGGAGGCGGTACATGTTATCTCAGCTGACGATCAAGATGATCCCAGAGATGTTCAATGGGGTTCATGTCTGGAGAACAAGGTGGCAAGGGCAATACGCTGACGTTAACGTTGTTTAGGTAGTCTTGAACAATTCGGGTGGTGTGAGGCCTTGCGTTGTCTTGTTGCAAAATTAATCCTCTAGGCTGATGTTGAATAAAGGGCACCACAACAGGTCTCAACACTTCATCCCTGTATTGCTGAGCATTCAGGTTTTTCTCAGATGGTAAGCAGCCGTGTTGTAATCTGGCCACAAATGCCACCCCATACCATGACGCCTCCACCTCCAAACGGGTGAACTTCTCTAATGCAGTTTGGCGCCAGTCGGTCTCCCCTTCTTTGAAAAACTCGAACTATGCCATCGTTCCTGAACAGACAGAACCGACTTTCATCGGTAAAGAGCAATCTCGCCCAGTCACGTCGCTGCCACCGCCAAGCTCTTTCAGATGGCTGGCACCTTGTGGTTGATGTTCTTCCGCATCCCCTCGATCTTGAATGGATCTCTGGCATCGTGCCAGTAGTGCCTGGGCAGCATTGCAGATATGATGGTCTTGGTGTCGAATCCTAATGATTGAGACCTCCATGTCAGAGTCGGCTGCTGTTGACCCTGCACAGGTCATTGAAACCAAGGTGAATGATGAGCGCTCTGGGGCTGTGCCGTGTAGCCTTGACCTGTTCGTGTAAGAGCTGCGTCCACCTCATTCCGCCTTGTGCCAGCGAACTGGTACTGCCTTGCCCTGGCCATCTGGCTGGAGCTTACCATCCAAACTGTAAACGTTAAGATGTATAGTAAATACCATGTATAGAACATTGAAATTAGTTGTGTGGCATAAAATGTGTTGTTCACCACATTTGTAAGTCTTTCTTGACCCTGTTGGTAATCATGATGTGGTGAGATCGTTGCTTACCTTTGCTTACATCTGGATGCCCTTACCGTTGGTATTTAGCCCTGCACATAATATACTCACACGCAAAAGAAACCGCAAATGGTTTTAAGCAAATAGGTAACAAACACGGAACCATAAATTGATACGAGTTTTAGCATGTAGTGAAGCCTGATGGTGTTATCAATATTTTTGGTTGCATTTTGGAAGCCCCGAGTAAAAACGCAACATGAAAAACGAATCGCCAAAACGCACCATTTCAATGAATACGTGGGTACCATGCACCCTTTTCTCGCGAAATCGAAAATGCACGAACTGTCACGAACTGTAGTGGGTATAAAACTGTGGCCGATTCTTGGACCTACCAGTCCTTGGTCAACAATGCCACGCCTAACTCAAATTCAGAGAAACCATGCTATCGGACGTTTGGAAGCTGGACAGTCTGTCCAAGACGTTGCCCGTCATTTCCACAGATTAACATAACATAACCACAAATTACCGTCTCCTGCATCGATACAATGCTACACAGACCACAGATGACCTTCCTCAGAGCGGTCGTCCTAGGGTCACCACACCTCGACAAGATCGGCAGATTACCCGTCAATACCAGCGACATCCGTTCCTAACTGCAAGTGAAAGTGCTCGACAGACCATAGGAACACATAATCGACACATTAGCCGGGACACTGTGATCCGACGTCTCCGTTCCAACAACCTCAGATGTCGCCGACCAGCTCTTCGTCCTGTTTTCCGAACCATGGCATCGACAAGCACGACTTCAGTGGGCACAGGGTCATCACAATTGGCGTCATCGTGAGTGGAGGCGTGTCATCTTCTCTGATGAAAGTCACTTTGTGTCTCCCATGCAGACGGAAGAGTCAGAATTTGGCGGCGTCGAGGTGATCGTTTCACTGACAGAAACGTTGTGGAAAGGGATCCATGGGGTGGACCTAGCGTCATGATATTGGCAGGGATTGGACGTAATGCGAGATTTGGACCCATGTGCTTTCTGAATGTTGGTCAAGGTTGGGGACACGGCAATACAATTATGTCATCTGCCTTTTAATCCATTAAACTGTCTTCAGTCAAATTTTTGTCAATCTTGCCCTATTAGTATTTCTTGTCTTTACTGTTGAAAATAAATAACATGTATACTGCATACTCGACTTGCGTTTCGTTTGCGCGTGAGTATATAAAGCTTGTCTATGAGGGACGACTGAAGGGCCCTTTAGGAACCTCTATATTGCCTGTCGACCTGATGCTGGATCCCATTCGCTCAAAAGCAGGTCCTCATGCCGTGTGAATCTTTGGCACACTTGTGAGGGTACTTGCAATTGTGTCTGCTACAACCAAATTTATCAAAGTCGCAGCTTACCTTAGTGGCGATGTCCCCCTGTGTCATTGCTCTCCGTCTGGTTGTTGTACCGGCTGTGTGACCATGTACTTCAGCTACCGCTCACAGTCAATGTTGTCCCAGCAGCGTGAGGGGTCCCTTGACATTCTGTGGCGGATTTTGTTGGTCGTCGGTCGACCAGCGTCACCGTCGCATCTGAGCGCCGCCATTCTAAATGTTTCCATGTAGGACGGTAACCGCTGCATTGTTTGGACTTTTGAATGCCTGCTAACGTTGTGAAAACGAAAATGTGAAAAGCTAAAGCTTACCCTCACAGTCTGTTTGACGTGTGTGGAAGGATAGGGAATCCCAAAAATTGTGCTCTGATTGGTATTTGAGGCGTAAATCGGAAAAACGAAAGCGGTTGTGAACAAAGTCAAGGCGATTAGAAACGGCAAAACACTTGTTTACTTGAAGAGAGCTGGTGCGCGAAAGGCCGACTATATACAATGGAACAAATGAGGAATGGCGCTTGTGACCCCCCAGCACGGGAACTAGGGCCCCAGTGGTGTTTTAATTACACTGGTGATTGAGTTACAGCAGTAATAGGGCTGTGGTTTGGATACGCGCGATAAAGCCATTTGGTAGTTAGTACAAAATGCAACTGTTTGTTTGTTGTTGAACCCCACACTCAGCAATATCCCAGCGACAAGACTACGGTTTGCAAATAATCGGGTTTGGACGAGACAGTCTAGTGACTGACATCAATAGAATTGATCTACATACGCATTTAGGATATGATGATATGTAGCAACCAATTCAGCGAACCTGATTCTTGTTACGACCATTGAAGAAACATAGATTCGATTTTAAACAACATGCCAATGGCCATTATTAAAATATAAAATCGAAAAATGTCGCCGAAAGCTCAAACATTTTATTTTCAAGAACCATAAGGCTGAGACAGTTGAACTTCGTATGCAGTTTAATGGTCGTAAGATGAGTATAGTCATCATTGAACTTCGTATGCAGTTTAATGGTCGTAAGATGAGTATAGTCATCATTGAACTTCGTATGCAGTTTAATGGTCGTTAGATGAGTATAGTCATCATTGAACTTTGTATGCAGTTTAATGGTCGTTAGATGAGTATAGTCATCATTGAACTTCGTATGCAGTTTAATGGTCGTTAGAGGAGTATAGTCATCATTGGACTTCGTATGCAGTTTAATGGTCGTTAGATGAGTATAGTCATCATTGGACTTCGTATGCAGTTTAATGGTCGTTAGATTAGTATAGTCATCATTGAACTTCGTATGCAGTTTAATGGTCGTTAGATGAGTATAGTCATCATTGAACTTCGTATGCAGTTTAATGGTCGTTAGATGAGTATAGTCATCATTGGACAGATTATCTTTGTATTCCTTTAAGTTTGGCAACACACGATCTGGGAACAATAGTGGATCCACTGATGGCTTAAATTCAAAGGTTACAGTTCCGGGTAAAGAAAGTCCAACCTGAAACGACACGGTGAACATCGGTGCTCTTGTCGAGCCAAGAAAATAACATCGTGTTGCATTTCTGGATGGCTTGATCGTACTCTAAACTTCTGCACAGAAATGTGGTCTCATTGAGACAGAGATGTTTGCAGGAAGCCAAGGAAATACCGTGAACAGTTTTCGTATTCGAACCAAGTATCGCATGTGCACTGTATGGTGTGAAGGTCGTTCCGTATTCCGTGCAATCTGAAAAAAATAACATCATATGAACACGAACTAATAATGGAATTTGAAGAAAAACATGTTTTTGTAAAAAGTGGCATTTTCATATGTATATGACGAATTATCGTACCTGTGTCAACATGTATCGTACCCCCTGTGTCTGGAGTGACTGTAGCCGATCTCACACAGACACTGTCCAGACTCACAGACAGACCTGGCACCCAAACAGTCGCTGGATCTGTTACATGTCTTGCCAACGAAATCAAGTCCTGTGAAAGAAGCATGTAGTTTCATAGTTATAATTTATGTCTCAATACATCTGAAGCCGAATCTTAAGCTAAATGTGCAGAACTGGTATGAATTGTAAGACACAATCTAATTACATTCTCACCTCTGCACATGAAGTATATGTTGGAACCTGGCTCGTCGACAGCTGTAACGTTTTCTGAAGACGCGACGTCCACGTTGTAGCCGCGACACTGACCAGTGTCCGGGGAGTACCCTGCCGCCATACACAGACCATCCTGCATGCATTTGGTTACACAGGACAGTCGGGTGTCCACCCCTTCTTCTGACCAGACGAGGCCCTCAGTGACTCGCTTGTTGGCAAACGTCTTCACGTCACAAGGAGGGTAACAGGTTCCAAATCCAAGTTTAACAAGCTGAAGAAAGGCCAGAATACCATGGGTTACAGGTAAATGCATGTACATGATCTAGTTGTTTGTAATCACACTTGTCTGATGTATTCTGACTGAGTCCAAACTTCATTTGAACAACTCGCTACCGGTTCCCACACAGGGATATCTTGTCCATTCAATTTGTGTATGTCAACCATTAAGCCATTAAGTTTTGTAAACATACAACGCATGTACTGAATAAAGACACCATGCAGATACTACAGATCGTGCTGTCAATCGTTAATTTAGTAACGGACAGAATCAAATCCCAGTTGTCCAAAGAGTCGAAAAGTCATAGACAGTAAACAAAACCATTTCGTTTCTCCTTCAGTTTTAGTTCCAGGAACGATCTTCTTTCATACGAATAATGGATTAAACAAGGAATGGCAATACATTGTACCTGCTGCCTTGTGTACACCGCACGGTCCCATTGTTTGGACAAGAACGAAGGTACACTCGTTTATGGAAGCAGGAAGGAGACTTCACTAAAAGGAGCGTTCTGGTGATAACAATGATGTCCATTAGTTTTCATGTACGGAATTGATTGGTGAGGGTTTTACGTTTCCATTTCTTGAAAAGTCCCGTCTTAGCATAGTCATGTGGTTTTGAGCTTTAAAGAAGGCCAATGATGCGTCAGAAACTTACTTATACATCAGATTTCATCGAGCGAGTCATTAAAAGAATAAGGTAGCTTCTTATATAAGTTTTCACTTTGTTTTTTTTTACATGACAGTGTAATGTTTTGTGAAGTGAGTGAATGAGTGAGTAAGATTTTACGCCGCTTTTAGCAATATTCCTGCAATAATACGACGGGGGACACCAGAAATGAGTATCACACATGGTACTCGTGTAGGGAAACTAACCCGGGTCTTCCGCGTGACGGTCGAACGCCTTGCCCACAAGGCTACCCAACCGCCCCAATGTATTGTTAAACACTGTTGTAATTATATTATATTGTTTCTGTTAAGATTCAGTAGAAGTTCGTAACATTGTGTTTTGACAATAATGAGATATCAGGAAGGTATTACTATCAAATGTAAGCAGTGTTGTGGAAGTTACTATATATTTATGCTGTGCGAGTCAAAAGTAATCTGGAATCTTCTAGAACAGCTATAGACTAACCCTGCATGGGATGGCACTTTCTAGAAGGAATTATAGACTATAATATCATATATAAGACAATAGACTTGTGGGAAAGCTCATAGAATATTTCGATAATACTTTTTTTTGTTATTTCAAATATTTTCTCGAAATTTCGAATTTGGAAATTAACTTGAAATAACGAAAAAATAATCGAAGTAACGAGAAAAAAACGAAGCAACCAGAGAGTACTCATCAATCGCTTTAGGCAAATTGGTAAGAGCCAGATCGCTTACTTATCAGCACACAGAAAATCTATGTGTGCATTGCAGTGTAATGAAAAACGAAAAAAAAATTTAACTATTGTGCACGGGTGATTCTTCCTTTCCGTCATTACTGTCCACAAAAGTGACATAAGAAACGGTAACAACATCTTCTCGAGGCAAGCGAGTTAACTGACTATAAAAGTCCATTCTCCACCCTTGCCGAACTAGGCTGGTATAATGGAGTTACATTTTGGCTGGACTAACGAGTATTTGCATAGTCCAATCAAAATCTCTCAACCAAATCGAAATCCTGTTCGTAAACTGTCGTGCAGATTACGGTCGATTGCAGGATTTGTAAAGCATGTGCACCGCCATCTCGTTGTCAACAGATATTTTCCAAACCTTTTCATGTTTTTAATCAAGGTGCTCGCGTGATTTGATTCACTGCTCGATGTAAGACTCGTTTTATCACAATATAGATCTTGATTAACGATCAGATTGTCTTGACTGGCGCCGCCATTTTGTTTGAAAACAAGTGCAAGTGATGGAATCGGATAGGAGAGGCTCAGAAGGGACATAACTCATAATAACCACTGGTGGCGCTACGATCGAGCCCATGAATTCCAGCCTAGTTCGTCAAGGGTGGAAACTGGACTTAAACGCTCTTGCCTCAGGAAGATGCTGTAACAATCGCGCCTTATATTTTATTATGTGAATTGGTAATTTTGAATGGAAACTGTAAGCGTGGCACTTGATGACAAATAGCTGTGTTCTGGGGTTAAGGGGTATATAAGGAGGACATGCTCAAGCCTTAACTATCATTTACGCTCCATTAATAAACGGTATCACCTCAAACCACTGTACTCTCGGTTACCTTCTCTTTCCAAGGTAAGCAGTTAACATAGTCATAATTTGTATTACGTGTGAACCTTATCTAGTGTTGTATTTATCTTTGATCATTTAGTTGGAGTCATATTGCAAAAGCTGCGCTTAGCTTTCAAAGAATATGTGAAATGGATGTCTATAACATATTTCAAGTTATAGACTCTGACCCAAAGTAATAAAAATATTATATGTATAACAGCAATGTCAAATATCACATGCTATGCTGATGGAAAAAAAGCCTATGTTGTACTAAAGCCAATTATATTTCATCAAAAGGTATTTTATCATAAATTACCTCCTTTCGTAACTAGGAAGCTTTGAAGTTTTCTCTGTCAAAAAGAAACGCAAAAGCAGTAAAATCGTAAATATCTGACAAATTGTTGCAGACATCCAATCAAAATTACAATCACAACAGGAATGAAAACACCCAGGTCCTGCCATGGACGTCCAGGTCTCCAGGTTCAAATCCAGTCGAACATTTATGAGATACTACAAGCACAGAAGCTCCGGCAGTTGGCACAAGCAGTGCAGGGAGAGTAGATGAACATTCCCCAGGCAACAATTCGGAATCTGATTGCTTCCATGGGACGGCGATGTCAGTCAGGTTTGGACTCTGATGGTGGCCATACAAGATATTGAGAACAGACGACCTTCACCTTGACAATCTACAGTTCCATGTGTGCCTTATAGAACCTTGGTCAATGACAATGATGTGTGCAAATTTTACCATCTGTTGATTATTTATATAATATAAAAAAATAAATCTTGAATCACTTTTTCGCTTCCTCCTTTTCGGAGTTTTGTAAAGTTCATACTGAAGAATTCGTTTTTTTGGGACGCATGAAAATTGTCTGGTAAAGATTATCTCCCTTTGGCGCCACAGATGTACACACATATTTGTGTATTTGTTTAGTTTATTTGTGTTCTTGTATTTTCTTATCAAGTTATATTGTATATGATAAACACCTGGTAAGTTTATGCATTTTGGTGTCATTCATATCGTATGGCTGTCACATGTGTCTTATTGTCTTAATGTCAAACCAATAAGACATTTTGTTGCACACGTACATGTATTCCTCTTAAACAGGGAACACTATATAGTCCCAATAATAGCTTACAAGCTGTGCAGTGCGTCTAACTCTGTCTTACTTGTATATACCACTATCACCTGCTCTTCCAATTAGAGATCTGGATAAACCAAACCATTGTTTTTATTATGGGAGACTCAAATGATCACAATCCCTTGGCTCATCTGATCATAACGATAAGGGAAAGGTACTATAAGAATTGCTTGATAAGCAAAGTCCTAGATATGCATTCTTAATGATGGAAGTAACACCAATCTCTCTCCAGCAACAGGAGCATACTCTGCGTTGGATCTGTCAGTTTCTGAACCATCACACTTTATTGAATTTTCGTTGTCAGTTCATGGTGATTTGTGCGGCAGGGAACACCGTGCTTAAAGCTATCCTTACCTTTGTACATAGTTCTATATTTCCAAATGGCAATTTCCAGTGCTGATTGGCTGACTTTTAGTACTTTGTGCAATGATGAACTGAAATTGAATGATCATGGTCAAATAAAATTGTGTTGAAATATCTTTGTAAACATTGCAACTGAAACAATCTCTAGACCTCGACAATTGCACGTACACCATGGTATAATAACGATTGATAAAAGGCTAGCAACAATTCAGGACAAGGGCTGAAAGGGTTTTCAATAAACATCCAACCAAGAAAACATAAAACACTTAAGGATACCAGGAGCAAAGAACAATTAAGCAAAATAAACAGTAGAGATTTTGTGTCCAAATTGACTACACGCACTCCACTCAATAAATAATGCAATATGGTTCGAAGACGGTAAAAGGTCCACAAACAGTAAGATCTTAAAAGTGATATATTCACATCCAAAAAGGACACCGCTGATAGGTTTAGCAGAAACAGTCAGTAACCATCCTTCGTCTGCCAATTATGCATCAAAATAAGAGTGAGTGAGTGAGTAACTCCGCTTTTAACAGTATTCCAGTTATATCACGACGTGTCAGCCCGAAGTGATGCAAATCTCAGACGTTTTCAATTTTGGTGAAACCCACGAGCACGGGTATGGTGCTGACAAACCTAGAAACATAATCGGGGCGAACCGGGATTCGAAACCAGAATCATAGGTTTCTGGCGTGCCCAAGGAACGCAACTCTGCACAGCGAATCGCGGCGCCTTGGACGACTGGGTCACCTGTGCCCCCATCAAAATCAGACGGAAGAGAAGAGTCTGAATTATAAATCCGTTAATTCAGAAGATTACCCTCGTAATGGAGTGAGTGAGTGAGTATGGTTTTACGCCGTTTTTAGCAATATTCCAGCAATATCACGACGGGGGACACCAGAAATGGGCTTCACACATTGTACCCATGTCGGAAATCGAACACAGGTCTTCGGGGTGACGAGCAAACGCTTTAACCACTAGGCTAACCGACCGCTCGTCCCCCTCGTAATGGAACTGCAAGAGGCTCTTAATAAAGCACTTGATACAGCATCTAAGTCAGGTGATATCCACGATCAATTACTGAAACATCTACCAGTCATGTCTTTTAGCTCTCATATATCATGTTGGCAAATGTATAGGAAACAGATAATTATCCTTCTTCTTGGCATGAGCTATCATCATTTCCGTACCCAAGCCAGGGTAGGATCACACGAATCCTTCTAATTATGGACAGGCTCCTTCAATAAGTTGCATCTGTAAAACAGCGGAACGTATGATCAACAGGCGCCTTCTCTGGTATCTAAATCGATTAACGGGGGCACGGGTGGCCCAGACGTCTAAGGCGCCGCGATTCGCCCATGCGTCCCTTGGGCATGCCAGAAACCTATGATTGTGGGTTCGAATCCCGGTTCGCCCCGATTATGTGTCTAGTTTTGTCAGAACCATACCCGTGCTCGTGGGTTTCACCGAAGTGGTAAACGTCTCTGAGACCTGCATCACTTGGGGCTTTCCTCCCACAATTAAGCTGACACGCCGTGATATGACTGGAATACTGTTAAAAGCGGCGTTAAACCGAAACTCACTCACTCACTAAATCGATTAACCTAATAACTGATATGCAGTCCGGGGTCTGGCATCCGAGTAGCACCATTGATCATCTCGTTAACCTATTTGAGTCATGTGTAAAAGAGTCATTTATAAAAAGACTTGTTTTATCCCTCTTTTTGGATTTAGAGAAGGCATATGATCTCCTACATATAGGTTTTTGTGGTTGTATGCCTGCTTTTATCAGACAATTTAGAAATTCTAAAGTTTGAGGGATCTCGACATTTTGTCGGAGATATATGATCAGGACATGTTTATTATATCAAAATATGAATACCATTGAGAGACAGTTGCAACTTTGTAACTTAAAGAAATCAAGCTCTATGATATAATCTTTATTTGATCAATCAGTTTTTTACCATTGAATGTGATATTTGTGATTTTCAAGACCACCTTTTTTGTGTTAACATGCGGTAAAGCTTAAGACCCTGAATAGTTGCAAAATAGCTAAAGCGGCGTTAATCAATATTGACTTACTCACACTTACACAATCATGCGAGTCTGACGACCCAATCCCGTTAGTCGCTTTTTACGACAAGCCTGTATCTAACCCAGGCCCTTAACGGTGATAATGAGTGAGTTATTTGTAGGCCACTTTTAACAACAACATTTTACCTATATTATGCCTGCCTTCAACACGTAAATGTTTTCAAGAGAATTTAAATACGATTGTTTATGCCAAATTTTGCAATGTTACAACCCTTTTCAACTACCCACCATCATTCAGCTTTATTTTTGCACCGGCTAGATTAGGTGAGGTGAATTTGGTTTTAACGTCGCGTCCAAGATTATTGCACTTATATAGCGAAGTGCATGCACGTGTATGTTTGTGTAGCTGCTTGTACTAGTCCGGACTGATGCCGATTTATAGTGCTAGCTCACTGAGATACCATGCCGCAGTTTAACATGACACAGTATACCGACCAGTCCTTGTTTTAGCCCCTTAATGCCGAGTGCCAGACAGGGTAACAACAAGTACAATCTTTTATCGTCTTTTTGTATGACGCGGCCGGGGATCGAACCCCGGACCTTCCGCTCTCATGGCGGACGCTCTACCACAAGACCACGGAGGCAGTCCGGGTAGATTAGGACATTTACCTTTGCAAATGAACAATTTGCAACAGAACATAAATGTAGACTCCAAAAAGAAATACAATAATACAAAAAAACACACACAAAAACAACAACAACAACAACAAACAAAAGCAAAACAACAAATGTACACTCCATAGTACACCCTTTTGGAGATAGATGCCATGGCGCTCAGAAACGACTGCATGTTTAAACTATCCACATCACAATAACGTGGCTGGTTCGGATCTGTACACTCCAAAAGAAATACAATAATACAAAAAAACACACACAAAAACAACAACAACAACAAACAAAAGCAAAACAACAAATGTACACTCCATAGTACACCCTTTTGCAGATAGATGCCATGGCGCTCAGAAACGACTGCATGTATAAAACTATCCACATCACAATAACGTGGCTGCATTCGGATCTTCCCGATTACATTCGTGTTCGAGATACACGAGATACAAAACAGATACTAGTATGAACATCTGAAACGCTTTGCTCACTCGTACCGAGAACGCTCATTGTCTGATTAGAAAGTTCACCTTACGCTGTACTCTGATCGGAAGTGAATGATTTGATTCTAATGAGATTAAGAATCTGGCTACCTGAGCCCGATTGGTTGATGGGGACCTATTCTAAAATATCAGTTCTCATGGGGAATTGTATTTTGAAACTTCAAAGTCTTTTCAGGAAAAGCTATTTATCTCACCAAGATAAAAAATATTATTCAAAGCTGTGGTTAATCCATCTGTTGACTACTTTGTGTGCTTAGTGTTACCCAATATTACCATTTACTCGTGCATCTTTGTTATCTGTTCATTCAGACCAGAAAAGAAACAAATAGTGCAACAAATATTTCTCCTGGAAATTACTGGACCAATGCAGCTGCATCTCCACATCCTTGTTACAACTATTGACAAAACCTGAATTCGATTTTCAACAGGGCCGCAACAACCTCCCCATGGCCATTATTAAAAAAATAATGACACTAATGTGGGACTCTACGTATATATGTTCTGTTTTTCGCAATATCTAAAATGTTGGTGGGGGGGGGGGGGGGGGGGGGGGCGGGCACGGGGGGCACATAAAAGAAGGCTTAATCGTTTCTTGGCGTCATGTATGCAATTGATTGGTGGGTTTTTCAAATTACTATGGCTTAAAAAGTCTCTTCTAAGGAAAAGTTATATTGGTGTTTTGAGCTTTAACGGCGACCAGACATACCATAGCTGTTTGTGTAAAGATTCATAAAACGATATGTGTCTGGCTAAGTGAACAAAGTTTGGAAACGTTCAATTCCTTCGCGAATGCTGTACACAAATGCAGCCTGTTACAAAACGCTTTATTAGGTAAACGTGTTTGGAATCTCCTGAACCGAGTGATTAACTTAATCCATTTTTTCGCCACATTTGCATTACACTGGTCTAAGGGGTATTCTCAAACTGAGTGAGTGAGTGAGTTGGGTTTAACACCGCTTTTAACAGTATTCCAGTTATATCGCGGCGTGTCAGCTTAATGTGGGAGGAAAGCCCGAAGTGATGCAGGTCTCAGACGTTTACCACTTCGGTGAAACCCATGAGCATGGTGCTGACAAACCTAGGAACATAATTTGGGTGAACCGGGATTCGCATCCACAATCATAGGTTTCTGGCGTACCCAAGGGACGCAACTCTGCACAGCAAAATCGCGGCGCCTTGGACGACTGGGCCACCCGCGCCCCCTTCTCAAACTGAACTTGTTTGACAAGGACATACGATTTAAAAGCGACACTCCTCTTGAAAATTCGTACTATGAAACATGAGGCCATACAATTCAACATTCAGCACCAAGTCCACTGCATTTGACAGAGATCTCGTTCACATTCACCTAGAAACCTCGTTTATGTCTACACTAACGCTACACTGTATCCTTGCACATTTAACAATATTAAACCTCTGCAATATCATGTCGATAGATGAATACCGACAGCAAAATAACACTTAAGTTAATGGGACCTCTATTCTCCTAATTTGCAAATATATTACCAATGAAGAAGTCTGGCATTTAACTTATTTGTTCTGGGTAAACTTCAGATGGCATTTGCTTTCAGTTTTGACAAATTATCCTGAATCTCTGAAGACAGAGATCCAATATGTACATATATGGTCACCTAGTTTAGTAACAAATGCCCCTTTGGTCAAGAATGAAGTTTTGCCATACGTCATGTTGGATAGTGATGTACACAGTTGAAAAAACAACTGTTGTGACAGAACTGAACTTGGATCTTTTCTGAGATTGCAAAGCTTCAAGCAAATCCTTGAAGGTTTAAGAATTCTCATAGTATTAATTCCGCTTGTCTTGATAGTATTGAGGATTATAGTTAATCATTGAGGCAAGGATTTGGCGGTACGTGTTCTGGACCCAGCAATATAACTCTTTGTGTACGGATTTTTATGGAGTTTTATAGTCCAGTACAAAAGAGGAATGGACATGTCTTTAGGATTTACGAGTTCAAGTCAAAAGTTGATTGTACTCATGTATTGTTTTGGCGGATCTCTTCCTCAGTTCTGGGCTTATATGTGGCATTATTTGATATGTCCCTTATACCAAGTTCCTTGATAAAAATGAATGTAGTTATGCTTACAGTGATTGACTTCACGAATATCGATCCACGAATTTAGGATACGATGACATCCAACAACCACATCAGGGAACCTGACCACCCGATCCCGTTAGTCGCATGCATCATCTGGTCCACACTCGATTATTTACAGACTGCCATCATCTAGCTGAGATACTACTGAGTGCGGCGTTAAACAACAAACAAACAAACCAAATTAAATATGTTTTCATGTTCAAGACATGGTTTTAACTGTCGATGACATACCATTTTTAGATTTCTTTCCATATTTGATTCCCAGTTTTCAAAGGAGACGTCAGTTCAACGTTTTGTGAAAGTTAGTAAAAGGGTTTGCTAACATTTCGGATCCAGGCCTTTGGAGCATGGCTGACTATCTAGATAAATGAAGACAACAGCTTCTTTGGTTCAATTTTGAAACTGTTTTCTGGGCATCTATGTCACTCTTCATACAAGTAACTGAGACATGGTATGTGGAGTGTATTTCACTACGTTTGCACAGAGGAATACCCCTGAAGTGGAGAAAGCTTGTATTACATGAAATAACTACCCACGAGGAAGTGGTATGGAAACAGAAATTATCATGCAGAACTGACCTGTCTCGATATTCTATAACGAGTTACAATAGAGCAGGCTCTTTCAACCAAGATTTCAAAGAGCGTCATACGACTCTTGCTCAGAAGCTGTTTGCTCAAGGTATCAACATTCAAGGCCAGAGTAAACATGTTTTATGGTAGACGTGTCCATATTTGACGCATCAGTGACAAAAATGATGTCACTTGTTTTTTTCGGGTGAACATTTGACTTATCTTTGCATGTGTTTGTGACGGGGCAGGATACGCTCACCTTTTTGCGAACACCTGGTATCATCACTATTTGATAGTGATTCATAGATACATGCTTATGATATAGTCGGAGGCGTACAATCGACTCTCCGTTGACAATGGAAAAGGTTTTACCGCTTTTTTTTATTGAAACCTATGTTTAAATAGAGATGATGGCATACTATGTATATAATGTTAGCACACTTTATGGTGCTGTAATGTGACATTTTACAAGTACAGAATTCTGTAAGTATTTCTGTAACATAAAGAATACCTTGAACAATCTGTGGCAATAACAATAGAATATTTCTCACTGTTAGATGCTGCTATATATGTGTGACACTGTTCCCACTCTGATAAATTTATTTGATTAATTTGTTTCTCAATAACTTCATTAATGTTTTTAGAATCTTCGGATTCATCTCGATGAAAAAGAGACATTCATGTATTGTGTCCTGTTGCGTATTTATTGAAAATGTAACCTTGCAACATGATTAAAAAATCATTGATTCTACCACGTGCTTGACAACGGTATCAAGTTCTATACCGGAACATCGCCATTACAGTAAAATAAGAAGTTATCAATAGTTTGTGTCATCTTTGTTTCAACGTGTTGATTGAATACTGATTCGTGTTACACGTTATTGAATATTGGTCCATACTGCGCACTTATTGAACATTGATCCTTTTAAAATAATTTTTGAACATTGGTCAATATGAGTCCGATCGTTCTTCACGCCGAAGATGGTAGTTGATTGTTGATATCTATCCTTCTGGCAAATCAAGGGAGAGTGATTTTAATTTGAACCCTCACGTCTTTCACACACGTCGCGACTGGCAAATCTGGACATGGCGGAAGATTTCACCATACAAAACAATCAAATTCAGGTCATTTTAAGATTTATTCTATATCCAGAAAGAAAGAATTTGAATACGAACAACAAAAACAACAACAACAAAAAACAGAAGATATTTCAGAGAGAATCGTTTCCTTCGTCGAAAACGTTTCCTTAAGTAACCAATTACGATTACGTAAAACCTTTGGCCAGAAGAACAAGGCGGGCCATGTTGACTAAAGCAGCATATGTCACTTCAAGGTCAAAGATAAATATTGCATTTAAGGCCTCCGACCCATAGACAAAGGAATTAGATATAAGTAGTTTAAACATATTCGGATATATACCAATAATGAACAATTCAAATTTTTAACATATGTAGCCAGTTTTAATGTGACAGCAACATCTTTTGACGAGAGAAGAGAAATAGAAGCAGGTACAGGATAAGTTTACAGATAGCGTTCTGGCGTAAACTTGTTTCTTAGATCACAATAATAAGGATATACAGTATACGGTTATAACGAACTCAAAGGGACTTCTAATTTTAGTTCGTTATAACCGTAGTTCGTTATAAGCACATATACAGTATAACAACAGCAAATAGTCGGGACCAAAAAAATGAGTTCGTTATATCCATCAGTTCGTTATAAGCGTGTTCGTTATAACCGTAGTTTACTGTACATAAGTAAAATGAATTTCATTTTCTAAAGCTGAATGACACAATGGGTATAACCTCTTCGATTTGTCTTCCTTCATTTATCATGAGATCTAACAATCCAAGCCTAAATTGAACACATGGACGTCTAAGGGTCTTTGATGTTAATACAGTTAAGTATTTTTCTGGTTGAACAAGATTCTTCAAGTGCTATACAAGCCATACCTTGAATTGTTTTCTGGAGTGGAATGTCATTCTTGGGAAACATAAGATTGTTCACGAAAATGTTTAAAAAGGAGTTTAACACCACCAACTAATTGGTTTAACAATACAAAGCCCTAGCCATGAGAAAAAAATGTTTCTAGTATGTGATGCGATGGTAACTTTGCCCATGTAATCCAAATGTACAAGCATATTATAAGCAAGTTTGGGGATTCGGCCCTCTTGCATTCTAGAAATATTAAACCAGTATTTCAAGCATCTAATTTGAGAGTTTATGTATAACGGTTATCTGGCATACTTGCCACATACCATACAATTGGGTGTTAATGGACCAACGGATAAGAATCTTTTACAGGCTAAAAGATGTAGCTTTTCGTGACAATCGTATCGGTGAAATCTCCATACTTCTGATCACTCAACAGGATTGGTTGGATTTCGGCATAACAAAATTTAAAAAATATATTCGGTGTAAAAACTCCTACTTTCTTCGAGATAGACATAACATTAATTAAGGTGTTCTTTACACGTGGTGTTAAGTCCGAGACACTTTTCTTGATGTAAACATTTATGGGTAAACATTACACCAAGCTTTGTATAATAATTCAGAACATTAACACATTTACCATCGAAAAAACATCTTTCATTCAAGACCAGCTGACCCCCAATTCTGAAAATGATAATATTTCCTTTACCGTAATTAACTGACAATTTCCACTCTTTGGTGTAACATTCTAGAATCTGATACTAAAATGACATCATCGGCAAAAAGAAGCATCAAAATTTCTATTACATCTGTGAAATTTGAATACCATGCTTACCGTTAGAAATAATTTCATAATATAATTTACTAATAAAAAATGAGAAAAATATCGGGCTCAAGATATATCCTTGTCCTAAACCATCAGGACATTTTAAGAAATCGGTTACATCTTCACCACATCGTACACATGATTTGATATTGGAATACATAACTTTTAACATAGAGTACATTTTCCCCTGACGACAAGTCGTTCTTAAAAGTTCTTAAACTTAGAAGGCTGATATATGTATAAATATTTACAGACACACATTGGAAAGAGCTAAACTATGTCTCGATTATCTACCGAAACAGATTCCATTGGGCTTAAAGGGAAGCGAGGGGTCCAATTTATGTGAATGGATCACTTAAAATCGCCGCATAGCAGTACGTCCACAAACGATACGACGGCGACCAAAACAGTCGAGTGTTGACAAGACAATCCAGTGAAAGTGGACCAGATAGTCCAATGGCACGATATCGCGTTAACTGATTTTAAGTTTGATACTGATTTTGGTTTAACGCGGTTTTGAACTGTGTTTCAGTAATATCTATAGCTAGGTGTGTCAGCTTAAAGTGGATCGAATATCTGCAGCGATGCCGATTCAAGGTCGAAACATTCGAGCTGGAGTATGGTGCTGAACAAACTAAAAATATCAATCACGGCGAACCTGGACTTCAAACTCTCGGGATAATCCGATTCTGTCATGATTATGGGACCGATCAATATCCCGTGAAATGCGTCACTTTAGTTGACTGGAATAGCCCTGATATCTTCCTCTTTGTGTACCCTTGCTATCTCCTTGTACCTAGGTACCTATGTATACTGGATTTTCACCGTGTGTTCTGAATATATGTGACCGCATCCGTGGTATACTGGTAGATCGTCCGCCCGAAGAGCGTAAGATCCGGGGTACGATCCCCGGCTGCGTTATACTAGATGGCACTTGTCGTTACCCTGTCTGGCGCTCGGCATTGAGGGGCTGGTCGGCTCGTAGTCACTACAGTGTGTCTGAGTGGGGTATTCATGTCAATTTGCGTCATGGTGTCTCAGTGGGATAGAATTATTAAATCGGCATTAGTCCGGACTAGTACACGCACGCTCGCTCGCACGCACGCACGCACGCACGCACGCACGCACGCACGCACGCACGCACGCACGCACGCACACAAGCACGCACGCACGCACACACACACACGTCTCTATATAAGTGCAATAATCTTGGACGCGGCGTTACCTCACATGTAAATATGTTTCCCGGGAACCTGAATGTGTTTCAGTCACTTTTACATGTACCTTGAACCATGTACCTAAGTGTTCCTATGTCTGGATGTTGTGGGGCACGGGTGGCCCAGTCGTCTAAGGCGCCGCGCTTCGCTGTGCAGGGTTGCGTCCCTTGGCACACCAAAAGCATATGATTGTGGGTTCGAATCCCGGTTCGCCCCGATTATGTTTCTAGGTTTGTCAGCACCATACCCGTGCTCGTGGGTTTCACCGAAGTGGTAAACGTCTGAGACCAGCATCACTTCGGGCTTTCCTCCCACATTAAGCTTACACGCCATGATATAACTGGAATACTGTTAACAGCGGCGTTAAACCCAACTCACTCACTCACCCCTTGGGCACGCCAGAGACCTGTGATTGTGGGTTCGAATCCCGTTTCGTCCCGATTATGTTTCTAGGTTTGTCAGCACCATTCCCGTGCTCGTGGGTTTCACCGAAGTGGTAAACGTCTGAGACCTGCATCACTTCGGGCTTTCCTCCAACATTAAGCTGACACGCCGTGATATAACTGGAATAATTTTAAAAGCGGCGTTAAACCCAACTCACTCACTCACCCCGTGGGCACGCCAGAGACCTATGACTGTGGGTTCGAATCTCGGTTCGCCCTGATTATGTTTGTAGGTTTGTCAGCACCATACCCATGGTAAACATCTGAGATCCACATCACTTCGGACAAGCCGGCACGGTGATATAACTGGAATACTGTTCAAAACGGGGTTAAACCCAATTCACTCACTCTAAAGTTTACAGTTCCGGGTAGAAAAGACCCAGCCACTTACGACATTTTGATCTGCCACATCGGTTTGCAACCAAGAGTAAGACATGGTGTTGCATTTTAGTGATGCCATCTGGTATTCAAAACTCTTGCACAGGTAATCCGTCTCGCTGATACAGGTATCTCGACATTCATCCACGGCGATGCCAAAACTAGTTTTGTTGTTTCCTCTGGATATCCCTCGGCTATTATAAGAGGTGAAGGTAGAACCGTATTCAGTGCAATCTGGAAGACAATACATATTTAATCTTAGCTGCGACACTTTAAATTGCATACTGATTTTATCATCGAGAGCGTTTTCGAAACAATACTGGTTTGCGATTGTCTAATAAATACATGCTCAACCACTAGGCTACCCCACCGCCCCAGCAACGTTAATGAAGGCAGATCATTATTTGCTTGTGCATTAAAGTACGGTTATAACGAACTCAAAGGGACTACTAATTTTAGTTCGTTATAACCGTAGTTCGTTATAAACATATATACAGTATAACAACAGCAAATAATCGGGACCAAAAAAGTAAGTTCGGTATATCCGTCAGTTCGTGATAAGCGTGTTCGTTATAACCGTAGTTTACTGTAGATGGACTCGTACAATGGACTCTGTTACAGTAAAGATTTATTGAGATTATGGAGAGGGTATTGTATTTATATAAAGCAAATATAGTTATAACCATGTAAAGGCAACAGCACTGATATCACCTGGAAATGTTAATATAAAATATTCTATTGGTCGGAGCATTGCTGCTAATAGTGAGATGTCCAATCAGCGATCAGTTCTGAATGCCTTAAATATATACAAGTCAATGCATCCATGATGAAAAAAATTCAGTTGTTGAAGGATATATACCTGTATCACATGTGTCGTACCCCCTGTGTCTGGAGTGACTGTAGCCGATCTCACACAGACACTGTCCAGACTCACAGATAGAGTGTGCACCCACGCAGTGACTGGACGTAGCGCAAGCCTTGCCGATGAAATCATCTGTTAAAAGGAAATGTTGAATAATTGAGTGTTGTTCGCCTTTTACTTCGCCGACTACTACTGTTACTACTACTACTACTACTACTACTACTCCCGCTACTACTACTACTACTACTACTACTACTACTACTACTACTACTACTACTACTCCCGCTACTTCTACTACTACTACTTCTACTAGCACATACTGTTTAAATGAAAACTTTGTGAGTGGTTGGTGACACCGATTGCGCAGGTCATCCTTACTGTTTCCGCGAACACCTGCGACCCGTTCCACAAAGCGAAATTAGCGCTAATATGATCATAACTCTCATACTTTAACATAGGCTTACGATGATTGTAGCGCTAAGATCGCTTTGTGGAACGAGGCCCTGGTGTCTTCACTGATTTTCTATGACCCACTCATATAATGTTCATGTTACTTTGGGGGGCACGGGTGGCCCAGTTGTCTAAGGCGCCGCGATTCGCCGTGCTGAGTTGCGTCCCTTGGGCACGCCGGAAACCTATGATTGTGGGTTCGAATCCCGGTTCGCCCCGATTATGTTTCTAGGTTTGTCAGCACCATACCCGTGCTCGTGGGTTTCACCGAAGTGGTAAACGTCTAAGACCTGCATCACTTGGGGCTTTCCTCCCACATTAAGCTGACACGCCGCGATATAACTGGAATAGTGTTAAAAGTGGCGTTAAACCCAACTCACTCACTCATGTTATTTTGCTTGCCCCTTATGGAATCTGTTTGGGCAGATCTTGAAGATTGGTAATTCTCTGGCGTTGACGTTTTCAGATCAATATCAACATAATTGAATATCAACATAAAAAAAAAACAATGCACGTGTTGGCAATCATGTATTTAGCACTAGGCCAAAGTACATTTATGCACGAGAAGAGCAGATGACTACACCAGATGATGATGAAACTATGCAATGTGAACTCGCACGGGGGGACATATCAGGTGGAAGTGTCCTTTGCTCTGACTACCTCGAAACACTATACTTTTACAAGTTATAGAACTGTCAAGAAATTATCCATTTCGCACAGCTCTACGTTGGATCTCATGTAAAGATATCATCACTATTGTCATCAATGATTTCTTTATCACCACAGTTGCTCTTTTTTATAAGAAATAACACACTCAATATCCACTCTACAGTAACACATGGCTTATTGGTAGCCTTGTTGCTAAAGCGTTCTTTGTCTTGCTCCGAAAAAAACCGGTTTCATTTCCCGGATGTGCAAATCCAAATTTATCAACACCCGGTTTGATATTGTTGGGTTCATTTTCTAAACGGTTAGTAAACAAAAGCAATAAAACCCTTTCCATAATTATCAGAATTGATCTTTATTTCATTAACGTTTCTAGGGCTGTGAGGTTCTCTGGTGGTTAAAGCTTTCATTCTTCCCGTCGAAGGCCCATGCTGGTGTCCATTGCAGAGCTATAGCTGGAATATTGCTTTCGGCGCCATAAAACTACACTCACTCATGAACGTTGCTGAATAAAATGTAGTTATTTCTCCTTCATTCACAGCGAGTTTGACAATTTATCTAAAGCGGATAACTTGAAGAACAAATACTAAGATAGTGTATGATAACAACAACAACAACAACAACAACAACACTGACTGACTGACTGAGTATGGTTTTACGCCGCTTTTAGCAGTATTCCAGCAATATCACGTCGGGGGACACCAGAAATGGGCTTCACACATTGTACCCATGTCGGGAATCGAACCCGGGTCTTCGGCGTGACGAGCAAACGCTTTAACCACTAGGCTACCCGACCGCCCCTCAACAACAACAACAACAACAACAACAACAACAACAACAACAACAACAACACAAAAATAACGATAATGCTTACAGGATATCTGCCTTCGCTATCAGTGAAGAATTATGGTAAAATAAAAGCGTCAAACCTCTTTCAATTATCACAAATATCTGCTTAAGGTATGATTGTATGATTCGGATTTTGTATTGTATGATTCGGATTTTATCATAAGCACATGTTTAGGAATCGGAATCATAAAGTGACGTCCAAAATATACTTTACCAGAGTTTGAAATCACTCGTGCTCAAAAACAACAAAACATTCATGCATGAAGTAAAGTGAATTGAGAAGATCAATATATCAACATAATCAACACTGAAAATGACAATCATACCGCCACCGAAAATGACGTCAGAGCCCCCCAAAGTTGGGTGTGGTACAAAACTCGAGCTTTCAGAATCATGGACAATAGGCAGAGTACTTAAACAATCGCTCACGTTCAATAACAACTCATTAGTAGCGTGTGTGACCACCAAATGCCTCAATACATGCAAAAACTCTTCGACGCACAGAAAAAGTCAGTCGTCTGATGAGGTCATGTGGGATTTGACGCCATTCTACTTGGAGGGCCAAAAACAGTTCTTGCCGGTTGGCGGGAGAGTGTGGTCGTTGTCGAACACGACGATCCATCATGTCCCAGAGGTATTCTATGGAGGACATGTCGGGTGAGCGTGCAGGCCACGGCAGGACGTTGACGTTGTTGGCTGCAAGGGAGTTAGTGACAATTCTGGCTGTATGGGCTCTAGCGTTGTCATGCTGATAAAGTGCACCACGTGGCTGGTGTTGGAGAAATGGTAGGACAACTGACGAAGAATGTTATCCATGTAACGCTGAGCTGTCAAGTTTCTGTCAACGATGACCAGCGTTGTCCTCTCCTGCACACAGATCCCTCCCCACACCATGACACTCCCTCCATCATATGGTACCACCTCCTGCACGCAACACGCCGCCTTTCGTTCACCTCTTCGGTGGTAAACACGTTGTCTTCCATCAGCCCTAAACATACAGAATCGTTCTCGTCAGTGAAGACAACCCTTTGCCAGTCACGTCGTTGCCAACGTCGTACAGTCCGGGCCCATCTCAATCGCAGACGACGATGTTGCGCTGTCAATAGCTGTCCTCTGTATGTTGTGGCCCTGATTCCATGAGCCCAAAGGCATTTGTCGCCGATGACGTCACTGTCAGGAAGCGATTTCGGAGGTGCAAGGTACGCAAGTACCGGTCATCATTGGGCGTTGTCACCCTGGGTCTGCCTGTTCTTGGCCTGTCAGCGGTCCACCCTGTCTGTCTGTAACGTTGCAGCAAGTTGGTAACGGCAACACGGGAGCAACCGAAGGTTCGTGCAATATGGGCGTGGTAGGCTCCCATCTGTACCATACCCAAGGCTCGTTCACGTTGTTCGACTGTGAGTCGTGGCATTTCTTTAGTGTTTTTTTTTATCACTGTGGATGTCTGACTTTCCGTTGCAATCGTTTTATACCCTTACCCGCACGTGTATTTGCAGTTGTCCGTGGTGCACGTGTTTTTCACTTTTTCGCGTGTTATCTCGCAAACATGTAACAGACGATTAACATTTTCTGCATACATTATTGTTGTATTTAGGTTATGTGTTTTAGATAGACTTCATCGAAATTTTTTTAATACTTGTTCTGAAATTTATATTTTCAGTCTGTAAAGTTTCTTTTGGACGTCAGTTTATGATACCAGGCGTTTCGAAAAGGTTGGCTTATCCTGCGTAACCTCTGACACCCAGACCCGTGAAGATTCCGGGGTAGAATAGGTCTTCAGCAACCCATGCTTGTTGTAAAAGGTGACTCTGCTTGTCGTAAAAGGCGACTAACGGGATCGGGTGGTCAGGCTCGCTAACTTGGTTTATGCATGTCATCGATCCCAATGGCGTGGATCGATGCTCATGATATTAATCCCTTGATTGTCTGGTCCAGACTCGATTATTTACAGACCGCCGTCATATAGCTGGAATATTGCTGAGTGCGGCGTTACACAACAAACCAACCTCTGACACCCGTAACAAACCAATGGAAAGTCAATGCATGTGTTCACTTGAACAAACATGGGAACAAATTGAACAAGTTAGAATTTCCATGTAAACGGAAAGGTACAAATATACTTCACAAACCAGAGGAATAGCGTCACAGACTTAACTCACCTCCGCATGTCACGTACATGTTGAAGCCTGGCTCATCAACTGCTGTTACATTGTCCGGAGTCGTGAAGTCCATGTTGTAGCCACGACACTGACCAGTACCCGTGGAGTACCCTGTCGTCATACACTGACCATCCTGCATACACCTTGTCACGCAGGACAGTCGGGTTTCCACCCCTTCTTCTGACCAGATCACGCCCTCAGTGACTCGCTTGTTTGTTAAGTCCGTCGTTGTTTTTACGACACAAGGAGGGTAGCAGCCTGCGGATGCCTGTATCCCAAGGAATGTCAAGAACAGCATCAGCTGGATAAATGCCATATCTATTCTTATGAGTTGTCTTCACAAACAAGGCCTATTCAGAATAGCACTGAGTCTCACAACAAACTCTATCTGACGTATGTCACCAAAACGACCAGATAAATAGGAGAGTTAATCGAATTTGTAATGTATTCACTTTATATAACGTCAGTATGTTTTTGCCTGGAATAAATTTGATCAAGGTATGAATAAACTTATCAATATGAGAGTTTTAGATGTAAACAGACTATTGATTTAAACAAAGCAGAAACAAGGACATGCTGTGTTACCTGAACTGTTCCATTGTATGCTATATTGATGTTTGGGCTCCAAGCAAAAAAGGCCAGTGTGGTTTGTGTCGCGTTAGCAATTATTCACCACCACATACGGGTCAGTTTTACTTTATCAATACATAAATCTCAAAGCTTTAAGTGAGGTTGTTCCACAAGCCGTACGCAGGTAAATGCACAACTAGAGATAATGCTTGGGCAGACTGCCAACTGCTGTCATATGCAGAATCCATTTCATAAAAAATTCTACATCAATCGGTCAATATTATGGGTAACAGTTGACAAGAGCGCACTTTATAAATTTCGTGAACATATAAGTCTAACCAGAACACCATCCCGATCCCGAGGATTTATACTAACGTATCATGGCATTAACATAAGACATTTTACTAACTGTAGGCGGTGCTTTAATCAACATGGTCTACTATCGACAGCAAACCTGGACTGAACTCGAGAATCAGTCCGTGGCATCAATGAAACCGGAAACTAATCAAGCCCTATCTTCCTTGCTAGACAAACTGTGCAGCATACAGTGCACCAAGCAGGGAGGACCATCAAGACCAGTAATCCAGGGTACTGCAGGATCACCAAAGAGTAGCATATCATGCAAGTCCATGGGTCGTTCGGCTTACACCACTCACAACCTGGACAACTGCAGATATCGTCCTGAAAGTGACCGAATACGGATGACAGGATGGTCCAGTCTTGTCAACGACGATGTTGATGTGGAATCTTCGACTTCGACTTCGACAGTCTTGTCAACGACGATGTTGATGTGGAATCTTCGACTTCGACGATTGTGTTCTCATTGACCAAGCACCGGATCATCGAGTTAATGTGGTACAATCACCATTTTAAACTCATTCTTTGAACTTCCTCCTGTGGAATTGTTGATATTGGTGCCACTACTTATACATGCTCTATCAATCTTTCCATAATGCATGCCTCACGGAGAGCTTGTCAAACGTACTCCACTGGATGTCACTTGAGATGTCTACCGTAATCTTACATGTACCTGGGAAGATGACACTTCCCGTTTAGACGATCTAGTATGGATGTTGGTGTTCTGGCAGGGAACCCCATCCTTGTCCTCAATGACATTGCTACTCAAATCATCAAATCATGGGCGCCAAATACCCCTTTGCGGATGCAAAGTCCTACAAATACTATTGTAAGGCAGACATAAGCATTTGTATTAGGAAGTCCACCATTACAGAGAACCGGGATGCTGGGTGATTTTGTTGAACTAAAGATTCCACATACTTACATACATACCAGATTCCAAGTGGGATCTTGAGCCAAAACAAGAGGGTGACCATCCTCTAGTGTAAGACATTAATTCAGTTGGACACATCCTCAGAATAGCAAATACCACTTCTGAACTCATCTTTCTAAAAGTCACTATATGGCTGAAATATTGCCGATGTGACGTAAAATTTTAACTCACTCACTCATATTTCTAAAACGTAACGAACACTTGTGCCAAATGCGGTATTGATTCTGTGGATGACACATTCAGTCCCTATGTTGCTGACTCTGAGGTACAAATACACCATTCGAGTCTCCACACACCATTCTCCCCGCAGTATCACGCAGTTGGGACCGATGACATGCCTCGACCAAGTCAGCGGGCCTGAACACCCGATCCCGTTTGTGTAGTGGTAAGGAACTTAGTGGTCGCGCTCAACTTTATTGCACTGATAAAGTGACGACTATTAATAGATGATGTTTCGCTTCAGGTATACTGATGATCTAAGTTTGATGTTAGATCATCAATATACCTGAAGCTTAAGTTTACGTGCTTGCCCTAAAAGGTGACTATGCTTGTCGAAAGAGGCGACCAACAGGATCGGGTGGTCAGGCTTGCTGACATAGTTGATGCATGTCATCGTATCCCAATTGAGTGGATCGATGCTCATGATGTCATTGATTGGATTGTCTGGTCCAGACTCGAGTATTGATACAGACCGCCGTCATATAGCTGGAATATTGTTGAGTGCGGCGTTAAACAACAAACAAAACAACAAACTTAAGTTTAACTTCTTGGCCACGTTCTGCCAAATTCCGATTAATATGCATAAAGAAACAGATCAGACAGAACCGGGCCACAATCGGTGCCCATTAGCAAGCTTATTTCTTGAATAAATGTCCCATCCCCAAATTCAACATAGATGTTATCAAACATTTTACATTTGTTTTCTCATATACTTCAGAGGACATTGGCTTTATTTCTGACATATTATCCTGAACAAGGACATGACATGGTATGACATGGAATTGAAATATATAGTTACTTTCCTTGAATTGAAAACAAATATTTTCACTTGAGGGAAATTCTTTTCAAACGTCACAAGGTGGGTAGCAGTCTGGGGATACATATGCTCCAAGGAATGCCCAGAACAGTATCAGCTGCATAAATGCCATATCTGTTCTCTTGAGCTGTCTCTAGAAACAGGGCATATTCAGAGAGAGTGAGTGAGTGTGTTGGGTTTAACTCACTTTTAACAATATTCCAGTTATATCGCGGCGTGTCAGCTTAATGTGGGAGGAAAGTCCGAAGTGATGCAGGTCTTAGACGTTTACCATAAATGCCATATCTGTTCTCTTGAGCTGTCTCTAGAAACAGGGCATATTCAGAGAGAGTGAGTGAGTGTGTTGGGTTTAACGCCGCTTTTAACAGTATTCCAGTTATATCGCGGCGTGTCAGCTTAATGTGGGAGGAAAGCCCGAAGTGATGCAGGTCTTAGACGTTTACCACTTCGGTGAAACCCACGAGCACGGTCATGGTGCTGACAAACCTAGAAACATAATCGGGGCGAACCGGGATTTGAACCCACAATCATAGGTTTCTGGCGTGCCCAAGTGACGCAACTCTGCACAGCGAATCTCGGCGCCTTAGACGACTGGGCCACCCGAGCCCCCGGCATATTCAGAAACAGCACCAAGTCTCAAAATAAAATTAATATGACATGCATGTATGTATGTAGTCACCTTAACGACCTAATTAAACGAAGTGTGAATTGAATTTGTTATTAATTCACTTTTCATAACGTCAGTTTGTTTCAATCTGGAATTAATTCATCAAGTTATCAATTTGTCAATTTCGATATCTAATTCACAAGCCCTTTGGTGAAATGAAAAAAAGATTGTTTTGTACGAGAAAACACATCAATCGGAGTGTTTTATATGCAAACTGACTATTGATCTGAACAAGGTAGAAACAAGGACAAACTCTTTCGCCTACGCTGTTCCATTGTTATTCTAGAATGAGACACTGGTGCAATGCTTACACAAATGGTTGGGCTGCATGAGTTGCGACCTTGTTTGCCATAATGCATCATCAGCTACGGTGCAGTTATACTTCATGAATAGACCCGTGAAGATTCCGGGATAGAATAGGTCTTCAGCAACCCATGCTTGTTGTAAAAGGTGACTCTGCTTGTCGTAAAAGGCGACTAACGGGATCAGGTGGTCAGGCTCGGTGACTTGGTTGATGCATGTCATCGTTCCCAATGGCGTGGATTGATGCTCATGATATTAATCACTGGATTGTCTGGTCCAGACTCGATTATTTACAGACCGCCGTCATATAGCTGGAATATACGCCAGAAACCTATGATTGTGGGTTCGAATCCCGGTTCGCCCCGATTATGTTTCTAGGTTTGTCAGCACCATACCCGTGCTCGTTGGATTCACCGAAGTGGTAAACGTCTGAGACCTGCATCACTTCGGCCTTTCCTCCCACATTAAGCTGACACGCCGTGATATAACTGTAATACTGTTAAAAGCGGCGTTAACCCAACTCACTCACTCACTCACGGGTCGAATGCAGAGGTACACAAGTAGTGTCGACATTGTTGGGGTAATGTTTTTATTGTTGGATTATGGGGATTAAATTTTGTTTACACTGATACTGACACTCCAAATTAAGTCATAGATTACATGGCCTTTAGATCAAAAATGATTGATTTTTTAGTAAAGGTAACAAGTAATTATGGCATAATATTTAGGTTAATTAGAACATTGTTAAATATTATATGTATTCAATGGCTTCGATACAGGTATCACAGTCCTCGACCCGATTGTATCAAAACTATTAGTGTATTAGAGTGTCATTAAACCTTCATTGACGTCATCTGATGGTTCTCTGGTGGGGTTAAATCTCATAAACAGGGCCGCTGTAATGTCCCTGGGATTTTATATAATATACCCGGGATATTATAGGATATTCAAGTCATATTTGCTATATAATGTGTTATAATATCCGATGGATTTTATATAATGTCCTGGGTATTATATTTATCAAACTTCGGATCAGATTGTACCATTGTAATGAAATGTAAATGAAATGGCAAATACTTTCTTTATTTTCCCGAGGATCGAACTCGCAACCTACGAATCTGTAGCCCAGTGAGTGTACCACGAGGCTACAGAGGTGTTGATTAGCTACACTGGTTTTTAGAATGTCCTTTTCAAGATCCATACGCCAGCAACAGATATTTTACGCGCGTTTCCTAAGGTTCATTGAAAGTATTTTCGAAACATTAAAATGTTGATAAATGTTGTTTTAAGTTTCTTTTGTCGGTTCATAAGTTAGATAAAGCACTTCCCCTCGGGTTGTTAGTGATATTTAAAACCCTTTCCCTCGGAAAATCCCTCGGGAATATATAGGCCTCGGGTTTTAAATATCATAACAACCCTCGGACGTGTTTTATCCTATACTTACGTATTTGGCATTAAATGCGGTTGTGGCAAAGGTTAAATGACAAGATCTCAACATTAGCGGACCATTTCCCATAGCGGTTTGGAGCACAGCTATCATGCCTGCTGATATGAATTAATACCTTGAGAAAAAGCAGGTAAGAAATAATCTTTTGCGGGGGAACCTCAAAACACAAGTACACCACAAAATGAACATCAGTTTTGACTTACCGAACATTCTGTTCGAGAGAAGAGCTTCGTCCATCTTCATCCATCCGACTCACTGCAGTGTGTTCAACTAATATGCAGGGATCAGCTATCAGAACATCTACAGACAAACGCGATGGTCGTGACGTGCTACAATGGTGGTTAATCCTGCATAAGGGCGCACGGGTGGCCCAGTTGACCAAGGCGCCGCGATTCGCTGTGCAGTGTTGCGTCCCTTGGGCACGCTAGAAACCTATGACTTTGGGTTCGAATACCGGTTCGCCCTGATTATGTTTCTAGGTTTGTCAGCACCTCTTCGGGCTTTCCTCCCACATTAAGCTGACACGCCGATATAACTGGAAGAGTATCAAAAGCGGCGTTAAACCAAACTCACTCACTCACTAATCCTGCATACGGCCTAGTAGTTAGTGATTTTCCTTTAATCATGTATTTGGTTAATGGGTAATATACATTCGTCAAACTCGCACATTTAATTACTAAATTATCTATGCATATATCCAGTTAATGAAATAGATAAGCATGAATTCGTTCCTTATTGCAATATGTCAATTTCAATGATTAATTCATTTTTAAGAAAATACCCACGTAAAAACGGAAAAATGTAGGTTAGAAATTATCAAAACTAAGTTTTCAGTAATATACTATTTTGATTTTTGTTATCAAACATTAAAACTCCTGAAAACCCAAAGAACGCAATAAACGGGTGGAAAAAAAATGATATATTCTGAGCAATGTACATTATGACTGTTCATAAAAGGCAAATACAATGTCCTAAGTGTTTGAATCACACATAAAATATTTAATTAGTACAATTCTATAGAGCCGAATTCCACAATGTTCCAGCTGTATGACGGCGGTCTGTACATAATCGAGTGTGGACCAGACAATCCAGTGATTGACAACATGAGCATCGATCCATGCAATTGGGATCGATGACATGCATCAACCTAATCAGCGAAGTAGTTGGTGGCGGTACTCTAGGATCGCTCCTTGCTTCTGATTGGTCAGTTTCTGTGATGACATCACTTCCGGTTTCGGTTTGGTCACGTGCCCTGTGCTCATGCGCAGAGGGCATTTTTGGTCATGCGTGCCCCTCAAAGATGGCGACACTTCCGGTCCCGGTGGTGCATGCGCATCGAAGATGTCGGCACGTCCGGTTACGGTGGTGTGCGCCTCCAAGATGGCGGCACTTCCCTTTACGGGAGGCGTGCGCATCCAAGATTGCGGCACGTCCGGTTCAGAGGGGGCATCTCCCCATCCAAGAGGGTGGGAAGGCGGGAAGGTGAGAGGTGAGAGGTGGGAGGGAGGCGGGAAGGTGGGAAGGCGGGAGGAGGGAAGGCGGGAAGGAAGGAAGGGAGGGAGGGAGGACGGCGGGAAGGGGGGAGGGTGTGGCAGGGTGTGTGTGTCGATTGCATGTGGAGATGATAGCCACTACATGCCATCTACCGGGGCACCCTGGCCAGAGATGACTTTGCCAGACTGGGATGGCAAGAGGATGACCCCTTTTACCCCAAAGCCTACGTGGTCAACACAGATTCAAGCGATCAACCTGGCACACACTGGTTGAGCATCTACCGTCCAGCTCCTGGATCCGTGGAAATGATGGATAGCTATGGACTGTATTCATTACCCCTGTTCAAAGAGACTTTGAATCTCATGGGCCAGATTCAAAAACTGTGGAATACGCGCCCCTTACAACATGAATACAACACGCTGTGTGGGGCGTACTGTCTCTACATGCTAACCTATAGCGTGCGTGGATGGACTTTTAATCAAGTGTTGGATACGTTGGACGTGAAGGACACCGTCAAGAATGATACCAAGGTATTAGCATGGTTTCATACCAAAGTGTCTACCTCTGTTCCTGTGGATAAGATGCCTTCCTTTCGACTGAGTGCGTACCCTATATCAAAAGAACCAACCTTTCTGCTCTTATTGACCTGACACTTGTTCACTTGACAAAGTTCCTGTTCACTGCGTTTTATGAGTGTACATACGTTCTCTGCGTTTTATGAGTGTACATACGTTCTCTGAGTTTTATTAGTGTACATACGTTCACACCCTAGTGGTCACCCTAGTGTTCACAAAAATCACAGGACGACCCCTCATCTTGTGACTTTTGTTGTTGTTATTATTGTTGTTGTTGGTTCATGTAAGTGGGGATTAAAAAGTCGAACAAAAATAGAAGTTGTGTTGTCTTTTTAGGATGGAGAAATCAGCATGCACACCCGAGGGGAAAAACAGGATCGACATGCACACCCAAAAAAAACAAAAACAGGATCGACATCTGTCCGCTCCCTGCATTCCTACACCTCGTCCATGTCTGTCCATGTCGGTTCACCTTTAGAATTCAGGCGTCCGTTCCACAACATGATCGTAGCGCTAACGTGATCGCCAATCACCTACTTTAACTTAGACGAACGACTGTCATTGCGCTACAGTTGACCTTTTTCACACTTCGCTACTTCCGGTTTGAAAGCGAGGCTTGGAGAGCAGAAGGTGAAGGCTGGATAGCACAAGAAACACTAGGAGATGTCAACAAGACACGCAATCGGGACAAACTGTGACAATTTAACCATCCCGGTACATTTGTCGTAAGTATTGAAAATTATTCTTATTCTTATCATTGACAATCTATATATTCTACTGTTATCTGGTCTCCTTACCGATACAAATTTGAGTCTGGCCGTTCTGTTGTGATTTCAATTTAAAATATCCATGGCCACCTGGTAACTCCCAGTGCAGTTTACGGTAGCTGAACAGACTTAATGCAAATGCTACTGAGATCTTGTAAAGAATATTGCATTGTTTAAACACCATTAAGCCAAACTATTTATTGTTAGTTTAAATAACTTTGCGGATTGTATTTGAAGTCGAAATATTGACCTTTTGACCATATCTAGATATATGTCACAAACCAACTAAATTGATATGTTGATATAATGTATCAAATTGTAACCTACTGAGAATCTACAATCGTAACAAATTAGAATTTTACATCAGTTGCGTATTTGATGTAAATTATAATGGACTCAAATGCATTCCAATAAACTATTAGACCTCTAGATCTACTTGTGCTGTTGTGATTGTGAACAGTTGTTTGATTTGATTGTCAAAGTTGACAGATTAGATAGCATGAGGTGTAATTTTTCAACAGAATTATTACATAAAGGGTGTGTAAATAATCCAAGATTGCGGCACTTTCGAGTCACTTCCGGGATCCTGACAGCAAAATGCTTATTCCAGTGTATTACAGGCATATTTTAGTTGGACCAAAAAAGCGACATCCAAGATCGGCGCTTCAATGAAAAGCCCATAAGATTGAGAGCTGTCTCTAAACAAAGATGCAACAGAGCACATGAATATTAAATTATTCTTGTTAATTCAATCAGCACACATCTTTTGGCCCACACGGCCGAGCACATAAATATGAAAAAGCTCCATCGAGCAGAGCGACAAGCAGCGAATAATCAGTGAGACAAGTTCTATGGATGAACAACTTCTTTATTACAAATAGGGCGACGTTTCAGTGTAGATCCTAACACCTTTATCAAGCAAGTGATGACTTTCATCAAAGACCTCAGGTTTCAATGTGTGAGTGAGTGAGTGAGTGAGTTGGGTATAACGCCGCTTTTAACAGTATTCCAGATAGCTTAGAAAACCCGAAGTGATGCAGGTCTCGGACGTTTACCACTTCGGTGAAACCCACGAGCACGGGTATGGTGCTGACAAACCTAGAAACATAATTGGGGCGAACTGGGTTTTGAAATCACAATTATGGGTTTCTGGCGTGCCCAGGGGACGCAACTCTGCACAGCGAATCGCGGCGGAGATTTATTATGATTTTAGCAGAGATTTACTATGATTATGGAAATGAGTTACATAAGTTTGTTTGTTTTGTTGTTTAACACCGCATATTCGAGCTATATGAAGGCGGTCTTTAAATCATCGAATCTGGACCAGACAACCAGTGATGGACATCATGCGCATCGAACTACGCAATTGGGATAAGATGACATGCATCAACCAACTCAGCGAGCCTGACCACGCGATCCAGTTAGTCTCCCCCTACGACAAGCATGGGTTGCAGAAGACCCATGCTTATAATCCGTTATCTTCACGGGACTTTTATATATATGCCAAAGCTTTGTATCACAAGAAAGCCAAAGCTAAAGGAACGCACGAACCATGTCAAGATGCGTGACACCAGGTGTTCGCGTGTTCAGGCTGTTATGTCATGCTCCTGTTAAGATCGAGGTTACTGTAGTTAAAACATAGTTCATCGGCAATATTTCAGCCATATAGTGACGAGATCAATTTATACTAGCAATAATAAATACATTTTGACTATATAGAAACCTGTCGACAAAGGACAGTAATACAAACTAGACTAACACAGATATGAATTCTTTAGACATGATCTGTTTACATGGACGACAATGCTAGACCACACAGATCTCGGGCAGTTTTGGCTTATTTGCGTCAAGAAGCTATTGCCACTCTTCCTTGGCCGGCCTGTAGTCCGGATCTTAATCCGATTGAGCATCTCTGGGACATTCTTGGCCGAAAAATCAGACATCGTGATCCCCCAGTTAAAAATCTCGCTGGACTTAAAGCCGCACTTCATGAAGAATGGATCCGTTTGCCCCAGGGAAAAATTCAACGACTTGTAATGAGTATGAGGCGTAGGGTTGAAGCTGTGGTCAATGTCCGTGGATCATACACACGTTACTGACGTTTCTGTCTTGCAATATGTCTATGTGACACCTGATATGGTCTGCTGATATCATGACAGTTACATGACAAAAACAGTTTTTCAATGTTTTCTAATCCTTCAATTTCTGGTCTTCGGTAAAATTCCTTTCAGCTCATATTCTTTTGGAACACAAGATAAACTTGCTTTGGGATAACTTTTGCATCACATGAGGTTTACATGTACGGCTTATAACAATCGTAGATCTCGTTATAATAGTCATCATTAAGTGCCAAAAGTAACAGCTCACAAATATGGTGGGTGGCGCTTAACTTTTGTGCATGTGTATACAAGTTTTAATTTTATTTTAGCCATAGTTTTATACACATTCTCTTTCAGATTTGAATTAAGTACATAGTTTACTTACTATGTCTTACCTTTGCCATATTATTGTATTTCAACTGAAACATTAATACCATAACTTATCTGTTTCATTCAGTCTATTATTTAACCTTGACTTACCATACCACTGCATGCTCTTCACCCACAGCACTTAGTATCCCACCCCGCGCTTAGACTACTCTATTGTTCGCTGTGGTCACTCACAGCTGACCACAGATATACCTTTGTTTTCTAGTGATCTGGGGCAGTTGCCAGATTACACTTGACGTCTATACATCAGTCATTTTGTGTATATTTTGGATGGATCTCGTGTTCATAATTTTATTCATGGATCCAATTGATGTGATAATTTCATGGATTTGAAGGTTAGTCGTTGTATATCTCTTGTCATGCTTTTTATGTATTTGTGTACTTCTAATTCTTAAAGTTAGAAATAAGTTGTGCTTGGTTTATTGCTAATCATGTTGTGTATTGAATTCACAGTTCAGTGTATTCTGGTTACGATTATTTTATATGATAAAGTATTATAAAGCAGTTTCTTAAATTGATAAATAGCTAATTTATCCTAGGCTATTATCATCTTAACTTGAACATTAACTAAATAAAACTAAACACTAAATAAACTCATAGTAATTCTATACCTCATATCCCATTAAGGTAATTGTGTTACTTGTGCATAGGAATGTATGCATATGTGTGAAAGTGCATTATTTAAGTAATTTGATCAATCCTTATTTTAAATACCTATTTTACTTTTGTGTTGTGTATAATTATAGTGTAAATAGTATCTGCATTAGTTTATACTTTGTCAATGCAGATGTAACTGGTACAATCTTGGAAGCCTTCGTGAGACGGCACAGGTTTCACCAATATGGTATGTATTGTTTATGTGTTATTCATGAATGTATGAATGTATGTATCTATATATATGCTGACGTCATATATCTTTGTAATTATCATGTAGTATTGTACTTGTCTAGTGGTATGACAGTAGACAGGGTTTATGTATAGTTTAAATTGATTATAGGGTCATAAGCATATATTTATTACTGTATCCTTGTGCAGGTTACCTCCTACATGAGTAACATAGGTTTCTCGCTATTTTAAGTTCATATAATTGAATGTCCATTAGATTTAAGGCCATTATGTATATTATAACAATGTCAATGTTCTATGTCTTTTGTGCAGTATGTCTTATTTTTTATACATTGTTGCAGGCCGTATTTATTCACCTTTCTTTTCTGAAAGAATAAACAGCCATCAGCTCACACCCTGTAGCCGTTTGTTGTGTTTACCACCCCGACAATCAGGTGCTACAACATGTCTACTTAATTTATTGCCAAGCTGGTTCTGCCTATAACAATACTTTAGAGACATACAGAATTCAGCGGTCAACATTACCAGATTGGCGTATGAGCCACCGCCTTCAGGCACAGGACTCTGGGCAATACACTATTTCAATAATGGTGTTTTCAAAACCAAGACCAATAGATACATTTGTGATAAATAAAATACATGTACATGCAAAATTAAGAATTGGAATTATTACGCACATGGCTTTGTATGTCCAGCTGATTGATAAGACCGGGCCCATCCTACCATCCGTCTGGACGAAGTGGTGTGTTGGGCAAAGGAACACCGGTTCCTGGCTCCAGTGCCCTCAACCACCAGAATCCCGTGCTCCACCGACACAGGGACGCAACCCACGGCAAACGGCATATGTAGTTCATCCGGCTACCAACATTTTGAGTGGTCATACTTCACCATATGACTATTGCATGTCAAGTTATTCCATTTTTTAGTTCCCCTCACCCCGAAATCTGGTCCCGTGGATTCGACTCAGGGGTCTCCCTTTATGAAATGATTACTACCACAAAGTCCCAGATTGCTTTCAAAGTTTTTTCATCTATGGATAAATGACTTGAAAAAAATCACACTGAGATTTTGCCACCCCAGGTGGTAACGCGTTATATTTTTGGGGGATCTGGCTCATGGACTAATATAAATGCACATTCGAATGAAAAAGGAAGTAAAACTACTAACAGAAAATATGAGATAGTTTTATTAGTATTCTATCTATTTACACACAAAAATGAAAATATGTTACTTTGTTCATTTTTTGTAAAAAAAAGTAGGATAATACATAAATAACACGATATGAATCAGGGATCACTACACAGAGACACGTCATATACGGAAACTATAGATTGCTTTTGTTTGTTTGTTGTTTAACACCGCAATCAGCAATATTCCAGCTATACGATGGGTGTGTGTGAATAATCGAGTCTGAACCAGACAATCCAGTGATTGACTTCATGGGCATCGATCCGCGCAATTGGAATACGATGACATGCATCAACCAAGTCAGCGAGCCACCCGTTCCCCCGTTTGTCGCCTCTTACGACAAGTATAATCGCCTTTTACGGCAAGAATGGATTGCTAAAGGCCTATACTACCCGGATCTTCACGGACCCAAAAGCTTGCATATGAATCCCACCAAATAAATATACTAACCAAGCTCAATAATTCTCAGGGTCCACGGGTGGCCCATTCGTCTGAGGCACCTGGATTCGCGAATCGTGTGTTCGAATCCCGGTTTACTACCGATTATGAATCTGGTTTGTCAGCACCTGTACTGGTTGGTTTCACCACAATACCTAATACCTAGGACTTGCAGCACTTTGGGATATCCCCCCCACATCAAGCTGACACGCCGTGATGTAACTGGAATACTGTTCAAAGCGGATTTGAGCCCATCTCACACACGCGATAATTCAACAAAAGGAGTGTATTCCACGTGTATACTTTTCCAAGGACTGTGTTTTCTTGGTTTCATCTCTGTCAAGGTCACGCCATGTTGCCCCAGGTTCCTGTAAAATAGAAATGGAAGAACATCCTTAATACAATGATGTCTCACAAGTTACTTGACGTAATACCTTTCCGATGAGGTCATGTGTGTTTCCATCTAATACAAGCAAAAAAAGTGTTTTATATTTAGTTTCGATGACACAGGTGACACAGATGACACAGGTGACACAATTGACACAGGTGACACAGGTGACATATGACACAGGTGACACAGGTGACACAGATGACACAGGTGACACAGATGACACAGGTGACACAGGTGACACAGGTGACACAGGTGACAGATGACACAGGTGACACAGGTGACACAGATGACACAGGTGACACAGATGACACACGTGACAGATGACACAGGTGACACAGATGACACAGGTGACACAGATGACAGATGACAGATGACACAGGTGACACAGGTGACACAGGTGACACAGATGACATAGGTGACACAGGTGACACAGATGACAGATGACAGATGACACAGAAGACAAAGGGTACACGGGTGACACAGACAACACAGATGACACAGATGACACAGATGACACAGGTGACACAGGCGACACAGGTAACACAGATGACATAGGTGACACAGGTGACACAGGTGACACAGGTGACAAATGTGACACAGGTAACACAGGTTACACAGATGACACAGGTAACACAGGTTACACAGATGACACAGGTGACACAGGTGACAGATGACAGGTGACACAGGTGACACAGATGACACAGGTGACACAGATGACACAGGTGACACAGATGACACAGGTGACGCAGATGACACAGATGACACAGGTGACAAATGTGACACAGGTGACACAGATGACACAGGTGACACAGATGACACAGGTGACAGATGACACAGGTGACACAGATGACACAGGTGACATAGATGACATAGGTGACACAGATGACATAGATGACACAGGTGACACAATTGACACAGGTGACACAGGTGACAGATGACAGGTGAAACAGGTGACACTGATGACAGAGGTGACACAGATGACAGATGACACAGGTGACATAGGTGACACAGGTGACACAGGTGACACAATTGACACAGATGACACAGGTGACAGATGACAGATGACAGGTGACACAGGTGACACAGGTGACACAGGTGACACAGATGACAGATGACACAGATGACACACGTGACACAGATGACACAGGTAACACATGTGACACAGATGACACAGATGACACAGGTGACACAGATGACACAGATGACACAGGTGACACAATTGACACAGGTGACACAGGGGACAGATGACACAGGTGACACAAATGACACAGGTGACACATGTGACACAGATGACACAGGTGACCCATGTGACACAATTGACACAGGTGACATAGGTGACACAGATGACAGATGACAGGTGACACAGATGACACAGATGACAGGGGTGACACAGATGACAGATGACAGATGACACAGGTGACACAGGTGACACAGATGACATAGGTGACACAGGTGACACAATTGACACAGATGACACAGGTGACGGATGACAGGTGACACAGGTGACACAGGTGACACAGATGACAGATGACACATGTGACACAGATGACACAGGTAACACATGTGACACAGATGACACAGATGACACAGGTGACACAGATGACACAGGTGACACAATTGACACAGGTGACACAGGTGACAGGTGACACAGGTGACACAGGTGACACAGGTGACACAGATGACACAGGTGACACATGTGACACATGTGACACAATTGACCCAGGTGGCACAGGTGACAGATGACAGGTGACACAATTGACACAGATGACAGATGACACAGATGAAACAGATGACACAGGTGACACATGTGACACAGATGACACAGGTGACACATGTGACAGATGACAGGTGACACAATTGACACAGATGGCACAGGTGACGCAGATGGCAGATGACACAGATGACACAGGTGACACATGTTACACAGATGACACAGGTGACACAGGTGACACAGGTGACACAGGTGACAGATGACACAGGTGACACAGGTGACATAGGTGACAGATGAAACAGGTGACACATATGACACAGGTGACACAGATGACACAGATGACACAGGTGACACAGATGACACAGATGACACAGGTGACACAGATGACACAGGTGACACAGATGACACAGATGACACAGGTGACACATATGACAGATGACACATATGACACAGATGACACAGATGACACAGATGACACAGGTAACACATGTTACACAGGTGACACAGGTGACAGATGACACAGGTGACACAGGTGACAGATGACACAGGTGACACAGATGACACAGGTGACACAGATGACACAGGTGACACAGGTGACAAAGGTGACAAAAGTGACACAGACGACACAAATAACATAGTCAACTACTTAGGAGATATAGAAGTCGTCATATGTTTTTGAATAAAAACAAACCATACCCTTATTACCTTATATTTCTTGTCATACATAATATTTTTTCTAGAAATGAGTATATTCCAGCCACATGTATATGACGGAGGTATGTAAACAATCGAGTATGGACCAGACAATCCATTGATTAAAATCATGAGAAACGATTTGGGATACGATGACATGCATCAACCAAGTCAGCGAGCCTGACCACCCGATCCCGTTAGTCACCTCTTACGACAATCATCGTCGCCTCTGACGGAAACCATTGGTTGCTGAAGACCTATTCTAACCCGGATCTTCACGGGTATTATCATCAGAGGTTCAGGACCAATTGTCAGAAATAAACGCATATATTTCATAAGTCCAATGAGTAGACAACATACGAAATGATGAACTTCCTCATTGCTAACAGTTATGTAACATTTTGCAGTATGACATTTAGGAAAGAAGTAGGCATCCCCGATTGTGATCCCCTTCTTGCTGATTATCTTTATGCATATGAATTGGAATATCTGCTCGGATTGGCTTTTCCAAACTTTTTGATGCAAAATCGAGTATGGTCTTTCTTTGAAGATTTTAATGAGCGTCATAACAGTCTTGCTCAAACGTTGTTTTATCAAGGTTTCAATATTCAAGGCCTCAGAAAGTTCCAAACTGTTTTATGATGGACATGGGGAGGACATTTTCAAATTTGATGCATTCGCACAACTTTTTAAAATATACATCTATGACTGACGACACTGTCCACACATTATACGTACTTACACTTTTACTTCCAACTGTATTTTCCCTACTGGACTTTTCAGTTGAACACCTCTCAGAAGCTTCTCTGAAATAATTCATAATATTTCAACAGAATGGGTAAAACTTTCAATATTCAAGTAATCAATTCGATAGCCGTAAGCAAATGCATGTTATTAAAATATGATGGAATATGTTTTGATGGCAAAGGTTCACATCTTTCAAAGTGTCAATTTGTGTTTTTAAGGAATGAAACTGTATGATGCGAATACGTTTTGATAAATACTTAATACCAGGAATGAATCCATATCTTACAGTGTCTTGCCTTGTCTGACTTCTTGCATCCACACCTGGAGGAACCTAAGTTGGATAAAAAAATAAATTAAAAAAAAAAGCAGCCACAAAACAATGTGCACAGATGTAGAATGATATCAGCATGGTGTATGTTATGTTTTGTATCTGTTCGCAAAACATAATCATACAAGGAAATATCATTCTGAACTGACAACAGTCTCTCTAGATCTGGCTTTATCTATTGTTATTGGAATACAGTCGCGGTAATATGAATGTAAAACGTGAGACTGTAACACATCAAATAACTGAAAACTGAAGTACAGGTGTTCAGTTGTCATTAAAATGATATACAATTGTTTTGCGTCTTCGTTATTACATGGTTTAGCTGATTTGAAACAAAAAGAATTCCTTGATCCATAGAATAATAACAACATACTTACGTGTTTGTTTGTATTAACATGGAAAAGAAGGCAATAAGTCACAAAACTCACATTAATTATTCGGCTTTTGTCATACCAATATATAACAGTCATTAAAACATCTGAGCAAAATATCAGCAAAATGTCAATAAGCATCAAAGCACCACTCTGATGTGATGCGTAAAGTTACAAAGAGATTGTTAATCACAAAGATCTGACATCTGCATAGGAAATGGTGTTAAGGTTGCAAAAGCATTAGCATAGAAATATGGACATATTGAAATATATATGTACATATACCTTCTGTGGTGACTGCCGTCTCATCATCTTTGCTATAGAGACCCGGTTTATATCAACACCTACCTTGGGCTGCTTGTGCTATGTAACTTGTCTTACTAATCCACAACATTTAATCATTCATTCATTCATTCATTCATTCATTCAACAATTAATTACTTAATTCATTTATTCATCATAATGTATTGCATATTATGACTTAGAATATCTAGAAATAAATGTTTAAAAACATACAAAAACATTTTCAAATGTCAATGAAGAAGTAATCACATCTTTTCAATATTTTTCTTGAATAAAAGATAAAACTTTATGGAGCTGAAACTAATATTTACTGATCATTTTGACTACTGAAATAGGATTTAAGTGTTACCTTTAATGATGTCTTCTTTCTCATAGTGAACGAGAAAACTTGCGTCATAATAGGGAGTGAACTCTAAAGTGAAATTATTCTCTGACAAATCTGAAAGAAGAAAGGAGTCATGTCGAAATGTCGTCGTCATGGTCGGTAGCAAGACAAGTTTTAAGATAAGAAAAATAATATTTTGTGAATGCTGAAAAGAGAAAACAGAATTTGATCAAACCCATTCTGCTCGAGGTAGCTGTCATCCAAATTTATCTGCCCCACTGAAAAGGTTTTTAGTTCAAGGTCTCCTTGAAACTTTCAAATAATGGTAGACGCGTGGAGGAGGACTTTTAAAACTTTGACGCATCAGTGACAAACATTATATCCGATGCAGTTCCGTAATTTGACCATATGTTCCTGTGTATTTTTCAGGTTAACAATTGACTTGCCTCTGCATGTGTCTCCGATAGGTGTCAACGGTGGTGCAGGAAACGTTTACTTCTCCGCGAACAGTGATAGTGATTCATAAACACATACCTATGACAGTCGGGATCGCCCGAAGTACTCTGTTACACGAGCTGGTATGGTGGAGTGATATTGCTGCCACTGACGAGTGTGGTTTATTTCAGAACTGAACGTCAGTTTGGATGGGTTCATTGAAGTGTAAACGATTTAAAAGTGCTGGTTAAACTGTGTGAACCTCCAAGCTTCCAAACTGACGTTCAATTTTTGTAATTTCATACTTTGAAGTTTACAGTTCTCGCCGAATAATATCGTAACAAAGTTTGCTTAAATTTGAAGTCCTCTGGTTTCGCGAAATGACCTTGCAGCAATGTTATTTTGTCGGTATTTGCCGGCTCTCGGTCACAAATGTTTCCCCACTCATACTCAGCAGTTACGCAAAGAAAAATAGTTCTCTGAATATATACAACATAATCTAGAAATATGCCAACATAATTTCTTTCTCTGAACAAATTAACAAACCATATTTTGGATAAATCAAATCTCAAAAATAGGATACAGGAAAGTGAACAAAAATATAAACATAACCTCGATGCACCGAGGCGAGGTCAACCTAGAAGCGCGGATTTATATATGACGTCACATAAGTTTGTGAAGAGGTTCATTTTCGAAAGGGAGCATGAGGTTGAAATTTATACTTACTGCTGTTGACGTTTATGGAGCAGTTATGGAAAACACCCCGACGCGTGAACCCTCTCATGGCACTAGCAAATTTGGAATATCGCTCATTTATGAATGTGTTGCTTGCAATTGTGTTTGGATAATCGCAAAAAAATGTGGAATGGACAGGTGGGGATTGAACGGAGTGCTCTCAAACTTGTGTGTTTTGTGTTAATTTTCAACGTCAGGGTGTGATATATTTGGAGTTTGGGATTTGTCGTGTGTGCTGTAATACTTTGCTTAGCTGGTGTTTCCTGCCACATGAGATTGACCTACTGTATGACCTGATGCCAGCTTCATTTCTGTGTCTCGTCATTCCTTATGACCTGCCGCTTCTCGGCCTAGAATGCATATTGCTGCCGCTGCCGTGTGGGGCTTATATCACAATACACAAAAGCCACGTGTACTACATGCATACGCAGGCTGATGCGGTCGACTGATATTGCTGCCACTGCCACGTGGGGCTTATATCACAGTACACAAACGACACGTGCAGTACATGCACACACAGGCTGATGTGGTCGAGTGATATTGCTGCCACTGCCACGTGGGGCTTATATCACAATACACAAACGCCACATGTACTACATGCAAACACAGGCTGATGTGGTCTGGTGATATTGCTGCCACTGCCACGTGGGGCTTATATCACAATACACAAACGCCACATGTACTACATGCAAACACAGGCTGATGTGGTCGGGTGATATTGCTGCCACTGCCACGTGGGGCTTATATCACAATACACAAACGCCACATGTACTACATGCAAACACAGGCTGATGCGGTCGAGTGATATTGCTGCCACTGCCACGTGGGGCTTATATCACAGTACACAAACGACACGTTCAGTACATGCACACACAGGCTGATGTGGTCGAGTGATATTGCTGCCACTGCCACGTGGGGCTTATATCACAATACACAAACGCCACATGTACTACATGCAAACACAGGCTGATGTGGTCGGGTGATATTGCTGCCACTGCCGTGTGGGGCTTATGTCACGATACACACACGACAAGTGTACAGCATGCACAAACAGGCTGATTTGTTCGAGTGATATTGCCGCCACTGCCGTGTGGGGCTTATATCACGGTACAGAAACGACACGTGTATCAGAGTGCACAAACAGGCTGATTTGTTCGAGTGATATTGCTGCCACTGCCGAGTGTGGTTTATATTACAATACACAGAGTGCACAAACAGGGGCTTTTTGAACTTACATGTCCTGCTATATCGTCCAGCACCATACAGATCCTCTGTGCCATTTAGAGTCAGTTTTGCAAAGTAACATCCCCCATAGGATGACCTGAGCGTGATGTCTAAGATGAGTCTCTGTCGGGGAAAATGACCAATGATGATATAAGTATAGGTAACGGGATTTGATGAACCTGCTCCAGGAAATACTGGACCGATCAATTGGCCGCTATTCGTGGTGTACGTCAGTTTCTGGTTGTCCACATCTGAAACAACAGAGTGAACGCTAGATTAAAGTACTTTACATGTTGAAAGGATAGCTTGGACGTAATGCACCATGGTTATCAATCATTGGAAATATTGCGTATATAGGCAAGACTTACTTTGGTATTTAGTTCCCGTCTTTTTTCACTTTACTTCCAGCCTTATGTCCCTCAGGTAAGCTTGATATTTGTCAGTCAAAGGTCAGTTAAAATAACGTCAAAAAGGAGTTGGTGGTTGATGTTTTGTATCATCTCGTCTTCGTCTTTGGTCACTTCCCTCTATTCTTGTCATATCCCTTAACCGAGCTTAATTTTAATATTCAATTTTCAGTTCTTACAAGAAGTTTGTATATAAAACCAAGCACACAAACTCTACCTTCAACAACGTAGTTGACAACAAAGCCACCACAAGAGCCTACGGATCGATCTCCACCATGGGTCACGATGTCTACACTGCCAAAAAATGCATCTGAAACAAGACAAGTTTGGTTTAAATTTGTTTTGCGCCTCAAATTTGATAAAGTTCGGTTCGGCATATCAATGGTATCATTACCAAAGTGAGCCCCATGAAATATCAACTACAGAAAATTAGCCTCCAAACAATCTATTTCTAAAAAAAATAATTACGTTGAAAACGTAACAAATAATCGGTGTACATAATTTATTGAAAACATAACGAACATGAGCGTATCCGATAATTCATTGTAAACTTAAACTGAATTGCAGAATTGCAGATTATTTTTAACTAAAATGATCAACATGTTTTTTTATATACAAAGGGTTTTGATATAAATAGTGTATTATTTGGTATTTATTTATTTCCATTTATCAGACACATTGAATTTAAGAATAATTGAATCTATCCATGATTAGTTTGACCTTATTGAAATATTAGCCTCAGAATATACATATACAAGAACGTATGATACAATATGCATATATTCGATCGTGCCACATAGTGTGTTTTACTTTCAGGTGTCCTACATAATAGAGACACCATGTTAAGGAAGGTGATCGTATACCAACGGATAAATCTGATATCTCAAATACGTTGAGCAAAACACTCACTGAACATGTTCCCTTAACAAATTATGTTCCGACATTTCAGAAATGTCCGAAGAAGAGGAAAATAATAATTGTAGTTAGAAAAAATGGTAAAGACAATAATGGAGTAGTTTCACTCCATGAGCTACAGACTGCAGACTACAGACTGCTGATGATACTACGGCAGGTGCTGATAACATTCACTATTAGCTTCTGAAGGATTTGCCCCAGTCCTGTTGAAATACGTTGGAAATACTTGATCAGATTTGGACTTGGATTTGGGGAAAGTTCCTACATCATGACATGATGCCATTGTAGTCCAAAACCTGAGCTGATCCTTTGAAGTAGAGATCAATATAAACCAACTTGCTCTATTTGTAAAAAGCATGGAACGGATTGTAAATGACTAATGATATGGAACTTGGAAACCAACATCCTCATCATTAGTACCCAATGTGGTTTTGGTAAAAAACAGATGTACCCCTGAGCATTCACTACATGTAGAATCGTATTAAAAAATGACATTGAACATAAACAACATGCTGTATCTATTTGTTTCGATCTCGACAAAACATACCTTACGACCTGAAAACATAGTATTATGAAAGACTTTTTGGCTTATAAGGTCGTTTGCCTCAATTTGTATCCAAGTTTTTAATAGGGACATCATTTCAAGTTCGTATAGGCCAAAGCATGTTGGATGATTATAACCAGGGTCAGGGTGACCAAAGGGACATTATTTTGTTTTAAATGATTAACTTGATGGGTCACTTTCTGTGGATGACTTTGATATTTAATGTCGTGGCAAAAATATGCATAGTATCGAAAGCTAATAAAATTTAGAAATGGTCACTTGAAAATGGTTTTATATTTTTAAAAAACAAGACCAATTGTATTAATTTCTGATGGAAATAGTAACATCATAAAGATCTCTGATCATTTTTAGATAACACACACATCAAAGTTGTAGAGGAGGCCAAGTTTCTGGGACTCGTTTTTCCCCTTCATTTATATAGAGCCCCCATCCACACTAAATTGGACTTTGGCTCCATTGTTTATGGTGGAGCCTGTAAGAGAAATTGGATTCCATACACCATCATTGACTAAGACTGTCAAGGCTGCGAATTTACTTGACATAGCCATTATGTTGAAGCTGACGAACCTTCTTTGCAGCCACGCTGTATTAAATAACCACTTCAGTATGCTACAAAATTACATTCTAACACATAAAATCCTGCTTACAACTAAGTTTTCAAAACAATTTTTTTTCAAAATAAATCTAAGCTTGTCCCACCGCTAGGATTATATCCCACATTAAAGCTGCTAATATTGATGTAGATATTATTCTCCTGACCGGTTTTTGTCTTCTCCTCCTTGGCCACTGTCAGGCCAGAATTATACCCTACAGTTACTCAATTTACAAAAAACCCTGACACAAATCAACAGGACTATACGCAATTGAGAACAAACTATGAATCACATAGCTCAATATTTACAGATGGATCCAAGGATTGTGACAAAGTATCAAGTGCCACTGTAATTGGATCTATAACTATATCTTTCAGAATACCAGACAATGTTTCATTTTTTACGGCTGAAGCAAAGGCTCTTCTGACAGCCTTGTAGTTATTCAACATCCATCGAAAAGTAAACAATTCATAATCTTTTTCTATTCCCTGTCATACCTTGTAAATGTATCTTTCATTCATCCATATATTCTTGACATTTCAGAGTTGCATAATGATCATTCAACTGGCCAATACGACATAGTGTTTTGTTGGTTACTGTGGCATAGTCAGTAACACAAAAGCTGATGCTGCAGCAATATCTCGCACCTTCTGATGCCTTACTCTGATTATAAAGACATATAGCAGGCAGCTGATGCAATAAGATGGAACACAAACGTAAGTTTTATCAAACTCTATGAGATAACTCCAATTCTAGGTTACACCTATTTGTGTTCCCCAACAGTCAAGACATGATGAAGTCTCTTTGTGATGATGTCACATTGGCCCGTGCTGTCAAATTCCTGGATTGTCTGGCCCAGTCTCGATTATTTACAGACCGCCTTCATATAGCTGGAATATTGGTGAGTGCGGCGTTAAACAACAAACACACAAAAAAACAAACAAACGAACGTTTTACTTATGAATATTTATTGAAAAGTGAAAGGCTCTGTGTGTGCAGATTTTTCTCCTACTAGGGATTCATTTGGTCAAGTTTCAAATTTAAAGGATCTTTTTATCAAGTTTATCACGGTTATTTAATATTTAAAAAAAGAAATAGAATTGACCAATAGCTTTTTGATTAATGTGTTTTGTCCATGTTTGGTGTAATTTATAATTTATATCATTATGGCAGTGACATTTAATGGGGTTGAAGTATGGTAAAGTTATTGTCACCTTACAGTTTCCAAGTACATTGCAGAGAATTGGGATTTTAACGCATTTCATATTTGGACAATGGTTTAATTTATGGCTGGTATTGTCCAAAACTACCAGTGACTAAAATGACGGCTTAAATCCTGCTGGGGATCCATGTAGGTAGCAGAATTACTTTAAGTGTCCCTATGGTCCCCAGTAAGGTGGTCTACCTTTAGATGCTGATGGTCTAAAGCTCGTATTTGTAATAGCATAAAATGTAATATTGATGTATGTGTTGATTAGATGATTTTAGTATTTGAAATGATTAGTTTTTAGGTAGGAAATTTGGCATAAGATGTCAGTGTTTTAATGTCCCTTGTGACAGGCATCTATCGACATAACTGTTTTTTTCCTTGGCTGCAATACTGCTGATGTGACGTAAGTTTTTAACTCATTCACTCACTCACATATACCCCATTGCTGGTGTCTCCCGCCGTCATATTGCTGGACGATTGCTAAAAGCGGCGTAAAACCATACTCACTCACTCACACACATATAGAAAATATAAGCAAAGGATATTTTTACTTTGGTAACATTATGAAATGATTTGACAGCATCTACACACCACATCGATATAAAGAACTTACTACAAGAGTTCACCATTGTTTGATAAAGCTTCTACTGGAGATGTCTTAATAATATAATACTCAGTTTGCCTGTTGATCAATCCAGACAATTAAGACACACTTTCAGTTGAGTTGATTCGTTTCAACAGTCACCCTGAAGTTGTAGAAAGAAAGCAACATAGTTTAATTTGTCAGAAAATTATACAGACAGCATCAGTGTTTCAACTTACAGATTGTTTGAAAGGGGTTTGAAGTGCATATTTTTGGACCGCCATCTATGGTAAACCATCCGAGATCACAGTTACCGCTGGTCGCGTAGTTGAGAGAGACGAAGTCCAGGATAAGTGTTTGCAACTCCCCACTGCCTATGATGGTGTTGGTGAAGTTGTTGTAGGTGCAGTTGCAGGAGAAACATGGCGTCGATATATGTCCAGATGTCTTTAAGTGGATGGAAGAGACGTTGTCTGCAAACATAATGGGGTTAAATCTATGCCAATCGTCTTTCTTTCTCTATGTCAACAATCCCCAACTCAATTGTTTGATAGGCATTACTTAGAAGTTGACGGATGATAAAGTAGACGCAATCTATGGATAACAACTTCTTTAATACTGTAAAGGCGACGTTTCGGTATAGATCCGTATACCTTTGTCAAGCAAGACTGAATGAGGAACAATTATCCACTCAATCTCGACAACAAAGTCATGTCCTCTATACTCCATCCCACACAAGATCTTCGACCCCTAAAGCCGAATCAGCACCCTTTCGCATCACCCTCCCATTCATAGGAAGAGCCTCCCACATCATCAGGCGGCGCCTCCTCAAACAGCAAGCCAATATTAACACCTACTACACCAGGTCCACCTCCCTTAGTACCCTACTCAGAGCCAACGGCAGAATATCAACCAAACCTCAAGAGCCTAAAGGTGTAGTTTAGTGCAACTGTGGACAATCCTACGTAGGTAAAACATCCCGCCCCATCAATACCAGAATCAAAGAGCACGAAACCTCAAACATTGAATCAGACAGTAAATTAGCCATCTCAGCCACATCAGCAACTGCCCCAATACTGCCTATTAATGTAATGAAATTGTGTACCGTGTGCGTCCACGCCAACAGAGTAATGCATCTTAAACCCTCTACTAGGCCTTCTGAACTGAGTTCTAAACTTGATGATGAATCTATCCCGGAAGACATCTGAAACAAAAGCGTTGCTATGATGATCGTTTTGGAGTTGTGTGATAAATAGAATATTATATTGGTAAAGAGTCGAGGCTTGAGGTTGGATAGACGTTTGCTTGAAGCAAAAAAGAACTAGAAATGAAATCTTCCCCTCGCCTTTGTACAATTAACGAATTGTCTTCGATGTCTTTTTGCATGTGTCATTCGAGGACTAAACGTAATCACACAGACGTAACTCACATACAGAAAGCAAAGACTCCACTCACCCACACTGAATGATCAGACAGACAGATCACACACACGTATCACATAAACAGATGATACAGATGTATCATATAGACGGATCACATTGACGTATCACACATATGGATCACATTGACGTACTACGAAGACGGATCACATGGACGTACCACACAGATAGATCATATAGACGTATCGTACTGCCGGACCACATGGTCGTACTCCACACAGGTATCATATGCATCTGTCACATGAACGATTCACACAGTGTATCACACAAACGGTCAGACAAATCACACGGATGTACAACGCTGACGGACCACAAATACGGATTACGCATTTAAAACACACAGACATGTCACACATGTCGTTACATGTACACTCCCTTTCTTTTTGTCGTTTCAGACAGATTCAATACTTACATGTCTTACGAAACGTTGTGTGGTAGCACAGTTTAAGACCATCATCTATAACGAGCCAGTCGTTGGAACAGTCGGAAGTAGCTTCCAGGTCCAGCTCGATTAGGTCTATGGCGATGCTCTGGTTCTGTCCATTACCCATGATGGCATATGTGCAGTAAAGGTAGCTGATAGTGGTACCAGGGTAGCCAGGACTGGTAATCTCACCCTCACTGGCGGTAAACGTCATCGAACAGTTTTCTGACAATGAGAGAAAACAGGACTTTAACAACTAGTGGTCTGAGAAAAAACGAATTATTACATAACGTATTACCAAAATGCATTATCATCTTAACCTCACAGCAACATATGATGTGTTTTCATTGAGTTATAGTTGTGACATACATGTATAAAAGTCAGAGCAGTTATATTTGTGTAAAAGATGCATTTCATTCTCACTCTGATTATTGCTCTTCTTTATCGGAACCAGGGCCATGTAGTCGATGTATTTTAAAAACAGAAATATCATTGCAGTGTCCTCTCTAAGTTCAATGCCACTCTTTCAGATGTAGATGATTCAAATTTTGCTTTGCTCGAAAGATTGATGCCTACATAGGAAGGCGTTTTCTTTCTTTGCATACCACCAGAATCCACAAGCGGTAGATTCATCATTCGGAACAGACGAACCATTCTCTAATATTTTTTGGCCATTGTTATTTAATTGCAGCTCATGTTTGCGTCAGTAACAGAATTAGTTAAATACAAGTCAAAGATTGTTCATATACATATATGACAGGTTTACATAATCTAGGTACATATAAGCTGCAAGTCATGATACATGGTTGCATGTATTATACAAGTATGTACATGAAATACTCATACTTGTTATGAAGAACAGAAAAGACGATACATGATTATTACGAATCAGTAATGCCTACTAAGGGAATGAGATAGTGTACCGTGTGCTTCCCCTCCAACAGAGTAATGCAGCTTAAACCCTCTACTAAAGTCCAAGTAATCACTTCTAAATTTGATGATGAATCTATTCTGGAAGACATCTGAAACAAAAACGGTGCTGCGATGATCGTTGTTGGAGTTGTAAGATCAACGCCATTGTTAGAATACATAACATTGGTGAAGATTTGCGGCTCTTATCTCAAGTTGGATGAAGACAAAAAAGAACAAGACTTAAAGCTGTTTTAGTACAGTACAGTTTTAGTACAGTAAACAAAAAGCCGTCTTTTCACACGTCACAAGGACAAATAAAAAAGAAAGATAACAGAGACCTATCACACAGTAATATCATACAGATGGATAAAACATACGTATCACAGGGACGGATCACACAGACATATCGAACAGACGCACTACACAGACGTATTAGGCAGACGGATCACACACACATGCCACACAAACGGATAACATAGCGATATCGCACTCACACGTGTCACGTTGACGGGGCGAACATACAGATTACACAGTTTAGTTAAATAGACGGGTCACACATGTGGATCACACAGACGTTCAGACAGACGGATCATACAAACGGATCATGTGTTACATGTAACTCTCTTTTTGTTTGCCATTTCAGATAGATTCAGTGCTCACATGTCTTGTGGAACTGTGTATTCTGGCACAGTTTAGGACCATCGTTTATAATGAGCCATGAAATGAAACAGTCTGGAAAAGGGAAAAGATCCAGATCAACCACGTCTATGGTGATGCTCTGGTTCTGCCCATCACCCAAGATGACATACGTGCAGATGAGGTCGTTGAAGGGGATGCCAGGGTAGCCAGGACTGGTTATCTCCCCCTCACTGGCGGTCAACGTTATCGAGCAGGTATCTGACAATGAGAGAAAACAGGACAATAACCACTTTTGGTCTAAGCCTTTTCTGACGGTGATCAGATCAGGATTTACTAACATTCACTATCATCCTCAGCAACTTCACAGCAACACATGAGTTGTGTTAAAAGTGAATGAGTTTGGTTTTACGCCCCTTTTAGCAATATTCCAGCAACATCGCGTCAGGGAACACCAGGGTTGGGCTTCACACATTGTACCCATGTCGGGATTCGAACAAGGGTTTTCGGCGTGACGTCGTGCTAAGAACACAACGACTGTTTACGTTGAGTTCTAATTATGACATATACAACATGGGCTATTTGTATTTATGCGAGACATTCATTTTCCATGATGTGATAACATTATTCTCATACCCAATCTGTTAACCATATATACAATGGAATTGGGATTAGTCAGTACCAGTCAGTAACTAGGGCCATTAAGCACAGAGAAGATCTATTTTTAAAACATTGACATAATTGCATGGTCCTCTCTCATTTGATAGAATACATAATGAATATTATGTCATAAATATGTTGAATAAAATCCTTCTAATTGTTATGAAAAGCAGAAAAGATGACAAATGAATTGGGGTGGACCATTTGATATTTAGGGGTGGGGGTGAGTGCAGTAAAATTGAACATTTTATAATAAGAACACATAATAAAAGACCATTTGTTGAAACACCATCTGAGCAAAAGCCCAGTGTGAAGTTTAATTTATATTTTTTATAACAGTGATAACATTGCATGGTCCTTTCTCATTTGATAGAATTCATAAGCATAAACATGGACTATGATTCTACAAAGGAAAGAGGGGTTAGATCTTCTTTCATTTTCAACTAAACATATGGAAATACTGTTAACATTGTCTCACTGCAAACGGGACAACTTGATATGTTTGTACTCTCAACTTCTGGATGAATGCATTTTTCAAGATTGTGGATGATAGACATAAAATGCATAACTTATGAACAAACAAAACGTTACCAAATTAAAATTTGGACATCTTGGGTCAAAACTTCGAACAGTGTTACACAATTGTTGAGAATCAATCGCCCAAACATAACAACCACAGCTCGCATTGATCTGGGTACATGAGTACCCAGATAAGTGGAACTTGAGTTTAAAGTGATAGCTTTGCTGCACTTGCAGCATGCCAACCTACAAAGATATGAGTATATAGATACAAGCGATTAAAACCCTTTCCATATTCATGTCTGCCAAGAGCAGAGGCGATTGTTCGGTTAGTATATCGGTGGATTGGAATTGGCTATTTGATTGTCATTAAACGATATCGAATCATCGATATACCTGAAACTTAAGTTTAACTTATTGGCCAATTTGTGCCATTTGGGATGCCTGCCTCTTGCCTAAATGTCTTACCCCAAAATATTACACAAATGTTATCAATGAGCATGTCCAGCGTTTAACAAATTATTTTCTCAGTACACTTCACGTGGCATTTGCTTTCATTTTGACCTGATGCACTGTTCAGTAACATTCAAACCTTTGGACAGTGACAAATAACATGCTAAAGATGATACAACAGCGAGAACAAGCTGTCAGTATAACACATCAAGCAGCAACGCATGACCACGTTGCAAGGAGTTTGGGCTGTAGCAGAATGACACCACCAAGAGCATGGCCTGTTATAGGCAGACACCTGTCACCATCAGCCAGGAAAGAGGAATGTGTCATTACAATATCAGAGCTTACAGACAACTTCGAGATAAATGGCTGGCACCCGAACACAGACATCGATGGGTTCAAACAGTGTAAGGCTGGTAGTACAGAAACTGGCAAAAAGTGATGTTCACAGGAGATAGCAGATTCCTTCTTTCAGAGCAAATGAAAAAAATTGTTTTTTACGTGGAAGATGAGAATGAACGTCACGTTGTCCTTTTTAAGACGTCTAACAGCTTAGAGTGGTTATGGTTTGGGGTAGCATCATTTGCCAAGTCAATGTAGCATCTGTTGCCAAGATGAGACAGATCTGTTGATTTTGGAAGGACACATCACTGGCCAGCGTTACATTAACCAGTCTCTCTACCCTGTTGTACCTACTGTACTAGAAAAGAATCCCCGAACCCTGTTTCAACAAGATAAGGCAAGGCCCCCGAAAACATCGTGCTTTGGCCAGCACAAACACGAGACTGGCCACCTTTTGAAACTTGTGGGATCACTTTTACGTTCAAATCAGAGCACAAACAGGACGCCCTTTTCACAAGTATCAGTGAGCACAGGCCCTTTGAGAAGAATCCAATTTCTGCTGATGAGACGTCTTAATCTTCTGTGAGTTTCGGTGTGCATTGGTTCTCTTGGTGGGCATACACGGCACTGACTGACACGTGGGGCATTCTAAAGGATTAAAGGGAGTTTCATGTGCTGATTTCAGTCATGATGGTTCATCGATTACCGAACAACTGCCTCCATCCTCCACACTGTTGATACAATACTATCACTTTTGGTCTCATTCACGGCATAACTTGTAATGACACTGTTATTAGATGTATTTTGACAATACAGGTTTCTTCCTTGATATTGGTCCTGTTTTACGTTTAGAAACAAACAATGATGACTGGTGAAGTTTTTTTGCACGTCAGTATAATTATGTATATGTTTATGTTTCCAAGTATGAATGAATTATACTTAATGGGAATTCCACATCACAGTCAACAACTGATTCAGCCATGTCACAGCAGGACATGTGGAGTCAATAACCCTGCCCAAGGATACAAAACAGTGACTTGCATGATATGGCCTCTTGAAATAGAAGATTTGAAATGATTATTAAAGGATTAATTTTACAGGCATACTGTTTCAATGCTCATGTCTCTATGTCAAATAGTAGGACTTTGCTCACGAAATACGCTGTATTATCTCTGTATACTTTGCCCACTTATCAGCTGTGTTGTTTTAACCAATCCCACAAATGAAATGGTCCATCCCGTATTACAAATCAGTAGTGATACGTTAAAGGGCAAGAGTTACTTTTGTATTTACTGGTCATGTTGTTTCCCAATCACCTAACACTACTTTATCATTTAGTGGCAGTCCATATGCACACAAACATGTTCAGGAGTTGTTCACTTCACTCCAAGCCTTATCATCTCCCTTAACTAAGTTTGATATTGCTATTTAATGTTCAGTTCTTTCTGGAAGTATGTATTTGAAAACAAGAACACAAAATGTACCTTGAACAACGTAGTTGACAACAAAGCCAGCACAAGAGTTTCCAGGTCCATCTCCTCCATGGGTCACAATATCGACACTGCCAAAAAATGCATCTGAAACAGTTATACATATCTTATAAAATCTGTGCTAGCGGGAGTGCCTGAAGACTAAGGCTTTTGACCATTTGTGGTATTTTTAGTATTCATACATGATAGTTATCATTTAAAGGGTTAGTTTGACGACTGAGGAAAACAGAATCCTTTTAGATGATGATGAACATATACATGTAAAAGGTCAGGGGGTACTTCTTTCAGGTACAAAGGTAATGTAAATTACGTTTTCGTGGGACGGCGTGCCTTCCTTTGTAGTGGTTTGAAAGCTATTTACATTATTTTTAAACATGTAAACTGTAAAATACAGTTATACATTTCTTATAAAATCTGTGCTCGCCAGAGTCCCTGGAGGCTACGGTTTCGGACCATTGGTGGTATTTTTAAGCATTCATAAATGATAGTTATTAATAATTCTGACTCTCTCGCTTTTGTGAGCAGCACCATGTTGTTTGCAAACACTGACAGTAGTACCTTCCTGGCCATTTATATGTTCATCTTCAATGTCATATAAAACAAAATGATTGTTTTCCACCGTAACCTTTATCACTTCGTCAAACTTACCCATTGACGAAGTGATAAATGGGTGTATTGCCCAATCAAGTTTTCGTTTTTGAAAATAAAATATTGTTTTAACCACTAGCTTCTCAAAATTTTTAGTCACAGTTTCAGTTGAGTTGATTCGCTTCAACAGTCACCCCTGAAGTTATGGAAAGGGGTCAACATAGATTAAGTTTTCAGAAAATTATACAGACAGCATCAGTGTTTCAGCTTACAGATTGTTTGAAAGGGGGTTGAAGTGCATATTTTAGGTCCGCCATCTATTGTAAACCACCCGAGATCACAGTTAGGGCTGGTCGTATAGTTGACAGAGACGAAGTCCAGGGTTAGTGATTGCAACTTCCCACTGCCTATGATGGTGTTGGTGTAGCTGTTGTAGGTGCAGTTGCAGGAGTAGCATGGCGTCGATATCTGTCCTGATGTCTGTAAGAGGATTGAAGTACAGCTGTCTGCAACATGGAGAGTTTGATATATGTCAGTCGTCTTTCATTCTCAAATTCAACAATCCACAATCCCACGAAAATACAGACAATGTCAAAGACGAAATGACGATTGCAATGGAGAAGATAACAATGGTTGAAGTAATAATAATACACATGATATAGTTAAGCTTTCATAATCGTCATTCATGTTAGACAACCGCCAGGGCCGACTACAATTGATTATGATAGTGAGCTAATCTAATAGCAGTCGTATTGACAACCTCTAAGATATTTGCATGTATTTAATTGTTTTTCCAGTTCCAAAGAGGAACTTGTGACCAAATATGTGTCTTATGTTGCCAGGATATCACAACCCTTAATTCTCGTTTCAGGTTTCAAGAGTTAGTTTTCACTTCCTACCACACAGAAGCTGGATTTACCGCCGATACCGAGCCCAACAATTCCGTTTGTACCACATGTTTCCGTGTTTTTTTCAGTTGAACAATTGACTTTCCTTTATCTGTGATGGATGCCACCGGTTGGGCAGGACACGCTCACCTTTTTGCGAACACATGGTAACATCACTATTTGATAGTGATTCATAAACACATACCCATGATATTGTCAGAATCATACAATCGACTCTGCTTTCGGCAGAGATTTCTGATGAATATGGAAAGAGTTTTGTCGCTTTTATTTGTTCTTCAACATTCAGCATTAACTCTTTCAAAACCAGTCAACCAGAAGCGTTTATGGCTGTGACACAGAGTTCCCAGACACTCTTGTGTGAAAGATGAAGTTAACACTTATCAAAGAAAATATCTGCTTGTAAAATATCTTTACTACAACATGTTACACACCATTTGAAACGTCTAATCCTATTGTGTATAAATAAGTAAGGTCAATGTCATGTGTTCAGATATAACAGAATCAAATTTGACTTTTGTATTTAGGTTGGTACCATCACAAGAAGCCTAGGCGTTTGCTTTCTCCGCAAACTACCAGTTTCTACAAATTGTAGACTCATCATTCTGGACAGAAAAACCTTCTTTAATAGTTTCTTGGCTGCAGTGAATTAATCTTGTTTGCTTCAGTAACCATCCACTAGCTTTAGTGAAGTACAAGAATCAAAATCGTAGATTGTACATATACACATTTAGCAGGCTGATATAATCTAGTTAAATATAAACTGCTAGTTATTGTTTATGGTTTAATGTATTGAAAGTATGTAAATATAATACTTGTAATTGTTAGAGAACGGGAAAGGCGATAAATGATTATTACTAACCAATAATGCATATTAACGTAATGACATAATGTACCTTGTGCGTCCACGCCAACAGAGTAATGCATCTTAAACCCTGAAGAAGGGCTGCTGTATTCAGTTCTAAACTTGATGGTCAATCTATCCCGGAGGACATCTGAAATAAAAACGTTCTTATGATGATCGTTGATGGAGTTACATGATCAATGTTGGATAGACGTTTCCTTCAAGCAAACAGATCTAGAAATGAAAGCTGACCCTCGCCTTTGTAAAATAAACAAATCTTCGATTTATTTTCGCATACACACAAGGATTACACAGACGGATCACAGACATATCACACAAACGGATCATGTCGTTTCAGATAGATTGAATGCTTACATGTCTTACGGAATGTTGTGTGGTAGCACAGTTTAAGACCATCGTCTATTACGATCCAGTCAAAGTGACAGCTGGAAGTGTCTAGCAGGTCCAGCTTGACCATGTCTATGGCGATGCTCCGGTTTTGCCCATCACCCATGATGACATATGTGCAGTAAAGGTAGTTGATAGGGGTGCCAGGGTAGCCAGGACTGGTAATCTCCCCTTCACTTGCGGTAAACGTCATCGAACAGTTTTCTGACAATGAGAGAAAACAGGACGCTAACCACTTATGGTCTCAGCAATAGTTATTAAGAGAAAAAACTCGATATTTCGAGAAAACAAACAAATTATTGAATGACGAGATTTGTTTATTTAAAAAGAAATTATATACTACGAACGTGGCACCATTAGACATTCGTAGTTTATCACAGTAAACCCATGATCCCCAGTGAGGTGGCCTAGCTTTGGTTACTGGTGGCCTATAGCCCGTGTTTTAAAACTGTATATATAATATTGTTATGCTCAAATATGTTTCATGAATTGTTTTTAAATATAGAATGCTCAAATATGTTTTACAACTTGTTTTAAAACAAAACTTTGCATCAACGACTAAATTGTAAATATATTAACTTGGTCTCGTCGCTCTATGGCTGAGATAATGCCGATGCGACGTTAAATTTTAACTCGCTCACTCATTATCACAGTGAACCAATCTTATAGCAATGGTACTGCCAACATTAACATATTTGCATGTGTTTGACTTTTCTTCCAATTTTAAAGATTTGGTTTGTTTGTTGTTTAACGCAGCACTCAGCAATATTCCAGCTATATGACGGCGGTATGTAAATAATCGATTCTAGACCAGACAATCCAGTGATTGATATCATGCGCATCGATCCAGTCAGTTGATACACGTGATGACGTCAAACAAGTCAGCGAGCTTGACCACCCGATCCCGTGAGTTGCCTTTTACAACAAGCATGGGTTGCTGAAGACCTATTCTACCCAGGATGTTCACGGGTCCCCAATTCAAAAGAAGAACTTGTAGCCTCATATGCATCTTTTATTTCTATTATATCACAAAGCGCAATTCTCGTTTCCTTTACAACATCTTAACTGTTTTCTCTTCCAAACAGTACCAGTACTGAACAACAAAACGCTTTAATTGATATTAATACTCGATTTTCAAAAACAAACTACACCTACATTGGCTCATTGGCATTCTAGAAGTTGGTGAGTAAGTAAAAAATGTACTAGTTTATGGATGGATAATGACCTCTGGTTTATAGCATATAGCGACGTTTCAATGTAGATTCTTACACCGTTATCCAGCTGAAGTGACAACAACCAAGCAATTAGAGGTATATATGCATGATATGGTGTGATAAGCAGCAGATTAACATTGACAACAACAGGTACTAGATAACAAGTAGTATACAGATAATTAAATGAAGCCAAATGTACAGTAAGAATAACAAATAGCATACATGAAATAAGCCAGGCTTCAGAAGTTGTTATCCAAGCTGACCCGTGAAGATTCCAGGGTAGAATAGGTCTTCAGCAACCAATCCTTGCCGTAAAAGGCGACTATGCTTGTCGTAAGAGGCGACTAACGGGATCGAATCGTCGATAATGTACAAGTGAGTTTGTTCTTCTATACCAGAAGAGTTTAGGTCAACGTCACTCTTTCAGATAAAGTATGGTCAAATCTTAATGTTTATGTTTGTATCTTCCCTGAAAGCTGAGGCATTTGCTTTCTTCGCATCCAATCAGATATCTGATATTGTTTTCACCACAATGTTTTAAAGGAGTCATAATTTCTTCATTTTGATGATCTGAGATTGTTTTTCATAATTTGTTAAAGCTGAGATGTTGTTACGTCACATTTCAAACTAAACCTATTGGAAGACTGTTATATTGTTCTCACTGTTCACTAAAATATAACAACTTTACAGATGTAGGTGATTTTAAACCAAAATAATGAAAGTATCAGTATGATAAAGCAGTGTTGTACAATAAAAGACCATTTGTAGCAACATCCCAGTGTGCAGTTTACTACAAATTGACAGGGAAATGGTCAACTTGACATTTTTGTACTCACAACTGCTGGAGGAATGTGAATGTACTTTTCAATTTCTATGATCATGGATGATGGACATAAATAGCATAAACTAAACTTTGGACATGTTGGGTCTTACGAATGGTGTTACGAAATGGTTGAAACGAAACCCAACCGAAACAATTTACCAAATAATGTACGTGCTACAGTATCCATACATACATAAGATGCTTATATTAACGTTACGAAAGAGAGAACAAGGAGCAACACATTGCAAGGGGTTGGGCTGTAGCCGAATGACAGTCGCCATGTGCATGCCATGTTACAGGCAGACAGGGCAGAAGTCAGACAGGCTTAGTGATGGCAGACCTCTTGTCACCAAGACAGTGTCCAGCAGACTGCGTCAGTATAATATCAGAGCTTACAGACCACCATTGATATAACACTGACACTGGAACACTGAAATCGATAGGTTCAAATACTGCAATGCTGGAAGAGCCGGTAAACTGACAAAGAGATATGTTCACGGGAGATAGAAGATTCCATCACGTATGCCGTTCTGCATTGTTATAGGGAGTTTCATGTGGTTATTTCAATCGTGATGGTTGACTGATTGCTGAGCATTTGTCCCCAACCTCCAAAATAAACACCATACTTTCATTTTTGTTCTGATTCATGTTTTCGCATATATGTTTATGTTATCCTTTTTTCCATGTAAGGATAAATAATATTTAATGGGCATTTCACATCACAGTCAACAACTGATTCAGCCATGTCACAGCCCAAGGATACAAAAAAGTGACTTGCATGATATGGCCTCTTGAAATAGAAGATTTGAAATGATCATTAAAAAAGATAAATGTCTCAAGGCATACAGTCTCACATGCTCGTGTCTCTATGTATGCTATGCCCGCGAAGTACTATGTATTGTTCAGAGTTCCCATAATTCAAATAAGATTTTATTGAGGCTGAACATTATTTGTCAAGCAGATGGAGGCTGATGGAGGATTTTTATTTCACACTTAAGAGCTGTGTTGTTTTAGCCATTATGTACGACTATTATGGCATAAAAAGCTAGAGTTACTTTGGTATTTAGTGTTCAGGTTGTTCACTATTCAACTGACACTACTTTACCATTAGTGGTAGTCCATATGCACACAAAAATGTGCAGAAGTTGTTCACTTCATTCGAAGCCTTATCATCTCCCTTGTCTAAGCTTGATATTGTTACTCAATGTTCAGTTCTTACCAGAAGTATGAATGTGAAACACAAACAAACATTACCTTGAACAACGTAGTTGACAACAAAGCCAGCACAGGAGTCGAATGATCGATCTCCACCATGGGTCACAATATCGACACTGCCAAAAAATGCATCTGAAACAAGAAAATTTTTGGATTTTAATTGCACCTGGAATTTGATAAAGTTAGGCCCTCTTTTGAAATGGTTTATTAAAAAAATTATAACAGTATACTGTAAAATACAGGTATACATCTCTTATAAAATCTGTGCTCGCGGGAGTCCTTTAGCACAAAGGTTTTTGACCATTTGTGGTATTTTTAGCATTCATGATAGTTATCATTTAATTGGTTAGTTTGAAGACTGAGGAAAACAGAATCCTTTTAGTTGATGATGAACATATACATGAAAAAGGTCAAGGGGGACTACTTTCAGTGTTTGCAAACGTGATGCCGCTCTTGTGTATTAGCGATCGAGTCAGAATTTACCATAATTATTCGAATAATGTTATCATCATCAAATAATAATCAGTGTTTAACAGGACGTAGTTAAGGCATATTCCATGTTATGGCTACTTTGAAGAAATCAATTTAGCAACGACATACCGTAGCAGGATTAGTTTGCATACATGTGCATGTTTATCTTTGCGGCTTTAGGGTCTTTCCCCTACTTTAAAACAGCTGGATTTGGCCAAAAAATGTACATTTATTATATTTTTTGGATAGAGAACAGTAATTTCAATGTTAGACTTTTTATAAATAAATTATCAATTAAAACTCTGTCAATGTCTATAAAACTCGTAGATTAAATTTGCCAAGTGATGGTCAGTGGCAAACAAAAATAATATTTCATGATATGGGCTATTCATTTCTACGCGCTCATCACCAAAGAGATTAAGTGTGTACATTTCACAAAATGTTCTTAAACACAACGCCTTCCATGATTATTTTATCATTACAAATAAACTAAAAACCAGAGAGTAACCATTGTCAGACAGATTCAAAGGAGCGTAAAAGGTAAAATGGCAATGAAAATTATCTGAATGAATCAGGTATTTGCGAAAAGGGTAAGCATGTCCTGCCCAACTGGTAGCACCTGTCACTCACACAATCTGCATAAAAAAACATGTGTTTGACTGCACAGCAGTACTCAAGTCATGCGACGGCGGGATGTTAACTTTTTGTATTGTATTTACAACTGTATATCGTAAATATCCTTTACTGACAATAATCTTATTATTATATTCCACATATTTGAAATGTTTCGATATGGAACCCCAAGGGAGTTATACTCTCTTTATTATGTAATGTTGTTCGGAAATTAAACGAAATTAAGCCATATTGCTTGTCATTAATAGTAAGTTTAGAAATCGGGTAGGAATGTAAAACCTGAGTGAACCACCCCATTTTCTAAAGAATACTAAATGATCTGCAGCCATGTCTGTTCACATATGCACTCACACATCGTGAAATTGTCTCTGAAGTAATACTATACACAAGTTTGTGATCCAGTAAACATCATATCAATTTACAGAACTTACTAAAGATGTTCACCATCATCTGATAAATGCTTGCGTCGGAGATTTCTTAAAATGGTCATTTTACCTATTGACCAATCCAGTTTTCGTTATTTAAAATAAAATATTATTTAAACCACCAACATTTCAAATAACAAGACAGACATATAACAGACATCCTGAAGTTAGGGAAAGAAAGCAACTTAGATTAGTTTGTCCGAAAATCAAACAGACAGCATCCGTGTTTCAGCTTACAGATTGTTTGAAAGGGCTTTGAAGCGCATATTTTAGGTCCGCCATCTATTGTAAACCATCCGAGATCACAGTTAGCGCTGGTCGTGTAGTTGAGAGCGACGAAGTCCAGGGTTAGTGTTTGCAACTTCCCACTGCCCATGATGGTGTTGGTGCAGTGGTTGTAGCTGCAGTTGCAGGAATAACATGGCGTCGATATCTGTCCAGATGTCTTTAAGTGGATGGAAGTGCAGTTGTCTGCAAACATAATGGGGTTAAATCTATGCTAATCGTCTTTCTTTCTCTATGTCAAAAATCCCCAACTCAATTGTTTGATAGGCATTACTTAGAAGTTGACGGATGACAAAGTAGACACAATATACGGATAACAACTTTTTTTAATACTGTAAAGGCGACGTTTTGGTATAGATCCTTATACCGTTGTCAAGTAAGACTGAATGAGGAACAATTATCCAATCATCCCCACGACAAAGTCAAATCCCACACCCATATCTGCGACCCCTGAAGCCGAATCAGCGCCCTTTCGCATCACCCTCCCATTCATAGGAAGAGCCTCAAACAACAGCAACCGCCTCCTCAAACAGCAAGCCAATATTAACACCTACTACACCAGGTCCACTTCCCTCAGTACTCAATCAACCAAACCTCAAGAGCCTAAAGGTGTAGTTTAGTGCAACTGTGGACAATCCTACGTAGGTAAAACATCCCGCCCCATCAAACCAGAATCAAAGAGCACAAAACCTCAACCATCTAATCAGACAGTAAATCAGCCATCTAGCAACTACCCCAATACTGCCCCAATATTAAGGTAATGACATTGTGTACCGTGTGCGTCCACGCCAACAGAATAATGCATCTTAAACCCATAACTAGGCCTTCTGTAATCAGTTCTAAACTTGATGATGAATCTATCCCGGAAGACATCTGAAACAAAAAAGTTGCTATGATGATCGTTGATGGAGTTGTGTGATAAATAGAATAATATATTAGTAAAAAGTCGAGGCTCTTACTTGAAGTTGGATAGACGTTTGCTTGAAGTCAAAGAACTAGAAATGAAATCTTCCCCTCGTCTTTGTACAATAAACAAGTTGTCTTCGATGTCTTTTCGCACGTGTCATTCGAGGACTAAACGTAATCACACAGACGTAACTCAGATTCAGAGAAGAAAAAAACCGCTTACCCACACTGAATGATCAGACAGACGGATCACACATACGTATGACATAAACAGATGATACAGATGTATCATATAGACGGATCACATTGACGTATCACACATATGGATCACATTGACGCACTACGAAGACGGATCACATGGACGTACCACACAGATGCATCATATAGACGTATTGTCCTGCCGGACCACATGGTCGTTCTCCACACATCATATGCATCTGTCACAGGAACGATTCACACAGTGTATCACACAAACGGTCAGACAAATCACAAGGACCTAAGACACTGAAGGACCACACATACGGATTACGCATTTAAAACACACAGACATGTCACACATGTTGTTACATAAACACTCTCTTTCTTTTTGTTGTTTCAGACAGATTCAATACTTACATGTCTTACGGAACGTTGTGTGGTAGCACAGTTTAAGACCATCATCTATAACGAGCCAGTCGTTGGAACAGTCGGAAGTAGCTTCCAGGTCCAGCTTGATTAGGTCTATGGCGATGCTCTGGTTCTGTCCATTACCCATGATGGCATATGTGCAGTAAAGGTAGCTGATAGTGGTACCAGGGTAGCCGGGACTGGTAATCTCACCCTCACTGGCGGTAAACGTCATCGAACAGTTTTCTGACAATGAGAGAAAACAGGACTATAACAACTAGTGGTCTTAGAAATAACGAATTATTACATAACGTATTACCAAAATGCATTATCATCTTGAACTCACAGCAACATATGAGTTGTTTGCATTGAGTTATAGTTGTGACATACATGTATGAAAGACAGACCAGTTATATTTGTGTAAGAGATGCATTTCATTCTCACTCTGTTAATATAGACAATGTAATGGGGATTAGTCAGTGCCAGATTGAAGGGGAAAACCAGGGCCATGTAGTCGATGTATTTTAAAAACGAATATCATTACATTGTCCTCTCTGATATGATAAATATTCATAAATAAGGACTGTGATTTTATAAAGGAAGATAATTATGTCGCAAACTTTCCATCGACTTTTACCTGTATATCTGAGAAATGACCAGATTGATTGGCTTTTACATATGTTTAGCTTTTATGTTTATTAATCGTTATATGTGTCAGAAATATTAAGGGCTTATACAATTGTTTATTACAAAATCCTAACGGTGCCACTTTGGTAGCATAATTGTACTTTTCCTACATTGAAATTTATCGTTATTTCAATAATTTTCTCGTAATTTCGAGTTTTTCCTGTTGTTTTAATTATTTTCTCGTAATTTCGATTATTTTGTTGTTATTTCAAATAACGATGCAAGCAACACATCTTCGTCTCATGGAATGGACCAGGCGTCGCACAAAGTCCTTTGGGATATCTGTCCATATCTGCTGGAGCATGTTTCGAAGTTCTATGGAACACGTGGTTGACGTCGAAAGCGCTGATCTATCTCATCCCACATGTGCTCGATTGATGAGAGATCATGGGAGCGAGCCGGCCAGGGGATGACATTCACGTTGTTTTGTTGAAGAGAATCCTGAACAAGTCGAGCAATATGAGGACGGGCGTTGTCATGTTGAAAGGTCATGCCTGGCCATGACGACGCAAAAACGGTAGAACAACAGGACCGATGATCTCGTCGCGGTAGCGCTGTCCATTGAGATTTCCCTCTACCAGTATCAAACGGGTCCTCTGTCTTGCTGTTATCCCACCCCATACCATAACGCTGCCGCCCCCGAACCGATCTTCTTCCATGACACAATGATTGACGTAACGTTCCCCTCGACGTCGGTACACTCGAATCCGTCCATCGCTGTGGCTGAGGTGAAAACTCGTCAGTGAATAGAACTTGTCCCCACTTCATGACCGTCGAGCGTAGACGTTGTCTGCACCACTGTAGACGTGCGAGACGGTGGTTTCCTGGCAAAATGGGACGTCTGGCGGGTCTTTTAGCGACAAGCCCTGCACATCTGAGGCGGCGACGTACAGTTTGTGAAGATGTTCGTCGAAGACCAGGGATGCTTCACTGGCTGGAATCGATTTCGTAGGTGTGTTGTTCGAATCCAGTTGTCTTGTCAATTATTGGTTACGCGTGGCCTGCCACTCCGAGGATGGTCTCTGACTGCATTCGTCTATTACCAACGTTGCCATAAACAACAACTGGTGTTTCTGTGGACGTTAAATTGTCTTGCAACATCACGTTTACTTGATCCTGCTTCAAGCATACCAATGGCTCGCAGGCACTCATTTTCGGACAGGCATGGCATTTCGTAATGTTGATAAATTGTGTAATTTTGTTGTTTTTCTGAGTGGTTGTTGTCAGCACGATCCTAAACAATGCACATGGAATCCCGTTAACGCACATGTTTTTATACCCATTCCTGGGTAGTGAAATGCATGGGGCTTGCATAAAAGTAAACTTTTGCATGGAATGCATGCTTTTCTGTAGCAGTTGCGTTTCTGTAACTTGATTCCATACACTTACTTCAATACTGAAAACCAAATTTAACTTGTTTGAAAAATACACTAAAATACTGGTGTCACAGGAACTTTTGTTGTTGAGTATATTATATCAAAAAGAGATATTCTCGTTTTCTGATCAACATCTTAACTGTTTTCGCCTCCAAACATTACCAATTCTGAACCCTGCACCGCTATAATTGATATTTATACTCGATTTTTTAAAACAAACTTCACCCCTACACTAACTGTTTGATCGGCATTCTAGAAGTTGGTGAGTAAGTAAGACAACATACAACTTTATGGATACGATACATACAGCGAAGTTTCGATGTAGATTCTCACACAGTTATCCAGCTAAAGTGTCAGCAACCAAGTGATGAGAGGGATCATATATGCATGATATGTTGTGGTAACAACAGGTAATAGATAACAAGTAAAATAGCCAACTGTACATTAAGGAATAACACAGGTAGTGAAGCACACGGGTAATGAAGCCAGGCTTCAGAAGATGTTATCCATGAAGTTGTACATTTTTGTGAGTTTTTTCTTCTTCATGTTTCTTTTTCTTAATCATTATGATCTGAGATGTTTTGTTTTTCATAATAAAATATAGCTGAGCTGATATTGTTTTAGCCACAATGTTTTAAAGGAGTAATAATTTCTTCATTTTTATGATCTGAGATTGTTTTTCACAATTTGTTAAAGCTGAGATGTTGTTATGTCACATTTCAAACTAAACCTATAGAACTACTTCATAACTTAATAGAAGTAGGTGTTTTTCAATCAAATTAATGAAAATGTCACAATAATAAAGCAGCTTTATACAATAAAAGACCATTTGTAGCAAAAGCCCTATGTGCAGTTTTCTTTAAATTGACAGAAAATAGTTAACTTGACATGTTTGTACTCACAACTGCTGAAGGAAAGTGAATGTACTTTTCAATTACAAAGATCATGGATGATGGACACAAAAAGCATGACTGACGTAAACAATACAACATAAACATTTCTTTTGCTCGTCAGTGTACGTTTTTGCAGATATATATTGTTGTGTATATGCATTTTTTCCAAGTAAAAGACTATGCTTAATGGGCACTTCACATCATAGTCATCAACTGTTTAGTCATATCACAGGAGGACAAGTGGAGTTAATAACTTGATCTAAGGATACAACACAGTTACTTACATGATATGGCCTCTTAAAATGGAAGATTTTAACTGATATTAAAAGATAAATGTTACAGGCATATGCTCATGTCAAAGATTATGGCTTTGCTTTCGAAATACTCAATATTTCTTGTTAAGGCTTTCATTCGTTTTTCAAGCAGATGGAGGCGGAAGTTTTTATTTACACACAATAACGAGGTGTGATAGTGAAAAAATCCCCGCCCCACCCAAATCCCCACCCCAATCACATTAATAAGTACTAGTAAGGCCAATAGAACACCCTATCATTAACCCTCTTCTAATGACATAGTAATCAGTTCGAAAAATATTGTGCATAACAGCAAGGGTTACTTTGGCATTTAGTATTCATGTTGTGTGTCAGTCAACTGACACTATTTTATCAATTAGTTAAAGTCCATACGCATTACAATTGCCAGACATTATTCCCTTCATTCCAGGCCTTATAATTTCCATTCAATGAGCTTGATATTGTCATTCAATGTTCAGTTCTCAATTGAAGTATGTAAATAAAACCAAGTATACAAACTCTACCTTGAACAACGTAGTTAACAACAAAACCACCACAAGAGTCCGCTGATTGACCTCCACTATGGGTCACGATGTCTACACTGCCATATAATGCATCTGAAACAAGACAAGTTTGAGTTAATTTTAACTGCTTCTCAAAGTTGGGTAGAGAGGTCTTATATGGAGATTATTATACGAACATGTGTCATACTGGTTTGAATTTAAGACAACATAATGTGATATTCAGCAATACATCTGTACTTGCCGAGTCCCTCAAGATTAAGTTTTAGACCTTATGTTCAGTATTTGTAATTGATAGTTATCATATTATGGATAAGTTTGACGACGTGATATATGCAACGGAGGGAAACAGAATCCTTTTGGTTTACATGACAATAAAGATGAACATATAAAAGCTTCTTAAACACAACGCCTAAATATATAACAACTTTAGTGACAACAAATGTATCTACCATTTCACCTGTGATACATACACCACTGTCCACTCTCTCTCCAAACATTATATAGTTCTTTCATCTCGGTATTATTTGAAAAATATACGTGTTTAATGACATTAACTACACAATTCTAACTGAAAATAATCTTTGCTTTTTTATTTCAATATTTACGATAAGAACGTAACCAGTGTACATAACTATTGTATTCATAACATGGGATATATTTTATATATAGAAGCAAAAGGAAGAAATAGTCTCCTAAACATGTATTCTGAAATTCAACTTTTAAGACATTAGAGTAACTTTAGTAACCGTACATGAATGTAAAACCAGAGTGAACTGCCCAATTTATGATACAGTACTTAATGATTTGCAGTCATGTCTATGCACATAAACAATCATATTGTTTGAACCAGTAGCATTTCAAATAACAATTTGATTACCTTTGAAGAAAGAAAGCACATTATATTTATTTGTGAGAAAATCATAGAGACAGCATCAATGTTTAAGCTTACACGTTGCTTTAAATGGGGTTGAAGGGCATATCCTTGGTCCGCCATCAATGGTTAACCATCCGAGATCACAGTTTGCGCTGGTCGGGAAGTTGAGAGAGACGAAGTCCAGGATTAGTATTTTCAACCTCTCACTGCCTATGATGATGTTGGTGCAGTTGTTGTGGGTACAGTTGCAGGAGTAACATGGAGTCGATATCTGTCCAGATGTCTTTAAGTGGATGGAAGTGCAGTTGTCTGTAACATTGGGGTTAAATGTATGCCAATAGTCTTTCATCACTAACTCAAAAATCCCCAATCCCTCTAACCTACAGACAATGTCAGTTATTCACTGTATTGACGTCTAAGAATAACGACCTATAACAATGGAGATGATGATTAAAAAAACTGTAGAGTCCTTCGCTTGGATGAAGTCAGCTGGCCTGAAAAGTGAAACAGAAGGCTTTCTGTTGCTCAGGACCTGTCACTTCGTACTCGAAACCGTCAATGTGTGATCATCACATTCATCCAGATTTAATGAGACTGTCCAACACATTGTCAGTGGATGTCCAGCTTTGGCACAAACACAGTATCTAAAGCGACATAATGGAGTGGCTCGATCATTTTACCGCTTTCACCTAGCTTGTGGTTTTGACACAGAGGTCCATGGTACGACCCGGAATATGTAGAGGGCGTCATGGCAAAATAATCATTACAAACTTCTTTGGAATAGGCCCATTTACAGGCTCAGACGTATCCAGGACAACAAAGCTGATCTTGTTTTTTTTGATAAATCCAATGAAATTTTTTTTTATCATTTTCTGTCCCTTTTGACACTAATGTGATTGACAAGATTCAGAAAAAAACATGGCAAATATGTGCTTTTGAAATGCATCCCAAGTACCAAGTTGTCTGACTCTCCATTGTTGTGGTGTCCCCGGTGTCTTGGGTTTGGTACCTCCCAATCTGTTGACTGACATTAGGAGAGTACCCGGAGGTTAGGAGGTTTGCTATCAGGAATACAGCCCTTCTGACAATCTGGGTAATGCCGAAGACTTCAGTGTTTTGGGAGTCTTCTCATTCTCCGAAAAGTTCTGGTTGGGTTTGACAAGGCAGCGCTTCCTGGGAGAATTCCCATTTGCTGTCGGGGCTGCGTGTAGAGGGGGCAAGGGCCCTGAGCTGATGATGAGCCTAACCAGTCTCACTGTGCCAGGATCACCCTAACCCTCTTTGCTGCATGTGTTATAATAATCTGTTGATAATAATAATAATAATAATAATAATAATAATAATAATCATATGAAATATAGGAGTGAGTTTCTTCTTCCCGGGTGTGTTAAGGTCAATATCACTCTTTCAAATATAGTAGAATCAAATTTGACTTTAGTGTTTAGGCAGGTACCTTCACAGAAAACCGTTTCTTTTTCTCACACCCTGTAAGATTCAACAAATTGTAGACCCATTATTAGGACAGACAAAACCTCTTTAATAACAGGGGATTTGTTTGGCCATAATTCTCGAATTGCAGATTTAATTTTCTTCATTAAACCTTTCCTTCTTATCTTACATGCAGGTCAAAAGAGTTTAGTAAAATACAATAGGGAAACACCATATATAGTAAATATAGTAAATATGCGCATTTAACAGGTTGACATAATCTACGTATGATATAAGCTGCATTTATTGTCATAATGGTTGAATGTCCCAAAGCAAATATGTATATGAAATAATTTTGTTTGTGATGGAGAACAGAAAAGACGATAAATGATTACTATAAATCAATAATGTATTTTACGGCAAAGATAAAGTATACCGTGTGCGTGGCTGTCAACAGAATACAGCATCTTAAACCCTCTTGCTGTGTTATGCTCATTACTTCTAAAGTTGATGACGAATCTATCCCGAAACACATCTGAAACAAAAGCGTTGTTGCGATGATCGCTTTTTAGCATAAATTGCATTGGTAAAGAGTATAAGTTGGATGAACACAAGAAACACTGAGAAGGGAAAGCTGCCCCACCCTTTTGATGGAGAAACAAATCGCCTTATTTTCTTTTCACACGTGGCATTCGAGAACTAAAATTAATCACGCAGACGTAACTCACGTACGGATAACAGAGACGTATAAAACAGACATATCAGATCAGATCGAACAGGATCACATACAAGGATACATACGGACCAAACACATATCCATATAACACTCACACGGGTCACACAGATGTGTGAAGCAATTTGGTCAAATAGACGGGTCACACAGATTGATCACGTAGCGATATCCCTTATACGGGTCACGCCGACGGATCACACAGACGGACCATAAACGCGGACACATCACAAAGACGGATAACACAGACGGGTCACACAAACGGATCATGCGTTGCCAGCACACTCTGTCTTTGTGTGTTGTTTCAGATAGATTCAATGCTTACATGTCTTCTGGAAAGTTGAGTCGCTACACAGTTTCGGACCATTGTTAAAAATGAGCCAGTCGGATTTGCAATAGTAAATTGATTTTAGGTCCAGGTCAACTAGGCTTATCGTGATGATCTGGGTCCGCCCATCACCAACGACAACAAACGTGCAGTAAAGGTTGTTGATGTAGTGGCGAGGGTAGCCAGGACTGGTAATCTCACCCACACTGGCGGTAAACGTTGTGGAACAGTCATCTGTCAATAAGAGAAAACAAAACTTTAACCACTTGTGGTCTAAACCATTTCTGATCACATGACGCTTGACAAAAATTCATCGGCATCTCAAACTCACAACAATACTGTGCTGATTACACATCTGTTGTTTGCATTAATATATAATTGCGAAATTTAAAACATCGAGTAATAATTCTCTTTGTACTTCTTTCAGATATTCATGTTCTGCTATATAATACCTTTATTCTCATTTTCTCTCTTTAAACATATCGATGATGGAAAAAATAGTGCCAGATTAAAGGGGATAACCAGGACCATTCAGCAGGGAGTACAAGTAGATATGTTATCAAAAGAGTGACATCGTTGCAGGATATTCTCTCAATCATAAATATGCATAAATACGTTCCACAACGGAAGATAATTATGTTGCAAACTTTCAAGTTTATTGATAACAACTTCTGTTTTATTGCATTTAGAAATCTTTCGATGTAGATTCGTTCACATTAACTATAACCAACTAATGAGAAGTAAACATACATGATATGCTGTGATAACCAGCAGTGAGTGAGTGAGTTGGGTTTAACGCCGCTTTTAACAATATTCCAGTTATATCGCGGCGTGTCAGCTTAATGTGGGAGGAAAGCCCGAAGTGATGCAGGTCTCAGACGTTTACCACTTCGGTGAAACCCACGAGCACGGGTATGGTGCTGACAAACCTAGAAACATAATCGGGGTGAACCGGGATTCGAACCCACAATCATAGGTTTCTGGCGTGCCCAAGGGATGCAACTCTCCACAGCGAATCGCGGCGCCTTAGACGACTGGGCCACCCGTGCCCCCCGATAACCAGTAAGGAATTAATGTTAAACAGGGTGATTGGAAACAGTTGAACAAGCTATAAGGATTTAATACCCTTGATCTATGTTGATCAAAGGATTGTGATCAACAGAGTTATTTCTATAGCTTCCGAGAGATTTCTGTTTGTGAAGTCGAGATGTTTGGTCGAGGTGATTTTGACTTGATGGCTGGGGAACTTTATTTTGCTGGTGGTCTGAGAGGCCTGATTTCCTGTCTGCTTTGGCTGCTGAAGTTTGGTGTTCTTTGATATCTTGCAGGTATTTACTGGATTGGGGGTTTGATCAATGTATGAGTCACCACAGCCAAAGCAGGAAACAAATCAGCAAAAATGCAAACTCAGATATATCTATCATGTGAGTCAAACTACACACCTACACTCACGAATAATTTGGAATGTACAAGTAACTTTGGTCTTCTCTCTCGGAAGCGTTAAAGATAGTATCACTCTTTCAGATAAACTGGAATCAAATTTGACTTCAGTGGTTAGATTAGTACCTTCGCAGCAAGCCGAGGCGTTTGCTTTCTTCCCACGCTACCATATTCCACAAATTGTAGACCAATCTTTTGGAAATGACAAAACTTCTCTTCCACTGGTTTTGCCATAATTCTTTAAACGCAGCTCGTGTTTGCTTCAGTAGCCTTGTTATTATTATCTTTGCTTGAAGTCCAACATATTTAGTAAAATACAGCAGGAAAACATCTTAGATTGTATATATACACATTTAACAAGTTGCTACAGGCAGACAACGTGGAAGAAAGACAGGCCTCGAGATGACAGAACTCCTGTCACCATCACCCAAGAAAACATTACACACGCATCCTCCATCTGAAGTGCCGTATTATCGCGGTGATGTCACCAAGTGTGACATTCTGGAGGATTAAATGGGGGTTTCAAGTGTATATTTCAGTCGTGATGGTTGATGATTACCGAACAACTGTCCCCATCCGCTAAAATGTGGACACAATGCCTTCTATTTTTGTTCTCATTCACGGTGATACTTGTACTGATGTTTTTAGTTCACGTCTTTTGACAATACAAATATCTTCCGAGATATAAGTCCCGTTCTGTTTTAAAGAAAAAAATAATGTTGGTTGGTACAATTCCTTTTGCTCGTCAGTTTATGTTTTTGCAATAAACTATTTTTATTATGTTTATGCTGTATTTTTTCCAAGTGAGGATAAACAATGTTTTATGGGTATTTCACATCATGGTCAACAACTGTTTTAAGCATATCACAGCAGGATAAGTGGAGTTAATAACTGGATCCAAGGGATACAACACAGTGTCTTGCATGATATGACAATCCTGAAATGGCCTATTTGAAATGATTATTGACAGATACGTGTTACAGGCATACTGTTTCTTATGCTCATGTTTATTTGACAAAGATTATGTCTTTGCTTATGAAATACACTGTTTTGATGACTCAGGCAGATGGAAGGTGGGGTTTTAATTTTCACAAAATAATAAGGTGTGATTCTTGTAACCCCAATCCTAGAAATAAAATGATCAGCCCTTAAATTCCATCAATAATGAAATAGTGTACCGTGTGCGTCCATAGCAATAGCACACCATAATTAAACCCTCTTCTTCTACCTATAATTAGTTCTAAAAATGTCATTCATATTTGCAATCGACTGTTTGTGTTATTTCTCAGCTGACATTACTTTATCATGTTCAGTTCTTACCAGAAGTATGTATTTAAAACGAAGTACACTAACTCTACCTTGAACAACGTAGTTGACAACAAAGCCAGCACAAGAGCCTACAGATCGATCTCCACCATAGGTCACAATATCTACACTGCCAAAAAAGTCATCTGAAACAAGACCAGTTTGAGTTAATTTTAATTGCATTTCAAATTTAATAGAGTTGGGCACGGAGGTCTTATACATAAATTATGTCTTAGTGGGAAAGGATCTCTTTTGAAATGGTTTGAAAGCCATTTAGCCATGCAGCTATACATCCTTTGATCTATACATCACTTAGTATAAGTGACATGTCAAATTGTGTCACATACAATGCCATTGTGATGAGGAAGGAATCTGGCAAGACAATGCCTCAGCACTGTCAACTTTTGCCTTGACTCTAAAACCTGAATTCCTCCTTTGTACTGGATTCCAAATTAAGATCCATTAAATCCGCGCAAAGAGAGAAAAACCGCTGTATTTAACGATGACAATTTGATACTTGTATTTGGTATGTCTTTAAAAATATGTCTCAAAAGTCATTTCATGTCAACAGTCGTAGAAAGAAAGCACATTAGAAAAACACACACAGACAGCACCAGTGTTTCAGCTTACATGTTGTTTTAAAGGGGGTTGAAGTACACTTTCTTGGTCCGCCATCTATGGTAAACCATCCGAGATCACAGTTAGCGCTGGTCGTGAAGTTGAGAGAGACGAAGTCCAGGATTAGTATTTGCAACTTCCCATTGCCTATGATGGTGTTCGTGCAAGTGTTGTTGGGGCAGCTGCAGGAAAAACATGGCGTCGATATCTGTCCAGATGTCGTTAAGTGGGTGGAAGTGCAGGTGTCTGCAACATGGCAGTAAACTGTATGCCAATCGTCTTTCATTCTCTATCTCAACAATCTCCAATCAAACGAAATTACAAACAACCTCACTTATTCACTGTATTGACGTCAGATACGACCAATCGACAATGGAGAAGATATAGTTAAAGTAATAATAATAATAAACATTTTTTCATTATGTTTCCATCCTCGTCAAATATGATAGACAATCGTTGGAGCCGTACACAATTGCTTATCACAGTAAACCAATTAAATAGTAGAAGCATTGACAACCTTAAACATATCTGCAAATATTTGACTGCTCCTTCTAGTTCGAAATATGAGCTCATGACTTAATATGTATCTGATATTTCCATTATATCATAATTCTTAATCCTCGTTTAACGTTTCAACAACTTAGCTGTTTTCACTTCCGACCAAACAGTCCCGGTAGTTGGACTCATAACTATCAACACTGAACCCTGTACTCACATATAAGTGGAGTCGAATTTGTTTTTACAACCTGCACCAACATACACGAATCATCGAGAATGTCGAAGTGAGTTTGTTCTTCTTTACAGGAAGCGTTAAGTTCAATATCACTCTTTTAGGTACCGAAGAGTCAAATTTCACTTTAGAGTTTGAATCGGTACCTTCACAGCAATGGGAGGCGTTTGCTTTCTTCGCACCCTCTAATGCAGAGAATTGTTTTGACAATAAATCTTTGATTGCAGCTCATGTTTGCTTCAATAACCTTCGATTATCCTACTCTCAAGTCCAACATATTCAGTAGTTACACATAGCAAATATACACATTTGACAGGTTGACACAATCTAGATACACACAAGCTGCTATTTGTTCTTTTTGGTTGAATGTATCATGAACGTATGGAAATGAAATACTTGTTATTGTTATGGAGAACAGGAAAGAAGATAAATAATTATTACGAATCCATAATTAACGCAATGAAATAGTGTACCGTTTGCGTCAATAGAATATCGTATCTTAAACCCTCTTTCAGCACTTCTGCGATCACTACTAAAGTTGATGACGAATCTATCCCGAAAGGCATCTGAAACACAAACGTTGTTATGATCATCTTTGGTAGATGTGTGATCAATAGAATATGTAAACGCCTTTTCAAACATAAATTACGTTGGTAAAGAGTCGAATCTCTCACTTAAAGTTGGATAAACATGTGTATTTGGGGCAAAAAAAACGAGAAGTAAACGCTGTCCCTTACTTATGTAATTGAAATGAATCGCCTTTAATTTTCTTCCTTTGTGTCATTCCAGGAGTAAAATAAGTCACACAGACGTAACTCACACCCGGCTAATAAAGACATATCACACAGACATATAACAAAGACGGACCAAATAAACGAACCATACTGACGATCCAAACTAATGTATCCCACAGGCGGATCACAATCACGGATCACATGGATGTATCATATAGACATATCGCACAGATGAACCAAACAGACAGGTCACATGCAACTTTCACACAGACTGATCACACAGAGGTCACATACAAGGTCACATGCACGTATCACAGGGACGGATCATATGCACGTATCACTCGGAGAACATTTACGCATCATACAGAATGATCACATGGACGTATTATAGAAATGATTCACACATGTATCATACAGACATGTCACACAGACTGACTACATGCACGGATCACCCAGACATTCTTCAGGTGGGGTGGTGAGATGAAATGGAGTTTATTTGACTTATATTGTGACGTGCATTTGCGTGTGTGTGTGGCTGCTTGTTCTAGCCCGGACTTATGCCGATTTTATAGTGCTAGCCCACCATGCCCCAGTTAATATGAATACCCAACTGACACAATATACTGACACCGAGCCGACCAGTCCTTGTTTTAGTCAAAGGTTCCGAGCGCCAGGCAGAGGAACAACAAGTACCATATTTTAACGTCTTTTGGTAGGACGCCCCCGGAGATTGAATTCCCGACCTTCCGCCCTTCGAGCAGACGCTCTACTATTAGACCATCAGGGTGATTAATTATAATCAGACTGATCACGGGGGCACGGGTGGCCCAGTGGTCTAAGGCGCCGCGATTCGCTGTGCAGAGTCCCTTGGGCCCGCCAGAAACCTATGATTGTGGGTTCGAATCCCGGTTCGCCCCAATTATGTTTCTAGGTTTGTCAGCACCACACCCGTGCTCGTGGGTTTCACCGAAGTGGTAAACGTCTGAGACCTGCATCACTTCGGGCTTTCCTCCCACATTAAGCTGACACGCCGTGATATAACTGGAATACTGTTAAAAGCGGCGTTTAACCAAACTCACTTACTCACTCAGACTGATCACATAATATACAAACGATTTACACAGACGGATGGCATTCACGAATGACACTGATTGACCACCTTCACGCATCTTTCAGACGATTCACACATATGTATCATGCAGACATATCACACAGACAGATCACACTGACCGATAACACATGATTCACACAGATGTATCATACAGACATGGATTGGGCAGAGGTATCACGGATCACACAAACGGATCATGTGTTTCATGTACACTCTGTCTTTGTATGTCGTTTCAGATACAGTCAATGCTTACATATCTTATGGAACGGTTTAGGGAAGCACAGTCTGGGACCACCGTCTATTATGAGCCAATCAATGCGGCAGCTGGTATGGGTTTCCAGGGCCAGCTCAACCAGGTCTATGGTGATCAAGTGGTTCTGGCTATCGCCCACGATGACATAGGTGCAGTTGAGGTTGCCGATGTAGTTGCCAGGGTAGCCAGGACTTGTAATCTCACCCTCACCGGCGGTAAACGTCATCGAACAGTTATCTGACAATGAGAGAAACCAGGACATATAACCATTTGTGGTCTAAGCCTTTTTCTGACGGTGATCACATAACGAATCACCAATATGATTGTCATCTTAACCTCACAGCTCCACTTGAGTTGTACTAAATACACAACGACTGTTGCGTTGATTTTATACATGTGAAATAACATAGATCATTTGTATTTTTGTTACGCATTCATTTTCTACGACATAGCATTTTTAACATTCTCAATTTACTGAAGTTGTCTGGTATGTGTTATGCAATAATTTACACCTGAACAGTTATGCTCATATCATGAGGTCAGGACGCTTTCGGTCGTGTTACGTGTTGGATGAACACATAGCTACACAATACACTGAGGTAAGAACGCCTTGCGGTCAGGCATAAGATACATTTTAGTTACTAGTACTTGTCTGACTGGATTGACCCGCTGAATCACAAGTTATGTTTTCCTCAGGCGCGTCATTACAACCGTGGAAAAACTATCAGCAAAACAATGTGATCTAGTATGTACGGAAGCGTAGTAGGGCCACGGTGAAATTTCTTTTTGTCTAGGTATCTCCTACGTAGGACTTACTATCTCCTACGTAGGACTGAGTATGGCCTCGAATCACTATCTCAAACGTAGGATTTACTATCTCCTACGTAGGACTGACTACGAAGTCCTACGTAGGAGATAGGAAGTCCTAGGTAGGAAATAATAAGTCGTACGAAGGAGATACTAAGTCGTACGTAGGAGATAGTGATTCTAGGCCATCTAAGTCCTGCGGAAGAGATAGTTAGTCCTACGTAGGACTAAGTATCTCCTACGTAGGACTTAGTATCTCCTACGTAGGATTTAGTTTCTCCTACGTAGGACTTAGTGTATCCTACGTATTATCTCCTACGTAGAATATACTAAGTGCTACGTAGGAGATAATAAGTCCTACGTAGGAGATACTTAGACGAAAATCTTTTTCACTGTGGCCCTACTACTATGCTTCCGTAAGTATGTAACCAGGCTAATTGAATGAGATAAGCCTACAGTGATCATAGCATCGAACCTTCGAAGAAAGACTTGGTTATTCTCTTCTCTTTAGGTCCATTTTTTAGCACATTCTTCAAAAGCATCCATTTTGATTTTAAAGTTGTGATCCCAAGCGGTAGGAGGCTACCAGTTCAGCGAATATAATCCCATACACTTTTATTTCACCATCATTAGTGGGTACTTCAGTTATTCTGGCTGCTCTAGCTGGATTGTAGAGTACCAACAACACTTACTATGATATGAGGCTTCGAGGCAACCATATCACCCATATTCAACTGATAAATGAGGGACTTCAAGTAGTGTTACACATTCTCGAACTCGTTTGTTTGCTTCAAATGTTGCTGCATCGTGAAGAACATCAAATCCAGCAGCAGCAGTCAGTTCGCAGCAGAAACATTGAAAAGTTTGTGTGACGTGACCCGAAACGGGATGTCCTCAGGTATATATGTTTTGCATTTGCGAGAACACAGATCTGTTTTTTATGAGATTTTTAGCACGGCCAGCTAGGCCTGCAGGCTGATTATGTATTACTACTAGTCGGGTACAGAATATACAATTCAGTAGTTGTTGGGAGACCTGTGTTGTATGAATAATACCGGGATTCAGTGTTTGTCAAGATTATGGGCTAGTGGGGGCGTGTCAGCAACCTCGAGGTGAATTATATAATTTTAACATTGTAAGATATTTTCATTTTCAACTTTCGAGGCGCGGGCCATTGTGCTAGGTCCCTTAGACATGGCTAAATCCAGTGCTCCAAAGTTACAACTCCGGATTCGGCCTCGTTATTGAATTTTGATTTTCAGCACAATACCCATCGTTGTGGGTTTGGTCAAATTGGTAAACGTCTACGACCTGCATCACGCTTGGCTTTCCTCTGAGTGGTAAATACTATAGAGAACTGCGTTAAACCTGTCTGCCACCTTGCTATCTGGATAGAAAAAAAAATGTTCAAAATGTTTGTTTTAGTCCACGAACGACTAGTCAGGTGTTCATCTAGCCCCGGTTCAGTGAGAGCATGTGTCATCCGCATCAGTTTAGTTTCCATTCATATGTGTCATGAGACATGTTTTATGCCCATTGGAATCAGTTATACGAAATAATCGAGACTAGTGATTTTATTGCATTGAAGAAGTACATTTACAGAACGTAAAACAGGTAAATAGAGCCAAAAGGTCCTTTCCATATTCATAAGAAATATCGAATGAAAGCATGATTCGACCATATCATAAGCATGTGCTATGGGTCACCATCAAATAGAAATTATATCAGGTGATAGCAAAAAGTGTTTCCTGCACCACTGGTGGCACACATCACATACACTTGTCAAGGCAAGTCAGTTGTTCAACTGATAATGGGACCTCATTGTGTCACTGTGTCATTTGCCTAATGTGTCATCCACATATGTACATGGTTGTGTATGACTTTTTTGATAGGCATTTAGAAGTTGGAGTACTAAGTAAGGATAAAAATGTATGGTACCTGTATATATACTTATCAACCACACTCTGTATGTCACGTGCTTGACAACGGTGATAGAATCTACACCGAAACTTCGCTCTTAATTGTAATAAAGAAGTTGTTTATCCATAAATTCTTATCCTTACTTGGCTGTGTATGGTTGCGGAAAGTGTTTTGTCACGTTTGTGTATCTCAGATCACTGAGTCAAAGTACAAAACAAACGACGCGTTGGGTATATGGTACAAAAACTGCAAGAATAACAACTACGTGTAAAATTATAAAACAACCAACAAAATCAACGACATAGACAAATTAAACGTTCTTGGATTAATACATCTGTTCAGTCATCATTCTTCACAGATGCAACATTTAGATGCACCTACCTGCTGAAGTTGCTTGACCTGTGCCATACAGGTAAGTCATCAAGAAACAAATCCACAGTCCTGTAGTTTTCTGAAACAAAAATGAATATGTTCATTGATTACACTTGGAAATTTGAGTTCTTGGATGAAAATAAACATCAATTCCGTTTTGACAGGCGGTGACGGTACAACTGTTTTGCAATGCTCCTCTGTTTCCAGATTCATAAACCTTCATCTTTTTTGTGTCAAATAAGTATTCACATAATATAAATATGAATCTCAAACAGCGTTCAGAAGGTGCAGTTAGACAATACCGACAAAAAAGAAGATCTTAGATCACTTTACAATTTAGCTTTAGTAGTTTTGTAATTGCTGGATTTTTATTGATTTACGTTTTCCAAAGTCACTGTCACATTTGTAAGTATTTACTCACCAATGAACACCGATCACCTGGTATGAAACCCATCACTGACCTGTAACATACAAAGTTCCTATATGAACAAAGGAAATCTTTTTAACTTTTATGTATGGAAACGTATTTATTAAATGCAAACCAGGTATGTATAAACGATACACTATCTATTATCTATTACCAATCTAAAAACATTAAAATATTTCAGAAAATAACCTATCTACTGAGCCTTGTAGTTGGTAACAAAGAGGATGTTATGTTAAATATGTTGACGGTTCAACAAAATACATATGCATGAAGCAACATGCTTCTCACCTGATGTACCCAAGAGCAATATTAGATTCATTTTCAAAGATAACAAAAAAAAGAATCAAGTAGAAAGCAGTGGCGTAGTGCTCCAAAGACAATTTATATTTAATGCAATTTCTAGGATGACATAAATAGAGGATTCATCACTCGTGTTTTTTAATATGGGAAAAATCAACAGAGTCTTAGTTAATACCGATTAACGGGACGAGGTTGATATTTCCCATATTAAAAAACACGAGTGATGAATTCTATTTATCATTTTCACATTTTTGCTTCCCTTTTAAGGAATAATTGCATTAACATTAAGCAACATGTCGAAATCTTACGTATAGATCGTGCGTAGTGATACATGTTTTCCATAGCCGTGTAAACCTCTTAACTCCTTTATGGCATATTCCTTCGCTGAAAAAAAAAGTTCCTGGGATTGGTTAAAACAAAATACTTGAACAGACTTTTGCAGAATAGTTGAAACCTTAATAACGGTAACAACAACGATTCTGTGTAATCTGATTATATCTCTGGTGTAACTTCACTTATAATATATAGTTTCAAATCAAACCGCTCTCTCACTTGAAGAATGTCTCGTGGCTGAGAGGTCAGAGAAGATGCATTAGTCGGTGTCACTATCACTTTCGATGACAATCCAGCGTCTTTTGACTGGGACCAGGCTTGGAGGTTTAACGAGATTAATCGTTATGTTTCCACCAGTAATGTTGCCAGCAAACATAGTGTTGAGTCCACCAGAAACATTTATCATTTGAGACCGATGACTGCGTTGTCTACTGTCGATTTGGACATCACGTGAGGGGCCGCTATGCATGACGGGAGTTTCATCAACAAGCTGGGATGTCACAGTGTAGGATGGAGTGTTTCGTGAAATGATGTTTGATATTTGCTTGTGCTGGTCAGGATTAATATGGCAGTAATTGTTCACAGAATGGATGTTTTTTGTGGCCAGTTATCTGCATTATTTGATTTGGCGGAACATTATTGTCATTCAACTTTTGCACAAGGTGTTTGCGCGCAGAGTGATTTGTGAGTCGTTTCGATGTTTGGAGACTGGCGTCATCGCACATGTTTTTCGTGAGAGAGAAAAGTTTGGTTTTTTTTCCAATTCGATAGCGGATAACCCACTGATCGCCAGGTTTAGGCATACCTACAGTGTGTGTGCCAATGTTAAAGGGATCGTCATCTCGACAGAAGTCGAGTGGACGCATGGAGGCATACAACTTATACACCAGCACAGGGCACCGAGAGGGATCAACAACATTAGCCCACATTTTGGGCCTAACGTCGCGACAATCACGAGGATTCTCACACTTTTCTTGTCTCATGGGCAGTTCAAGAAATTCGTGATCGTCTCCATCAACATGAAATGTGATGTCCCCCCAACACATGTTGTAGTGATCATTGACACCTCTTAACCCGAAATGGATTGTGTTGTAGAGCCATAGACAGTATATTATGCTCATTGGATTACTGATTCCAATGGATCCGGACTGCAACAGGGATTCGATCTCTTCATCACCAATCGGGTCGGCTCTCCTTGGTAAGTTGCCACGCCCTTCTTTCTTTAGTTCAATTTATCTCCCCTTCAAAACTTCCCGTGATCGTGAAAATTCTAAAGATGAAACTGTTTGGTTCATAATTTTCCCCATTTGTTTTTCGAACACTAATGGAAAACTTGCAGAGAAGTGTGTCTAGTTCGTTCACAGTCAAATTCAAATTCGGTACCATCACCCTGTAACCTGTAATATCCATTTATCAACACGGATATCACTGTAGCACTTCCCTTTTGATCTATCAAAACATTGTCTCCAACATCAAAGGTATCCATGCTGTTTGCAAACACCTACTCACGTGCACCGGCGAAAAAAGTCCCACTTCCGGTTATCTAATTTGCATATCTAATTTGCACACTTATGTCATTGGGGTATGACATACATGTTTTTATGTCATAAGCTTATGTCATGGATAAATGCTTCAGTTATATGATAAATAAAGGTCCACTCGCATCATCTCATTTTGGTTGTATAAAACACAAAAGCACAGAATAAAATATATCCTTTGAAATCAACATTGATACATGTGAAAGTCTCCTCTTAGAGGCTGACATCAACTTCAGAAAAGAAATTACAACAATTTACAGAATGTTGGGAGTCAAGTTCCTGTTTCTATTGTAAAAAAAAAACAACCCAAGGAAATGGTAATCGAGTTCCGAAAAAACCGTTCAAATTAGAACCCTAACCTGTCTCAAAGATAATGAAGAAATTGAAACTATTCATGAATACAAATATCTAGGCACCATTATTCACTCTAAACTTTCGTGGAAAATCAATACAGATATAATTTAAAAAAAGGGCCAGTAGAGACTAATTTTTTTTCGTTGCTTAAAACATTTTGATATTGATCCGACTATTATGCCCTTGTACCTTAACACAATTTTTATACAATGTCCATTGCTTGTTTGAAGGGGTCTGTCAAATCAAACAGTGATACGATACACAAAATTGTAAATAATGACAGCAAAATAACTGGCTTTTCTCCATATAACATCTGCATGTATTATGAGCAACAAATTGTGAAAAAGGCACACAAGGAGTAAATGACAGATAGCATATTATATTTTCAAAATATCAGCTTTTTCCTTCTGGGTGTCGACTGCGCATGCCGAAAATGAGATAAAACAGAACCTGTCAGTCATTCATACCAGTTAGTATTCGTTTACTTAACAATCAAACCATGTGATATTTTGTCAAGATATACCACATTTACCAAACTCGTGTGGTTCAAATTATGCCTCACGAGCTTAATTATTTTCTCATTTTTTTGTATCAGCATTTTATATTGTTTCTAACTTATATTGTGAACCTGTTACTTGTTTCTCTTGGCGTTTATGATGCAACGATAATATCCTTATGCGCAATATGGTATTATCTCATCTTATCTTTTTTTCTTATATTACCCAGAATCGAAAGTTTACAGGCCTCCCTTCAGCCACTTCTCTATATGTTCATGGCTGTTGTCACCGTGTCGGGCACGGGCTTTGCCTGTGATTTGGGTCTAATTGTTCCCTGGTTTTGCATGATCTGTTCAATCATGTGAATACCCTGGTCAGATCTTCAACTGGCCAGTCGGCATATTTCCTCTGAACATGTTCTCAGCACATTCTCTTTACTGCACCACAGAGGGTATGTTCATTTAATTATATTTATCTGGAAACTCAGCTTAGGTAACCATGTATTTTAGCACTGTTGTTGTATACAGTATTTTAGCCAGCATTGTATTATGATACGTACATTAATTCAACTTACTTGTGTATTTGATTGATATATAAGTCAAGTGTTGTCATTTTGTTATATGCATATAAACTGATTAGAATTGATATATGTATATGTATCATGTATATATGTATAGTATTTTGTATAAATTATAATGCTTGTATTCCATACATGTAAGTGTAACTGTGGTTATGGTATATGTATATATAGTGTATTTATTTGTGAAGGTCTATTCACTGTACGTCTGTAATAGAGGGTCTAGTCTCCGTCACTGAGACGAGGTATGGTATTTATTTTTCATTAATTGTGCATGATTAACTCTATAACAAGTGTAATCAAGAGGGATTGGTTGACAGAAAGAATGAACTATAAATCTAAATGTATTATTAGTATCGTTGTTATTCTGTACTTTTTTACTGTCCTTACCAATGATGATTATTATTAGATTAAATATGTTTTAGGGCAGATCCAAACATTCTAAAAAATCCCTTTTAACCCTACACATACTCCCTTATCATTGAGAAGAACTCGAGTACCTCTGTAACCAAGAGGTTAGTTTGTGGCATTGTTATAACAACTTGTTAATAGCCTTAAACATATACTAGTAGTGGGCTCCTGGCTCAGATTTAGCAAAGTAATTAGTACATCCGACTTGGCACACACATGATAACTGTATTGAGAACTGAACAGGATGATCAACGGTTCTTTCTCCGTTTATAGTAATGATTTAGAATTATACAATGTTATTGAATTGAAATAAATCGAAAATGAGCTCAGAAAAAACAGGGAACAAAACATGTTTTTTCCAAAATCTTTTTCTGAGACAATCCAGGCGCGTATTTTAATATGGCTGCATAAGCTTGTCGAGTTCAACTTCATTGACCTTGTAGTTTCTGGCAGGACGGTTTATGAGCAATCTAATCTGTCTCCGCGCATACTCGAGACTTGTTATTCTCTGGCGTTTGCGTTTATATTACAGGTGGTCAGGTGAGCGACGAATGCACAATTACAAGGGAATGAAATGTGATCAGGTCACGTGTGACCGAAAACATCTTTTCGCGCACTATAAAGTATTTGTGACTCACCGGGCGAAGAGGTGTTCCACCAATCCAGGGGAGTTGATCCCAGCTGATGATAAGTCAGTATTCGATGATTGTCTCTGTGGAGAAGTTTCTGCAAGGGCAAAAGTACGAGTACTTTAGCATCACATTGATGTTTATTGTCATACCTGATAACAACTTTAATGATTACAATCGATATGATCACTGAGTTTGTTTTATCGTCTTGTTTTTAACTATATTTCAGCATATCACGGATTGGAGGGAGGGAAGCCAGAAGTGATGCAAACGTTTATCACTTTCGTGACACCCACGAGCTCTGTATGTGCTGACGAATCTAGAAATGAAACCCACACCCAACCTGTTTCAGATTTGCGTTTTTACAGTATTCGATGTAAGTGAAAAGAACCGAGAGATTTAACCATTAAGAGACATGGTCCCCACAACGATATCTGCCAAAATATACTGATCATAGTCATTGTCAATAACTTTCTTTAATACTCCCTTTCTACATTTACAGCTGCGTCACTTTAGGCTTTTCTCCCGCAATAACCTGACGCGTCGTGATATGACGGGGATGCTGTTCAAAGCATCAACTGACTCACTCTACGTGTACACAAACAGCTCCTTGACGTTAAAAGCTTCAATGACAACAGGTCGGCAGAATATGGAGAAAAATCAACCCAAACGAATATGTCCTGATAAATATTAATCAAAGTCAATATAAAGTAAACCTAATGTTTATATCGCCATGCCTTATGTCACGTATTGTTTCAAAAGGAAAACTACAAAAGTTACATCCCTATTTGTTTTGCAGCTATATCCTGACCATTAGTATTGTCATAAGGCAGTGTTGAACAATGATTGCATCTGTGTTACATTGTTTCTGTGGAGATTCGGTAGAAATGCATTGTATTGTATTTATATTGTCAGGAATATATACTAGCCACATAAAGAAACTGTGCACGGAGAAAATATAGATATAAGGGCACACCGTCCACATATGAAATATAGGTTTGAACACAGCAATTATTGGAGACATTCAAACGCTCATGCACGTGCCATGCGATATGACGTCATTGATGGGGCCTATGGACGTGCAATGTGTTACTGCACGTGCATCCTGTGCAGCTTTACACAGCATGTGCAACTCAAAATTCACTGTCACTTTGGAAAGCATGATCTGTGGTCATTAAAAAATTCAAAACTTCTCAGGCGCAGACACAAGCATATCACAAGCAAATCATGCCAAGATTGACAGCTGCAGAGCGTCATGAAGCCATTGGAATGATCCGAGTGGGAATGAGGCAACACCAGGTGGCAACACATTTCCAATGCCATCGTAACACGATATCGGCATTGGTGAGGCGTTATCAGAACACAAATGACGTTGCCGACAACCCACGTTCAGGACGCCCCCGAGTAACGACGCCAAGACAGGACAGATGGATTCGAGTTACACATCTCCGACACAGGTTCCAAACGGCAGTAACGACGTCCAAGACAATTCCTGGACTGCGCCGTATCCATCCCAACACTGTCAGGAATCGTTTACGTCAGTACAGGATTCGACCACGACGCCCTGCCATACGTCCCATCCTGACACACCGTCATCGCGTCAGCCGTCTAAAATGGTGTCGAAATCATGTTCGCCAACCTCGAATATGGTGGAGAAATGTTGTCTTTACAGATGAATCGAGGTTCAACATTTCCCACAGTGACAGGCGCCAACGTGTCTACCGGCGTTTGGGAGAACGTTATGCACGCAACTGTATTGTGGAGAGGAATCGTTTTGGAGGTGGCTCTGTGATGATTAGGGGTGGGAGAACAGCACGGCACCAAACCCCTTTGGTGGTTGTTCAGGGCAATCTCACAGGTGTGGGCTACAGAGATCAGATTCTGAGGCCTGTGGTCATTCCTTTCCTGCACCGTCATGGCCCGGGATTGACATTTCAACAGGACAACGCTCGTCCTCACACGGCTAGGGTCGCAATGGATTTCCTTCACCATAACAATGTCATGTTACTGCCATGCGCTGCAAATTCTCCAGATCTCTCCCCAATACAGCATGTGTGGGTTGAAATAGAGCGCCGTCTGCGTCGTCTTCCACATCCTCCAGATAACGTCCGTGACTTGGCACAGGATTTGAGGAGGATATGGCAGGCCATTCCCCAGGCCTTCCATGCCCATTTGGTGGACTCCATGCGTCGTCGATGCACTGCTGTGATTCACGCACAGGGTGGTCATACCTGTTATTGACTTTGTCGTTTGACCCCCTACTCCATTTTGATTTTCTAACGTCATCGTAACAGATGTTGTTCAGGTCCCGTTGACATTTGCTTATGGTCCGATCATTCAGCTGCTACAGCGTCTGCATCATTTTGTTCTTGCTGTGTTGTATTTCAATCCAGAATATATTTTCTCCGTGCACAGTTTCTTTATGTGGCTAGTATAGTACTATATCATGTAAACAGAGGTGAAGAAGTTATTATATTTAATGCTCGAATTATTTGTTAACAACGTGAACTGAGGTGGAGGGTTAAAGAATGCTCTGGAAGGTGTTTGGTCTATATAAGTGGAGCGGGCGCGTCCCTGTCTCATCTCTCACAATGTATCTGGCACTACACCAAGACCAGCTTTTGTGTGAAGATCATTCTTCACCTTGGAGTCCTAGCATAGGCCTATTAGTACGGTCAATGTAGTGTCAAATCCTACCTAATCAACCACAATCAATGTAAACTAAAAAAAAGTCCGAAAATTTAACGTTTAATCTTTTGTATAACCATATAATGCTAGATATCAAATGAAAGCTGGTATCACAAGAAGTCGTTTTGTATCTATTTTGTATAAAAGTAAAATAATCGGCCTTTTAAACAAACAAAAAATAAGAAGTGAGGGGAAAACACATTTTTGTTTCCTGGGAGAACTAAAGAATTTGGAGAACTAGCACAATTTGGTGACAGAGTTTTCGTAACGGAAATAAATGGGAAACCAAATGTTATCACACTCAGAACAACAATATCAAAGATATTACAACAACGTTTTCAAAAGCCATGACGTGCAGATTCTGAAAAGGAAAAATGAGACCGTTACTAACAGCATCTTAACTGATAAAAAATGACATGAAATAAATGAATGTCCAAACCAACACATATCCCACTCCAGACGAGCTTTCTGACATTTTGGGCAATAAGAATATCTTCCCTCATCATTGAAACTTCTACTACCAACCTCTTTCTACTTGAAACTGGCCTCTATTGGATAGACTACTGCCCAAGCTGTAAGACCACGCCTTCTCAGAGGCCCCTGCAATCGGCTTAGCAATTGCAATGCAGTTTCATCATCATGTTGCCTTTAAATATCTGATTGACCCCCTTTCAAGTCTTTGATTTTGCAATTCTTACTCCGATGTAAAAAAAGTTTGAATACTCTTCTACAGTGAACCAGGGTATAGACCTGCCAAACATAACTTCCTGCATATTTGTACAATTTGTTGCTGACAATGATTATGTCAGGACACTAGACCACCATAACACATACCATGGGAAGGGCATCATAGCAACTAAAAACCAGGAACCAAACACCGACAACCTATTTATAAAACAGAAGTTGATTCAGCTGAAATTGGAAAGATTCCGATTTATAACAACCTTTTAAAATGAGATCAGAGCTGAAATACGCCCAGCTTCCAGAATTTGCTGAGTACGATCCAACATCATCGATTGATTTGTTATGGAAGACTGTCTGACTTCTTCAGCCTTCACTACCAGCCGGATCGGGGAAGATGCAGACAACTCACAAGGGATTATAACCTGGACAGGCATTCCTTCGTGTAGTATTAGCTAATATCAAATGATGTTATTCGGTCGAAAGTCTTACTCCAACTGTTCATCTAATTTCCAACAACGATGTTAAATAGTTAATATGTTCATGGGCTTCTTCACTGAATGTAAAGTGTGGAGGACTACTTAAATTAAGGATTAGATTATGATAGTATTGTCATTATTATTCTTTCAGATTATTCGAATGAAAAGTTATCATGTTTTCATATTAAATATGGAAAGAGGTATTAAGATTATTGTGATTATGATTGGCATTGTTTACATAATTACGGATATTGTAATTTGTTTGTCGGTCACATGACTGCAAAATTGACGTTCATTTAAGGATTGACTGTGTATTTTTTCGGTTCATTGAGGTATAAATAGAAAAACCGATGTGCACATCGGTTTTTCTATTCATGCCTCAATGAACAGAAAAAAATACATAGTCAATGCCTATAATTAAATTCGACAACGAAAACATATAATAGTTTAACGAAAAACAGTTGTTTATATAAAAGTAGACACAAATGACGAGATTGATAAACATTCCCGGTGTAGGAATACATACTGTGGCGTGACATGAATCAGGTAAATGTTTTAATTTATGCACATAACTTGACAAGCCCACACAGACAGTAGCCATTCAACGGAGAGTAGGATTAAAACAAAGTTCATAGGTGAGGTGAGGTGAAATTGGGTTTAACGTCGCGTCCAAGATTATTGCACTTATATAGCGACGTGCATTCACGTGTGTGTGTATTTGGCTGCCTGTACTAGTCCGGACTGATGCCGGTTCATAGTGCTAGCTCACTGGTATACCATGCCTCAGTTTAACATGAATACCCCACTCAGACACAGTATACTGACTCCGAGCCGACCAGTCCTTGTTTTAGCCCCTTAATGCCGAGCGCCAGACAGGGTAACAACAAGTACCATCTTTTAACGTCATTGGTATGTAGCGGCCGAGGATCGAACCCGGGCGGACCCTCTACCACTTGACCACGGAGGCGGTCCAAAGTTCATTGGACATGTCAATCAAGGCAAGAGAGGAGAAGAACTGCAACAGACTGTAACGAGCCGGAACAAATATGTCCGGGAGAAGGCGACTGTTTCGAATGACACAGTCAGTAACGGCCGGATTCGAAGATTAGTTCCCTGAGAACGGGAAGACCCAGTTGGAAAAATGCTAGTTAGATATGAAACCCGAAGAAATAAAAGTGGTGGCACCGAGGCGAACGGGACAAAAACAGGCGAGCGTGTCTGCACATTTGCTGTTTCATTCCTTCGCGGCCTTCGGTCTCAAAGGGTTATTTGGACAAGGAATATGCATGAATTTCACATGTGCATGGCGATACACATGAGCAGAAAGGAATTCCCTCGCATGTAATATTAGGATTCCCCGACATTCCGTAGCAATAAAAGTAGTCCGCTTCGGTGGGCGTGGCTTATTTTTTTACATTCATTGGGAAATAAATGCAATAACACGTGACCAATTCAGCTAATCAGAATGCAGGAATTTCAATGAACACAAGGAAAATTTAATTATAAGTGTATGAACGACACAATGTGACATTCATTGTTTTTTCTCGAGACTGTGTTCTTGAAATGACGTAAACACTGACGGACTACTTCCATATTCCTGGGGAGACCCCTGGGAATTCCCAAGCATGAGACAAACATGAATGTTCTTTCTAAACCTTTAATCTTGGTCTCAGCGATTCAGTATACATTGAGAAACGCCAGAGAGCTTGACTGCATGATTGTTCACGAATTTCCTCTCTACGGCTCATCCTAATGATCAAACGAGTGAGTGAGTGAGTGAGTTTGGTTTTACGCCGCTTTTAGCAATATTCCAGCAATATCACGGCGGGGGACACCAGAAATGGGCTTCACACATTGTACCCATGTCGGGAATCGAACCCGGGTCTTCGGCGTGACGAGCGAACGCTTTAACCACTAGGCTACCCGACCGCCCCAATGATCAAACGAAGAAATGCACATCCAAACTATCGTCGTATCGACTCGATCCGTGTCCAGGCTGACAGTGACCGTCTCCAGCAATCTATGAATTTACCTTTGTGTCTGTTTGACGCATCTTTAATCACCTTTCAATGATCGGCCAGTTGATCAATGATGACTAACAAATGGATAACTGCCAGAGGTTCATTACCACTTCGAAAATCACGTTTATCGTGTCGGCCATTTTGACGTCTTGTACGTGATATAAATGTATTACGAAGCGCTGTCATTGTGACTGACTTACTGAGGTAGTTCTTTACTGACCTTTCTCATCTAATGGTAATATTAATTGAACACATGCGCAAGATGTTTCTGAAGAGCATGTTGTACATTCATACACTCATGTCACCTCTCTTTTTGAGGAACTATTTTATTCCGCGGTATAGCTGGTTGTTGTATGGCTGTCCGTGTGAACATGAAGTCACGCGTACTTAATAAAATTGTGTTTAGATCTCTTGGCCTACATTCTTTGAGGTAAGAAATTGTTATAAAAAAAACACACAGAGTGAAGGTCAATTCTTAAGTATATTCGTATAGAAAAAGATCACACCCCTCTGTATACTTGGTTCTTATTCAGCAAACGTTTCTGATTGGTTAAAATGTGTATCATATATAGAATACTAAACGAGCTCCCGTGTAATACCAATTTTATGAAACGAATGAATAGTTCTGGTATCTGACGAGCGAAAGCAAGTCAGATACCACAACTATTCACGAGTTTCATAAAATTGGTTTTACACGGGAGCGAGTTTAGTATTTTATTTATTACTGGCCATTTATAACGGTTTTAGAATTATACTGTTGAGTGTGAATAGGCTGACACCTACACGATACACGGCATAATCCAACTGAGTATAACACAGTAATACTTCAAATACGTCAAAAGTTGAAACGTATGAATTTAATACCATCCAACGGTCCACCTTTAGAATTCAGGTGTCCGTCCAAAATTATCGTAGCGTTAAGGTTATCGCAACTCATATACTTTAACTTAGACCAACGACTGTCGTTGCGCTACCGTACGATCGCCTTGTGGAACGGGGCCTTGCACCTCAAAGTTTACAAGCACGTCAAAATACCCGATGACGTAATTTGTGGAATTTTGTTGCAAGATCCCTCGGCGAAACAATGCCATGTGACGTCAGTCTAGCAACAAGGTTGCTGGGGTCATCGAGTGTGCTTTAGCTCCTCTCAGTGATCTATCATCTCCACACACAATGTCGTTGAATAAGCCAAGGGATGTTGAGAGCTTTCAATATTTTTCGTGAAACGTGTTCAGAGAGTACATAAGCACGCATTTGGTATTACACAATGTGTAATACAGCTGTATGTTTATTAAACGGGTGATCTCTTCACGGGCAAGTAATAAATAGAGATTACTACACGAGTGTCTGTCGGATACCATTGATCTTACAACGAGTTGTTTCAAAATATAACTAACGAGCGAAAGCGAGTTAGATACGCTTTGTAACAATGAGTTGTAAGATCAATGGTATCTGACAGGCACGAGTGCTGTAATCTGTTTCTTACACACCCTAAAATCGCACCTTTTTAGCATCGAACAGATGAATTTTGTCTATTCTCTTGATTGCAGTAGCGCATTAATACATATAACTCCACTGTCATAAGTGACGTCATCCTTTGTGCTGCTTACTACTCATAAATAATGTGACCCTACACAAAAAGGTTTCCTTCCTATCTGTGGATTATCAAGGCGATGGTGAAAATGCAAACTAAACAAAATCCAAGAACACGCTGGGTGCCAAGTTGAAAGTTTACACCTCAAAGAAATTACCAAATATGTACAACAATGTTTACTTCCGTGTGACATCACTACCGGTGACCGACTTTTACAAAATGGCGTGTTCACTGACAACGGTACGCGGGATTTCTAGAGGAGGTTTTCGTTAATTAAGGGATCATATACACATAAATTTGTCGCGTAAGTAATCAGAAACATTCTGACAATCAGCGTACGGTTATTTGTTTACCATGTTTTCCAATGTAACAAAGAGAATTAGTCAGAAATGCCGATAACTAGTACCGTCATCGTTGTGCGTGATTTAGCGTCAGTCATGGCGTCACACAGGACGGAAACTTTTACGGCTTCTGTTGAATTTACCACATCATTGTAATGTATATATGTGTAATTCCTTAATTAGTGCAACGATACTCTTCCCATGAATATTCTCAAACGCGTGATCGAGCCAATGTATGCAACAATTAGACGAAAGTACATCTTTTAATGCTACAGTGTTAATCTGAATTTTGCTTTGTTTACATTTCAGCAAGTACAATTTTCCGAGCACAGTTTTCGTTTCAATACCTAATTTATTTCGCATGATTTCATCTAGATAATTTGCACTGGTGACAAAGACCATTTATCCATTGTTTCGAAAATGTATGAAGAATTCAGGGATGCATGTATAGCAGCTGAGTTTGAAATATACCTGATCGAATAGGCGTCTCATAATCGACATTTTGTAAACAATCCAATATGGCGGAACGTACACTTCGGCGTTCGTGTATGCATATTTGCCAAAACATTCTAAACGATTCTAGGCTTATCAGCGACGTTTCAGAATTATCATTAGTGATTTGGTACCGTGATCGCTAATATGCTATTTTTCTATTTTAATTATTCGAGTAAATATCCGATATTTCGATTTCTAAACACACAGTAAATATGTATATAACGCCGTGAATTGTGATTTGGCGAGATTTACAATGTACATCACTTTCAGTCACTTTCAGTCACTTTCAGTAATTTTGAATTGCCTGAAATAACAGTAAATGATAAACAGAAGGGGGAATTCAAAACTGTGAAGTGTCTGCGTGATGTATTTTGAATTTTAATTGATTTCGAAGTGAGGGTTGAAGAGAAGGGACATATGTGTCGCTGTGGCAGCCATGGGGTTTACACTCTGAAAAAACAATAATGTTGACATAACAACAGATAATGTAACTGATAATAATAACAAACAAACTCGCAGACGAGGACGAGTTTGTTTATTTTTATTATTAATTACACGGTCCTTAGCCAATCACGGGCCTGGAATTCGATCTCACACATATGTTTGATACCAGTTATCTCAAGTGGGTTTCTCACCCACAGGTGTGTAAGAAAATATCAGCACACAGTGAGGGGAGGGAAATTCAGGACCGTCAATGATAATCTGCTACAAAAATGTTTAATTATGCTGTAGATTTCTTTTTCAACACCAACCTTTGACGGTTTTGAATTTGCCTTCCTTCACTTCTTGCTAATATTTAGATCCACTATTATTTATTTTAGCCAATCAGAAACGTTTGGCGAGTTCAAGCCGGTGTGGCGCCGTAATTTCCGCCCACCTTTTTCTTGTTTACCTCGGCGGCGAAGCTCATGATTGAGATTTCATGGTTGTCTTAAAATAAATACGAGGTAAGATGAGCACGGATGAACACGATTGTGTTGCCTATGGTTTGATCAGCAAGTTCCCATAGGTTGAAATAAGTGACAGTCATATTTCATGCGATATCGAGCTGTGATTTGAACCGAGTACGAATTCTTGAATAAGAGCCAAGATGGCGGGTGTCACTCCTTGTCTATACTATGCAGAGGGGTGTGATTTTTTTCTATACGAATATACTATGCTATACACGCTATCATCGAGTTCCTGTGATTCAGCCATATTGGGATATTGATCTCCCACATACACGACGAACCAAGAAATCATGACTTGAATTTGGACCTGGGTTTCTGGTGTTATGTAACCACTAGTTTATAACTTATAATCTCCCTCAGAAAAAAAGTACGAATAAAGATCACAAAATTAATCTGGTGTTTACATATGGACATTTATTTGAAAAGTATTATTACGTTTATTCATCACTATGAATGTGTTTTGCGCAAAAAAGAATACTCATAGACACTCTGAATTTATAAAAAATAATAATTGTCTTTTGATATATATCTGTAACAAGTCTGTCTGAAGAAATATGAAGAAATCTGGACTTGCATGCGATCTCTTTGGATAGTGAGACTAAAGCTTAGTCTCTGAGTTATTTTTTTATAAAAGGAGCCCCAGTGGGGTGGAAATTTCAGCCTGAACCTGTTGAACATCTAGGCTTGTTTCATTTGGGGCAATAGCATTACAGTAAGGACTGCGCGGAAGGGAAAATAATATGGTTCAGGAACTGAGACTGTATCGTCGTCGTGATCTTAGTTATGTAATTTGAGCCATCTGAGACAGCGACTTGACACCTGTTTGCACCCGTCAGATACCAGTCACTACTGTCACTACTTCTCTCTACCAACGAATTTCATTGTTCATTATTCAAAATGGACCCGTGAAGATCTAGGTTAGAATAGGCCTTCAGCAACCCATGCTTGTAAGAGACTAACAGGAACGGGTTGTCAGGCTCACTGACTTGGTTGAGGCATGTCATGGTATCCCAATTGCTCTTGGTGTCAATAACTGGATTGTCTTGTCCAGGCTCGATTATTTATGTCATACTGCTAACATAATGCTGCATGCGGCGTTTAACAACAAACAATCAAACAAAAACTATTATTGAACACATTTCAACTATGAGAAATTACACTTCTAATTTGCTATATGTTTAGATTTATTTATATTTAATCTAATCACTTGTGTTGATTTCTTGTCTCTTACACAATGCACCGTTAAACTTTGAACATAGTCCAAGGCCAAATGCAGGAAAAATGCTTATATTGTCACAAAAGCAGTAATTTGTTTGATCTCTCCAAACCTTCAGAAATTCCTCTCAGTGTGGAATTAGCCACAGAATGTATCAGGTTACTACTATAAACAAACAAGGTTTTCCCCATTTCCCCAACGACCACAGCCACTTCAACCGCATCCCAAGTACCCGGACTGTGCACAATCTCCGACCCGACCGAGCGAAAGCGTTAAGGGCAGCGGGACTACGAGCAAGACGTCCTGTTCGACGCGTCATATTCAGTCGACAACATCATCAACAACAACTGCAATGATGTCGTCAACACACAACAGGTTCAGCGACGAATCAAGATTTCTCCGGGACAGGTTTGGTAGTGGTAGCGTTATGATGTGGGCGGTTATCTCTCATCATGGCAGGACAGGTTTAGTCCATAACCAGGGCAATCTTACAGCTCAACGATACATCAACGAAATTATCCTACCACACGTCCTCCCAATTGCAGCCAACAGCATCGTGTATTCCAGCAGGACAACGCTCAACCACATACGACACGGATCATAAGATCCTGTCTACACAACAACAACATTTGTGTTCTCCCCTGGCCCTCCATGTTTGAACCCATTTGAACCCAATAGAGCACCTGTGGGATGAATTGGATAGACGGCTACGCCGACGTCAACCACAACCCCAGACGTTGCAGCGGTTAGCTTCTGCGTTGCAGGCCGAGTGGGCTACCATTCCCCAAGATGTGATTCGCATACTCGTTTCTTCCATGGGCAGGAGATGTCAAGCCGCTATCTATTCCAACGGGGGACATATGCGTTATTGATGGTAGCTGACCTTCACCTTGGACTTTTCCTATGTAGCGATAATTGAGATGACTGCAATCACCAAGTGTTCTCTCCGAAACATTTTGGCTCAATACCTTGTACGGTTCCTCGTATAAATGTAGTTTCCTACCTCAAACAAATCTGAGGGGGCACGGGTGGCCCAGTCGTCTAAGGCGCCGCGATTCGCTGTGCAGAGTTGCGTCCCTTGGGCACGCCAGAAACCTATGATTGTGGGTTCGAATCCCGATTCGCCCCAATTATGTTTCTAGGTTTGTCAGCACCATACCCGTGCTCGTGGGTTTCACCGAAGTGGTAAACGTCTGAGACCTGCATCACTTCGGGCTTTCCTCCCACATTAAGCTGACACGCCGTGATATAACTGGAATACTGTTAAAAGCGGCGTTAAACCCAACTCACTCACTCACTCAAACAAATCTGGCTTTCCGTTTCTTTTTTTGAAGAGTATATATAGTTTGTTGAAAGTATGTGCATCACATTCGAGATTTCTTCCCACGCCCCAATGGTGTTTTCATGTAATACAATCGGCAATATAAAGGCAAGAGAGGTTAATTGTATTGTCAGCGACATACCGACAGGGAGCAAACCATGCATGTCAGTTTATGAGCAGTGTCACCTATTCACTACGACTGTTGTTATTGTTGTTATTGTGTTCGGGCCATATCTCACGAAGTGCATCAAATCTCTTTAGCACTTAAAACCACGAAACGACTTGCAAAATATCTGTCTACGCCAAGTTGACGGTAAACATGCTTTACAAATCCTTCAGTCATGAATTTACAGAATCTGAGCTGCAGTTTCTAGAGAATGAATGAATCAGTGTTGTTCAGGAGGATTGATTCTATACCCCAGATTTTCACTATTATATAGGATCGTTGGCTCGAATAATGTTTTGAACATTTTGCAAGTAAAAGCTGTATGTATATATTGGTTAAGAATGGAGACTGAAATTTTTGGTAGGCCTTAGGGCCTTTTTCAGGAGAGGTTTAGCACTATATTAAGCTTAACATTTGCTTCAAATGCAATTCCTAAGTAATTATATCTATCCGTAACTAGTGTTTTTCTATCACCAACATTTGTTTTGTCACCATTGATCTTAAGGTTATGTTTTGCCCAAAATACATTTAGACCATCAAATAACACTTGTAGTTATTATGGAATCGGCAAAGTACAGAGACATCGGGAAACAGCAAATGACAAATGTTTAAACCATTAAGTGTCATGTTATAAATTTCATATTTGATATAAAGTGAAAGATCATTGAGGAATATATTGAATAATGTGGGAGACAAAATGCATCCTTGTCTTACCACGATGTTGGAGTTAAAGGATTGAGAAATGCCCTTGTCAGTTTTGACCTTTTAAGAGATAAAGTGATGATATTATTTTTAATACATTTCATCAGATTTTATTTGATAATGGCTTTGTTAGGAGTAGTGATCTGTCAACTGAATCAAAGGCCTATTGAATGTCTACAAAGAAACTGTATATTCTTTTCTTTTTACTATTTGAAGAATATATTAATGTTTAGAGAACAAATACATTATCTGATGTTCGTTATCCCCTTCTAAATCTGACTGACAGTGGTCTTGTTATAGAGTTTATTCCATGCGTTCCATGTGTTCCATTATTTTTCATTTATGAAGTTGCAAAGTAGTTTACCAAAGCAGCTGCTTAGTGCAAAACGCCTGTAGTTGTTTGGGTCAGTCTTATCACCCTTCTCATGTAAGATTTCATTGGAATAGAGCTAGCTGGAGCTGGCTAGACTTGCTTTTGTATACATGTCTAGATTGTTTGTTGTTTTTTACCATAAAATAAATATATTTCACAGTCATGGTGCATGACTAAACTCTGTGGGAAGTGACTGCTATTTAAGACATTTAAACAGTTTAACCAACTTGGCTATCAATGAACAATATATTGATGTTATGTTATCTTCGCCTGGACTTGAATTGTTTTATAAAAGTGCTGATTTAATTGGTTGTTATTTGTTTTTTTAAGTCTGCCACATATATGCATATCTCTTTGTTTTAGTGTTGTAAATATAATCTTGAAGTGGTTTGTTAGCTTCTTGGGATCAGGATAAATACTTTTTAATATGAATTAATAGTTTCCAGAATTGGTTCCTGTTTTAATAAGGTTTTCAGTTGCTCCAGCTGACTTTCTTTATATACATGTTGTTTTCTTCTGAGTAACCTTTGTATTTTATTCTTTTTGCAAAACGACCCCTATTATTAATTGATATAGTGTTTCCTTATTGAATTCATGATATTTTCCCTCCATATTACGTTTTGCCTCTTAACATTCATACCATTTTTCGTTTTGGTACATTTGATTATTTTTTGCAAGGCTTTGTTGATAATTTGTTGACGGTTTGTGAAATACCAGAGAAGGCACCAACGAGTGCTTCACATTCAGAGCTGTCTTGTGGGCTGGAGGTTGATAAAAAATGTTTATGACAGTTTGAATATTTAAGCTAGAAGTAGCATGTTCAAGAAATATGTGACTATTGGAATGCAAGCGTCTTCTACCCCTGTATTTAGTAAAGGTTACAATTTCTTGCCTTATGAACAAATATGTCAAGTATATGAAAACATATATTCAAAACACTTAATGCAGAATAGAACATATGACTATTATGATTGTACTCTTATCAGACATTTTTAACTTTTCATATGTGTCATTCCCATTGTGAATATATCCTATAACTACCGTTCTTTCTTCTCCTCACTTTGTTTAAAAAAGGCAAACCCAACTCATTGAGCATCTTACCATTGACCACCAGCATTAAAGTAAACCATATGGTCTAATGAAGGCTGACAGTCACTGGTGCTCTACATGGTCGAGCTATGCAGTGTGGTTGATATGGCAGTCATAAGCACAATAAGCAATAAGTAATAATTCTCTTATCTCAGTGTGGATCATATCCGTTTAAATCACTATCTGATGTCATGCTTTTATTGCAGAAGTTTTAATGAAATCAAAATGTTTTCACTGCATTAGACATAAATTTGCCATTATATGAAATGTAAGTTTTCCCAACTTTAAAATTATAAATAGTAAATTATATAGATTAGAATGCAATTATCAGATATGCTCTTCAGTAGCATTATTGTATACCTCCAGGTACATGTAGATGTTTACATTGTATCTCTCATTATTTGTGAATACTTCAACAAGTAACATTAAAACGAAACATTCTACCATGACGAAATAATACAGAGTACACAATAACTCGTAATTGTTCAAATAGAGGTTTCAAATCCAATAACATATATTTTATTTTAACAGATTTGTGTTCGGTGGTAATGCTTTAATCTGCACATTGTGCCCTTTTGGCGTGCCCTTGTTCTATTCAACAAACAGCCCAAACCGGAGACTCCACACCATATCCGATAACACTGACTCAGGCTGTCAATAGCGGGATTCTCACTTCATGCAATACTGACGCCCTTGTATGTCTCCCAGACAATAAAGAAATTTATAAGGAATCCAACTCAAGTTAAAAACGGTTTGGCAAGTCTAGATTGTCTCACTTCTAGCCCTGAAAGTAAGCATTATTCTGGGCTCCTCTACATTTTATTTTGTAAATACAAATTTTCAACTACGAAAATTTTATTAGTTTACTGACTTCGGTACTGCCACTGATGAAGCTGTTTATAACTCGAATAAGAATTTTGAAGTGTCGTCCATTGATGTCGATGCGTCGATGACAAGTTTGGATATCATGCACAATAATATAAATTAAGTATGTACATTACTACAATGAACATGTACATGATCATGCACTTCGTAATATCAAAAACTAATATTTTTGCGAGTGATGGATTTAACCAGATCAGTGGTAACATGTGATATGAATGATACAATCATTTGTTTATCCCTATCTACAAAATACAAATAATAAAATTAAAAAGAAGCAACAATTCTGTTTTCCATGCTAGTGCGTGGGCAATCTAGACCTTCCCAATCATCCTAGACTTGAGTTGGACTCCTTTTTAAATCTATTCTCTTGGGTCTGGGAGATAGTCCACGTCACATCTCATACCAATAACAAGTCCAGTTTGTCCCCCCGCCGGAGCTCTCGTCCGTTATATCATCTGGGGTTTGGCTATATCATCAAACATGGCCAACTATGCTCCAAAGTAAACAAGAACCTAATCAGTGAGTGGTCTTTTATCACGCCTATTTGACTGCTTGTAAAACTCTGATATCTCACCTAACAGCTGGTTAATATATGTATATACTCTTAAAAAAAGAAACGCAAAGCCAGATTTGTGTGAGTTAGGAAACTACATTTATACGAGAAACCGTCCAAGGTATTGAGCCAAAAAGGTGGGGAGAGAACACTTTGTGATTGTAGTCATCTCAGTCATCGGTACATAGGAAAAGTCCAAGGTGAATGTCAGCTACCATCAATAACGCATATGCCCCCCGTTGGAATCGATAGTAGCCTGACATCTCCTGTCCATGGAAGAGACGAGTATGCGAATCACATCTTGGGGAATGTTAGCCCACCGGTTCTGTAGCTTCAGATTTCATAGCTCTTCAAGAAGGCTTATCAATAATGGGATGGGTGATGAGTTCAACCACACACCGATGTCAGAGTCTAAACGTTCTGATTAACAATATTGCGCTGAGTCTATACAATTTGCCAAATGAATGGCAAGTATTACCTGTAGAAAGATTTTATTGATACACCTCCATGTTTTTGACATACAAAGTGCTTTACATCCCCGGTAATAGTAAGGACTGGAATCATTGTGTTTCCGTTTTGTTCAGGTGAACAATTGACTTGTCCTTGCAGGTGTTTGTGACAGGTGCCAGCGGCGTGGGAGGATACGCTCACCTTTTCGCGATTAACCGTTATTAAGGCCTGAACCACATCGGGTTGTTATCCATCAATCTGATACGACGTGACATAACTGAAATACTGTTCAAGGTACTGTTTAACTCTCCAACGGTATAACTGTCAAAATTATCTGTAGTGATGTTATGTAATATGTACAAGAAAGCATATTCAATTATCCAGTGGATTTGATAAGAATTTCCTTGCGTCAGCGTAATTGATCAACGCAAACCGCATTTGTCAAACACATACGTATAATAACGGATCTGATACACGCATCTAAAACAACAAATAGATAAAAAGGGATTTATGAAAGAAATTACACGGCCTCCTGAGTGGATCCCAATTGTTTTTCAGTAACACTAGACCACTGATCATACCAAACACTAGGAATGCCAAAAGCAACAATCTAATTATTTTTTAACAGACTTTCTTAAATTCCCGATAACATAAGAGGAAAATAGGCGTTAAGTCAATATGTAAACACAGGTTGTACTGGGAAATGTATCACCATGTATCGACAGGATTTTGATGGTTTCATGAGCAATTGCATCGCGGAATGAAATATTTCCCCCAAAAGAGAGTTCACATGAGCATATGTATGTTCAACTTGCTTTTCAGGAACATCTGTTTTAGTTTGTATACAAGAAATGTATTCCAATAATGTCTCCATTAGGTGAGAAAGGTGTGTTAAGAACTAGACCCCAGTGAGTCAGTCACAATGACACAGCGTCGAAATACATTTACATCAAGTAAAATACGTCAAAATGGCCGACATGATAAATTTCCGAAGTAGTTAATGAACTTGTGGCCATTTCAAGTGTTACTCATGACTGATCAATTAGCCGATCATTGAAAGGTAATTGTAACGATGTGTCAATTAGATACTAAGGTACATTCATAGATTGTTGTTGACTGTCACAGCGATAGTTTGGATATGCTTATCTTCGTTTTGTTATCTAGGATGGGCTGTATCAAGGATATCCTTGAACGGGCATGCAATCAAACTCTCCCAATGGATGCCACAACGCAAAGTTCAAAATTAAAGGGTGTGAAAGATGGGAAACGACGCTTCTGTATGAAATTCGTGCAAGGGAATTCCCAGGGATTTCTCCAAGGACTATGCAAGTAGTCCGTCAGTGTTTACATCATTTCAAGAATAGTCTCGTCAAGATGTGTCGTTCACACACACGCTTATGAACTTCAGTTTCACGGTCATGTGACCGACATCTCGTCAAAAGGAAGATCCGTATATCGCGGGTACTTCACATTAAATATTTACGGTTAAAACACAACCCATTGTCCGATAGAGATGACGGTGCATATCGGAGGGATATGGTATCTCAATACATTTAGTAATATGGTTTGGTCTGACGTCTTGGCGCGTGTCTGAATTCCATTAACAGGTTTCATATATTATAATTGAATTATCAGCAAATTTGCTGCACTGATACCAGAGCAAGGCATGCAAGAAGTACGAATCCTAATTCTGCCAAAAGGAAACCTTGGACACCACGTGGTGTCAGGGGACCAGCACCCTCTGATTGTCTGTTAACAGTTGCCCAAGGCGGAGCAAAAAGCTGAGTTTCTCCGTCCATTTTATGCTTAAAAAACTCGACGCTTTTCCGGACACTTTCTCGACGCTCACCAATGAATCAATTTTAATGAATATTTAGCTGTTTTTCCGCCCAATGTTCATATACGAAACAAACGACATTTTTGTGTTTTCAGTGAGATCTAAACTTGAAAGGAAGGTCAAACATAGTTTTATGACACCTGAATGAATGTAAAGCTGAATAAAACAGTATTAATTAAACATGATACCTGAAAAATGTTCCTTCAAATTTCATATCACACATGTTGGTCACAAGAGCATACTCAAGGATAAATATGATCAGTAAACCCCATTAAATACCAGTTGCGTCAATGACATACGGAAAAAAATCAGCTCAGTATTATTACTGAGTTATTATGAAGTGAATGTAAGTGAACTGCTTAATTTGATAAGCCAGGAAACTGTGTACTTAACCTGAAGCATGATATATATAGCATAGAATAAACACTGGTTGTCACGGCTGACTTACTTCTCGGTCGGTATAATGGAACTCAACACACATCATAATATCAAACTTTCTACCCTGTCTATTGAATTTTCATATGCACAGACAAGTCTATCAGTTGTTTGCATCAACATTTTCCTCGGCCTGATACCATTTAAATGGTAATGACAGTATCACGAAACGTACAAAACTAACATATACTAGCATTTTCCTCAAGTTAGTTATGAATATAAACTTGATTAGATTGCCACAATAGTTTGGGTTGTTTGTTATTTATGGTTGTGTCTGTGACCTGATAAAAGCATGCTCAAGTTTCGCATGCTCATTTCCTTAATTAAAAACACAGCAAATGGCAATGATAGTATTATCAAACGTACAGAACTAACATAATGGTGTGTATTTTCCTCTGATCAGATATGAGATATGCCGCAATAGTTTAGGTGGTTTGATATTTATGAAGGTTTTTACACAAAAGTTTGTGACTTTGTGAAGCATGCTCAAGTGCGTATACGCTCTATGTCATCATTAAAAACCTGTAATGTGGTTCATTACAACTGGAGATAGAATTTGATCGATTCCGATGCCCAGTGACACCACTACTGAAACGTAAATGCCGTCATTGTTACTTGAAGACTACCGAAGATGAATGCCATTTTTTGACAGCGTACCTGTTCTACTCCGATATCTGGCATCATCTGTGGAATCAAGCAAATATAGTCAACCCTACATTCTACAACTTGACCTCATGTGATCAGCTGATATACTTGATGCAGTGTGACAAGCTATGAAAAACGTAGGCCGTAACATTTGCATCCATGTTTCAACGTAGACAAAGTATTGTATTATAATCAACTGGTGATAACTTCAGAATTAATTAACTGCGTTGTTATGTTCCTGCAATTAACAAGCTTTTATTTATAGTTAGTCCGAATTATTCGTTCAGCGCTATGACATATGTTCTGCTCTGTGATCGGGTAAGTGGCCTTGTGCAAAATGTCCAAACGCTGTACCTGCAACTATGTATGTAATGTTCCAGGTATTAATTCCCCCAACCAGTGTAAAAACACATTGAACATTAACTACTATCAGTTATAATTTGAAGATTTCTATTATTGGTAATGGTTAGTTATTTTAAACACAACAACGAGTATATATCGACAAGGAAACACCCATTACCTGATCGCACATATGCAGACATGGGATATACACAAGTACTGAGCTGTTAGGGCATCTTCCTCCCGCAGGTCAGCTTGACAAGCACTGCACTACCATGTCATGTTGACACGGCAGACACATGATTCACGTTGCACAATACAGTGTCGACCTGCAGCCGAGATATTCTGATGCACTAAGATGTGAGAGGCAAATGAAATGGATTTCCTTATCTTCCTGCTGATATACGCTTATTCTCGTGAATAGTTAGATACATCTATATCGGACAGGATGATACGTTTCAAACCCTTTTTCGTTTATCGATTCCTGTTTTACAAACAACCAAGCTCCGCCACACTTACGCATCAATAGCCTGAACACTCGATCAGTGACATCACCCAGTAAAACAAGCATATGTTGCTGGGGATAATTTTTAAACGGGATCATCTGCTTCCGTGGTCTTGTGGATAGACCGTCTGCAGAGGGAGTGAGTAAGTGGGTGAAAACGTTTGTGTGGTGGTTTAAGCAACCTTAAAGCAATATCACGTCTCGGGACGCCAAGAATGGGCTTATGCATATTGTACATGTATGGCGAATCAAAACCGGGCATTCGGCGTGACGAGCGAATGCTTCGTCCACCAGGCTGACCCACAGCCACATGGAGAGCACGATTTGAACATTATACAGTGGTAAATCAATACCAATCTTGGACTATGTTCTCTCTAAATTTGCTCTGAAGTTTGTTTGGTCAACAACTAAAATGCCTCCACATGTTGTAGATTTTAAAGTAGTTATATCATTTCTTGTCATGGTGATGTCTCTTAAAATTAAGGATATTTCATTCAGACTCAGTTTGAAATGTTATTTGTTATCATCTGCCAAAAGGGTATCTAAAAATTCCATAAACTACATTTAGCCAAGAACAGCTGAATGCGAATATTGACATGCCAACACCAATTCTCCAATTTTTAACATTTATTCTGCCACATGCCTATTTGTACAGTCTAACTTCGCAAACTGCCACGAGCTTGTGATCAGTCTAATCTGTCTTTAAACACATACACACACACACACGCACGCACGCACACACGCACGCACGCACGCACGCATGCACGCACACACACACACATTTTCTTATATTTCTCTAACCATCCGTGCCAAGCCTGATCCCACAATGTGTGTGTGTGTGTGTGTGTGTGTGTGTGTGTGTGTGTGTGTGTGTGTGTGTGTGTGTTTAAAGACAGATTAGATTGATCATTTTATAATAGTAAACTCTTATTCCACAAAGTAGACAGATCAAAGGCAGTTATTTCTAGTCTCTGATTGACTCTCGAGGAAATATATAATATAACACCTATTGTACAAACTGTCGATCCTTATTGCGAAGCATAGACTCTTACCACAAATATTAGTATACAAGAAATCGTTTAAGTATGATAGAAACAAGTGGTTTCTTTCACGTAACTGAATACATCTAGACTTGCTAAACTATTATAGACTTGCATATAGATTTTCTTTTCACCGTTTGTTTGTTTTTTCTGTACGACAGACAATGTGACTACGAACGTAATGATATATTAGCATTTCTTTAGCGGAATACTCATTTTCCCACCGTTATCATTGTGTTAGTGGGAAATGCGCATGACAGTTCACAGCAGCGTCATATGAGGTAGGCTGTAAATAAAAGCAACAAAACCCTTTCCAAAAGCTTAATCGACTATGCAATTCTGACCACATCATAAGCATGTGTTTATGAATTACTATTAAACAGTGACGATACTAAAACTAGTAACCGATCCGCAAAATTGCACATGCACAGAACAGAAAATTTCGACAAGGCATGAAACAATCCGCATGCGTCAGCAACAGGGATGAGCTACATAGCATTGCTCTCGAGCATTAAATTCCGATGTCAATTAACGATGTTATAAGTACGGAAACAGATGATTAGAAAGCGTCCAAAAAGAGAAGTTGTTTCGTCCAACGATCATATAAGGAAAAACAAACTCTCGGACTCACGTGTTAGCAGTATATCGTTCAGAAGAATTAAATACGGATACATTTTTAACTATAAAACGTCAACGCCAGGACTCGATTGTCTGCGGAAACAGATTCCATTTAAGCGTAAAAACAAAATAGTGATAACAATTACCCAAGTTGATAACTGAAAAACAGGCCATAACACCAGTGACTTAGTAGACACAATTTATGGACGACAACTTCTTTAATACTGTATAGATCCTTATACTGTTGTCAAGCAAGGCTGACTGAGGAACATTGTACAGAATAAATACAGTAGGTATTATATTCAAAACCTGTTTGCAGATATCGAGTTAACATTAACGGCTAAGAGAATAACTTAAGAGCTACGAGAAGCTGTGTGTCACGGGTAAAACCACGTTTACAGTCTCTGGCCTTGGGACTCATAACTTGACAGTTGATAGTTTGTCTTGCAAAACTACCTCGGATTTTGACAACTATTCAAACATGGACTTTGTGTCCCCAAATGTCACCACCCTGCTGTAGACAAAATGTTATGCGTGACAGAAGAGACATCATATAAGAATACGCCTTGTTCTTTGCTATTAATTATAGCCAAGGACTAAAACAATGCTGAATATGTAATACTATATTTACCTTACAGAAACTTGTAAGTCGAATGAAAATGCTCCTGGTGTCACCAAGTTAGGCAACAGAAACACCTCGCTGTATCCTCGTCACAACCTGTTAAGCTTCAATTCTGACAAGGAAGTAAAACACTCGCTCTCAGGTTGCAGCACGACAATATATCAGGTGCTCAATTTAATGCTCTGTTTGTCGCATGCATGTAAATAGCCTATATTGTGTGGCTGTGTTTCATCTATTTGAGGGTGACGTTGGGAAAACTGAACATGCTTATCTACATACAATGTATGTTTGAAATTTCAAACTATTCAAGTAAAAATCGTCTCTGACTGGATAAGTAAATATTCTAAACCAATAACCTGATGATGGGTCACTTAAATCTTGGAAAACATATTGGAGATGCACATTTGTCAATTTATCAATGGCAGCTATTTAGGTCACCGTGCATATTTGGATCTTAGTGATGGAGCTTTGAACAGTATTCGTGAATTAAAGCCCTTACAGTTGTATCACCCTTCTAGTTGTATCACTCTTCCAGTTGTATCACGCTTCCAGTTGTATCACCCTTCCAGTTGTATCATTCTTCCAGTTGTATCACCCTTCCAGTTGTATCACCCTTCCAGTTGTATCGCCCTTCCAGTTGTATCACCCTTCCAGTTGTATCACCCTTCCAGTTGTATCACCCATCCAGTTGTATCACCCTTCCAGTTGTATCACCCTTCCAGTTGTATCGCCCTTCCAGTTGTATCACCCTTCCAGTTGTATCACCCTTCCAGTTGTATCACCCATCCAGTTGTTTCACCCTTCCAGTTGTATTACCCTTCCAGTTGTATCACTCTTCCAGTTGTATCACCCTTCCAGTTGTATCACCCTTCCAGTTGTATCATTCTTCCAGTTGTATCACCCTTCCAGTTGTATCACCCTTCCAGTTGTATCGCCCTTCCAGTTGTATCACCCTTCCAGTTGTATCACCCTTCCAGTTGTATCACCCATCCAGTTGTATCACCCTTCCAGTTGTATCACCCTTCCAGTTGTATCACCCATCCAGTTGTATCACCCTTTCAGTTGTATCACACTTCCAGTTGTATCACCCATCCAGTTGTTTCACCCTTCCAGTTGTATCACCCTTCCAGTTGTATCACCCTTTCAGTTGTATCACCCTTCCAGTTGTATCACCCATCCAGTTGTATCACCCTTCCAGTTGTATCACCCTCCTAGTTGTATCACCCTTCCAGTTGTATCACCTTTCCAGTTGTATCGCCCTTCCAGTTGTATCGCCCTTCCAGTTGTATCACCCTTCTTGTTGTATCACCCTTCCAGTTGTATCACACTTCCAGTTGTATCACCCATCCAGTTGTATCACCCTTCCAGTTGTATCGCCCATCCAGTTGTATCACCCTTCCAGTTGTATCCCTCTTCCAGTTGTATCACCCTTCCAGTTGTGACAGGTGTTTTATTTGGAATCCCCGAATTGATTATTAGTCGACTCGTCAGGCTCTAATTGACCAATAATGCTCATTATTCTTCCTTTCTCTTCTTAATGTTCTTCAGAATGCGAAACTAAAACAATCGTATAAAACATTTGTTTGTTTCCTAAATCCCATGGTGAAAATGACCTTTGTTCATGTAATTTCGCCCACGAAACTGTCGATTTCAGAAT